>NW_019392643.1:1286916-1779723 GCF_000648675.2 Cimex lectularius
AGAGCCGACGAAGGGAAACAATGTGTTGGTAATGGTTCGGCCAGATTATCCTTTCAGGATTACATAGAAAGGGATAAATAGGAAAAGGAAAGCTAAATTGTTGGACAATTAGACTATGTGAGAAATATTTGATGTGTGGAATGTAATGTGATGATATAGGTATGTTATCTGTATTGAATTTGATTGATGACTTTGGCGTAGCTGCGACTGAGTTTACATGTATCCGTTCTGTACTAAAAATACATACAATTACACAGAAGACAAACACTTTGAGTGAGTAGAAATACTTTGATTGAATATAAAAAATATATTTTGCATTGTATAAATTCAGTTTTCCACATCCTAAATGTATTTGTTAAATGTAAACAATGTTTGTAAATCCCAGGCCCTGAAGATGATCTCAATAAAGATCGAAACGTTGGTGCGATAAAGAAAATGTTTTTCCGAAACCTCTCACGATTTCTGAATATTTATCGGAATGTTCGGAGTACCGATTTTGAATTAGGGAGAGAGCAAATAGGGAAGAATAGGTGAGCAAAAGACGAAAGAATTTTATTCCGAGTATTGAATAATTGAGATTGTTAACTGTATTTCGAAAAACATCTGAATAAAAAAAAAATATTTAAAAAATCGTCCGAGTAATTGAAGGAGTCGTCTTATTCCTGCTACACTGATTAATCAATAAATCACGGTCAAATGTTGCTACGTGGAATGCTACGTTTGATACGCCCCGATTGCAAATTGCCCTCAGGGGGAGAAGAATGCCATTGTAAATATTTTAGATTTTCGATATTCAACCCAACGACCCGAGCAAATAATAAAGAACGAAGAAGAGTTTATGCCATATAATAAACATTCCTGGCACATCCTTGTCATTTAACATGTAGGAGTGGTCCGAGGATGTAAAAGACCGTACCTGAATCGTTTATTTAGAGAGGAGGAGAGGGCCGACTGTTAGAAAGAAGTAAAGTGTGGAAAAGGAAAAAAGGACAAACTCTTCCTATATTATTCACCTCGTACGTTTTGTTCCCAGACTTCTTACAGGGTTTGTGTATAATTTCTAAATCGGGGATGATTCCAAGGTATCAAACAATTCGAATACAACGGTGACCATACACTTCTTCCTATCTACAACAAAAATTAAATTGAATGATATTAGCCTAACGCAATTCGTTAGCAAGACAATTCTAGAGAAAAAGACTGTTTTTGGCTACTTCAATGCCATATTATATACTAAGGTCGATGGTTTGGAGGATTTTGGATTGTAAGGATTGGATGTTGGATGTTGGAACGTGTGTTTAAACCGCAAAGTTTGATGTTGTTAAATGGATCCCAAAATGAAATATGAAGGGTATATTGAGTTCTTGTTTATTAAGTCGCGTATTGGTGTATCCCTTGTAAGTCGTCAACATTAGCTGGTGGGATAGGGATTCTATCGATTATTTTCATTTTCCACTGCTGGAACTGCTACTGCTCAAGGGATGTGACATAGGGTCGTAGGTATCTGAGTGAGATACGATGATGAGAACTAAGTATGTAGGTATTGTCGCAATAGGTGATAAGATCGCTTTGAGAAAAGGTAAAAATGTCTGCGGTAGTGTGTAAAAGAATGGCCTCTAAGACACTTCCTTGAGGTTTCACCAACGTTTACAAGTTTAGTCTTGATCACATCTTATTGGAAATTTAACGTAGTTTTCAATGGTATCAACGGATTTGTCCAAAACCTTTCAGTTTTGGAGTTATCATTGTTTGCTTGAAGCAAGGTCGTGAAATCTTAAAAAATCAGAAAAAGGAAAGGTTCCAGTTTTTGGTTCCATTTTGAATGTAGAATCTATGGCAAGTTTGTAACACGAGTAACCGAACACCCTATATATACATAAAAAGTGATGTAAAACAATTTCTGGATTAAGAAAATTAATCACTGGTCCACTTGGCAGCAGGCATACAAGCTTGCGTAAATGTGTGGTATTTAGTGACCGTTAATTAATGATTATTTGGAGATCGTGAGATGGGGTCTGGTGTGACGTAGGGTTAGAAAAACATTTTCTTTATCGTGCCAACGTTTCGATCTTTATTCAGATCATCTTCAGGGCCTGGGATTTATAAACCTCGTTTAAATTATACAAATACATGTAATATGTGAAACTTAATTTATACAATGATGTGCACAATAATTATTTGGAGATCTCCAATGAGAGGGCTGGTCGTGATCAATAGGCCATATTAGTTTGAGAAGGTCGTTACACCTCTGAAGAAATGCACTAATTCATCTTTAATTGGGTTTCTTATCGAAAGCCATGCTTGTCATAACATGCAAATATGGTGGCTGTTGGCAAGAAGCGGGAAATTGTTTTGTATTATCATGGATTTTGTTAATTTTAATGTTTAATGTACCATGAAAATGTAAGTATATTTTAGTTTTTCCTACGAAATTATAGCATCATAGACCTACTATTGGTCGTTAGTGATCATTTTGATCTATCATCAAATCCTCGCTGTTTTGGTCTGTTGACGAATTTTGGCATTTCGACATATTCAGTGTGCATTTGTGATTTCTTCAAATCAATTATATTTTATTAATTTGTTTCAGGTATGCCTGAACTTTTAAGGGCCAAAGATCGCCTCGTTTGGTAAATAATTCGAAACTATATAGTTACACACTAATACACTTTTCAAGTAGTTTTATTACCTTTTGAAAAATATTTTAAGCATGAATTTTTAGAGTGAGAGAGATTTTTAAGTATTAGGGGCTGTTTAGAAAACTTTCGATAGCCTCCATTTTACCTACTACCTAATCCTATCATTCTGCTTAATTGACAGACACGATCAAATCATCAGTGACTGGAGTATCACAAGGAAGTATGTTACGACTCTTAATCTACACAGTGTACATTCCTACCATTTCTGAAACTATCCTTATCACTAGGGTAATGCCGCCATCCTTAGCTCTCCTCTCAGCCAAAACCATTCACACCCAACTTTGTATCCTATGTCATAAACTATCTACCACTAAGAAAGCTCGATCAAATCACGGCAAATTTTTTTGAAGAACTACCTAAAAAAGCTGTTGCTTTCCTTACCTGCACTTTTAATTCTGTCCTTAGAACCAAATCATTTCCGTCTCGAAGCATCAAAAACCAAAATAAGCACATCCTAGAAAATCTACTTAAAGCACATTCACCTTCATCATTCCGGAAACCTACTGCCTACTAGTTTACGTTCAGACGTTTTGATTCCACATTTCATCGGTGCAAACGCACAAGCTCTACCGTTCTTATACAGAAATGCTGCTCCGGTGTGGGTAGGATTGTGATGTAGGATGGTATCCGGATTGGGTAGGAACTTGGAGCTACTCCGGAAGCCTAAACAATCCTCCCTTTGATCTATGTCCTGATACTTAACCTAAGCGCACTTTGAAATCATCAGTTGCAGGTATTTTATACCTTCTTACAAGGAAGTATCTCAGAGTCCATTCTCTTACACGTCACCGCAGACATTGCTACCTTTTCTGAAACTGTTTTTACCACCTATTCCGGCGATAATTCCATACTTAGTTCTCATCATCGTCAGATCAACCAGAAACCTGCAAGCCTATCACATCCCTTCAGCAGTAAAGATCGTGGAAAATGACGAAAACGTTAATAAGATGTCACTTTCGCATTATAAAGGAAAACCACTGCTTAACAATAGAATCCCTCTCCCAACAGCTAAGTTGACAAAACTTACATGGACAGACCAACACACCACAAGACAAGCACTCAAACAGACTTTTTATATTTCATTCTGAGACCCATTGAACACCATCGAAATTTGCGGTTCAAACACACGTTCCAATCACCAATATCCAATCCTTAAAATCCAAAATCTTCCGAACCATCGACCTTTAAGATCCAATATGGCCTTGAGTAACCAAAAGCATGAAATTTCGCAAATATTTTTCCTGTTTCATAAATCATCACCAACTTTTCATCCCGCGCCATTCCTGATATTCCTCCATGACGTCTGAAGCGTCTCTGGCCATGCGACCTCCTAAGTGACCGTGAGAGTGATTAATATTGAGAGTTCCTCATATTTTGATATACTATTTTAAATATTTTATACATTTTTATAGGTTATACTATATAGATAACCCTGTAACTGTTCTTCCCTGTTCTGTTATTCTTCTATACTAATATCTTAAGAAGAGTAAGTCACAACAGTCTTGAAGTAGTGCTTCAATAGTAAGGAAAGTTAATTACAGGACAAAGGGTGTCAGTTTATAATCCAAGTTTTTCACTTTATACACCTCTGATGAGGTGTATCCTTCCTTTTTATTTCATCCCGAAAATCTTTGATAGCAGTATGTTTGCTGAAACCGTACAAGCCACATACAGAGCTGATTAGTAGTCGTTCTTAGGACGGAAAAATGAATTTTTAATAATGCCTAATTTGCCATGTCAAGTCATTTTAGGACTTGATTTTATAACTAAACCATAGATGTCCTCAAAATCATGTTCATCAGCCCCAAAGGCTAATATGGCACGGGAACTACCTGTTCCTACCTCAATCCGCAAAAAAATTTGGAACATTTTCGGAATAATTTTCCTGACGTTCTAAGTAATAAACTGGGTTGTACCGATTTGATAACTTATGGCATCACACTCAAGGGGTTACTTTGGACTCGCGTCGCTCCAGCGTTTGTTATCACTCTAGGCCCGATCGGTACGAGGCCCTTAAGTCAAAGATAGACCGCCTCCTTGAGGATGACGTGATTGAACCAGTAGTTCCACATTATTCGTCACCCTGTTCCCTAGTGCAAAAAAATCATTGGGGGAGCTCTTAAATTTTTTCGCCTCGTGATGGATTACCGAGACCTGAATAAACATATTAATTATATAGCGCAACAAACGCTAACAGTAGAGGAAGCTATTATTCACTTACTCTCCGGTGTTTATTTTTCAGTGTTCGACCTTAATAGCGCTTATCACCAAATCCCTATAAGTAAAAAGTAAGTAAAAAGTACCCTGGGGTACGTACGCATTCAAGAGAATACCATTCGAGTTGGCAACGGGCGGACAAGTATTAACATTTTAATGGAGAAGATATTCGGCGATTTAGTTTATTTATGTTTATTTTTCTATTTTGATGACCTGGTTTTCTACTCCAACTCGTATGAGAAACATATCACACATTTGCATTCAGTTTTTGAAAGATTAAGAGACGCGGGTCTGACAATAAATAAAAAAATGCAATTGGCTCAAAAAAGCATTGATTCAACCTCGATTAGTCATAATCAAGTGAAAGCTATTCTTCAATTAAGACCGACAATTAAGACAAAGCTAACACTGTACGAGACTTTACTAAGACCAATATGGAAATACGGAGTGGAACTGTGGGGTACTGCCAAGCCTTCCAATATCCAGCGCATCCAGTCCTTCCAATCGAAAGTCCTCAGACAAATTGACAAAGCACCTTATTATGTCAGTAATTTCACTATCTACAAAGACCTCAACATTCCTTTTGTCAACGAACTAATCGGGTACAAATTTCAAACCATCCTAGCCATACTACTCAAGCCTCTCCACTCATTCCCATCCTGACAACCCATCACGTCGCCTCAACCGACCTCGGGACCTCCTTGTCCCCCTAATCATACACACTAAGTGCCAACAATGGCTGGCTCCTCAAAGCAAGTGTTCTACCGGTGCAGTGCTGGCATTAGTGCTAGTGTTGTGCTGTGTGATATATGAATCATGTGTACATATGTATTTGTATAATATACTATCATGTATCGCTAACAAATAAATTTTTAAAAAAGATTTACCGAAACCAGAAACCCCAAAACAAATAGCTCAGTTTTTTGGAGCTATTAATTTCTTCGGCCGTTTCATACCGAATTTGGCCAAAATTGCAAAAGCCTTAAAAGACCTGCGAAAAAATGTACGCGAAACTGGTTTGGTGACTGGCGTCTCAAGAATCTTGGAACAGTTAAAAGAGAAGATCACAGCACCTATTAAAAACACCGGATTTTTCTCAAAGACTTTCACACTTAACCGATGGATGCAAGTTAGATGTGTCGGCACTTTTGGCCCAGGAAGAAGATCGCGGTTGGCGACCCATAGCGTTCGCTTCTAGAAAACTAAAACAAACGGAACATTATTCCGCATGTGACATGGAAACCCTAGCCATAGATTTTACTCTTAAAATTTATTTACCACAAAACTCTGACAAGTGTCATTAATATGCAGAGTCGAAGTGGTCGCCACGGCCGATTCGCGATGCATTTGATGTCATTTCGACATTGCGTTAAACATATTAAATGGAAAAGCAACTCCATTGTGGACTACCTTCTCTTAGTAGATGTAGGCACAATGTTGCAGGGAGTAGAAAGTTTTCTGAGCTACCAAAGAGGTAGCACGAGGAGCATGAGATCTGCGCCAACCATTGCTTTTGGGATGTACTGAAAAGCCGTCTATAAATTTTTATAGGTTATAGTTATAGATAAACCTATAACTATCCTCTATTCTTCCCAAACTATAATTGCACATGCAAGATTTTTACTAATGGAGTGTTTTTGTCGGCGAATGATTGCTTGTTCATATTAACAACCGGTAATTGATTCAAAGAGAAAAAATGTTTTAACGGGCATTAAAGGACGAAAATCAACGAACTGTTAGTCAATGGTGAATAGTGGCGTTACACTCTGTGCTTGTGCAATGATCCATTGATTTTTTTCCTCTTTTAGACGCTATCTATTGCCCATGAATATTTACACGGTGTACAATTTATGGTACTGGCGTAATTAATTCCACAGATTTCCCGGGATGAATGACGCGTTTAAATCACAAGTTCGACACCTGGTCTAGCGCTTGTTCTTGCAATAACTATCACCCCAATCACGACGATCTACGTGTTTGCAATATACGTGAGAACCAATAAACAATCCAAGCTGTCCCATCAATCGCATTTATCTACTTGTATTTGATATTGCTATTGTCTTTTAACCAAACGCCAATGCAATAAATTCTTAGCTGTTTTAACATTCTAAACACAAGGGAGGACGAGAAATGCGAGAATTTCAAAAAATTATATTCAGGAGGAGGTTACGAGAAAAAAACGGGAAAAAAGGTAAAGTTCCGAGGCTTCCATTTTATAAGAACAAGCTTCTGGTGACTTTGAATACGTACTTTAATGCAGAAAAACTGAAGGAAATAGTCGTCCGGTGGAAGGAGAGGAAAAGGAAGACCCTCGAACTAGGAGAAATTAATGGAGATTGCGTTACTGGAGAATCATAAAGGTCCAGGAATTGACGGGGTGCCAGCTGGATGTTTAAGTATGAGGGCTCTGGTTACTCAGATGTTTAAATTGATATGGGACAACCCTGGTGGAACGAATCAAGTAGGTTGACTCTAACAGGTATGACGACATGGTCAAAGAAGAAGGTTCGAGGTATTCCGTAAATAGGGAGACGGTGTCTCGTTAAAGCAAACGAGACTGCTGAAAATGACTTGGAATTTATGAGGTCACATGTAAGTATTGGTAATCTTTTGTCTGGAGAATTTCAAGTCAAAAGTAATTTGGTGGTCAAGGTGAACTCATTGTCACCCATTCTAGTCAATTCGGGCATCGAAAAGGACAACAAGAGCGATTCGGAAGAACCCTGGTAAAATAACTAACAGGTTGAATCAACACTTTGCCTATGAGGACAACATGATATAACAGCGCACACTTTAGATGGAAGATTTATTATCTGAAGATTTGCAAAAGCTTTAAGAACCTGTTAAGTGGCTGAATTTTTGGTGGCCCTAAGAAGGGCCGATGCTGGTTCCTGCAACTATTGAGTGCCGTGCGATGATGTCAGTGTATGGCGCAGATGTAGATGAGCGAGCGAGCCTCGTGTAGCTGTAAGCCTTGTCAGCTGTTGAAAGTACGGAGGATGAGATGCAGATTAACCTCACTGCTTGTAGCGAGTATTTGCAGCTTGTTCCATTCGTGATGAGTTGACGAATCTCCCCTAAGCAGGTTGAACTTATACGCAGGTGTGCTGCAAGCTCGTTGGCTGTTGCATGGAAGGCTGCGCCATTGCTGTAACAGCGGTGACGCCTAGTGTAAAGCTTTATTTAACCACAGGCAGTCATACGCCTGAGTACAATAGTGACGAAGTCTTTTCGTTCTAAATAAAGTTTTCAAATTCAAATATCTCGGGCAGAAAAAAGTAACCCGTATAAAGAAAGGAAACTGAGATGGCCATGTTCAATTGATGCTTCAATTGATGGTAGGAAGATCAGATGAGACATGACTGAAACGATGACCGAAGTTGAAGTTGGAATTGAGTAGGAGGATGGAAAAAGAAAGCGAAGGACAGAAGAAAACTGCTTTTTATTATTGAGGATGTCCATGTCAAACTAAGACTGCTCCGCCATACAGGATGTAATGTATCTCTGGTGTACAATGTTTACTATCTAGAGCTCTAGAGTGGCATAAACAAGCCTGTGCTGGAAGATACAGCGGAACATGTCTTCTGTTGGTATGTAGGATTACATTCCTACCCCTGGAAAAGGAAAATCCCGGGTCTAAAGAATACACACGGGAGTCCTTAACAAAGCTTTGGAATCCTATAAAACGTGTTAACGAAGATCTGTAAATAATAATGAAATTTCACACTAGACACAATATTAGAGACTGTATACTAAACCGCAAGGTCGTCAAAGAAGCGACTCCTAATATCCTACAATTTATAACCTATAGCCTTCTCTTTTTCCGCCAGTGCCTTCTAGATCGACATGCCGTTTAGATCTTACAACGCATATCAGCAGCACACCAGTTCAGTATGTTTATTATAGTTTAATAAAAATTATAGTTAACACACTTTAATACAGTGTCCTAGGCCTAGGGCAGAGGCATCTAAAAATGTCAACAGGGTAGAACAAACAGACCAGATCCCAGGTAGTTCAAAGAGATGCCTATTTGCGAACTCGTCGTCCCAAAGTAGACAAGATGAATAGGATGGGACTTAGTCTCTTTGTAAAACCCCTTCGAGTATAAGCAGTAAATGAATACGTTGATACCCCTTTGTAAAAGAGCTGGTCCAATCCCGATTCAAAAAGCTCAACAGCTTACTCCGATCCTTTGACTCTTCCGTTCCTCGATCAGAAATCCCCTAAAGCCTAAATGTATGAAAAGACGGTGGCCAAGGGGAAATATGAAAAATTTATTATATAACATAACAGAAAGAGAAGGGTAAAACAGTTTACCAGTTCGTCACACAGAGAGCATTTAAAATCAAAATTATTTAAAAGAATAAACTAAAATTGTAAACGACTACTTAATTTTCTTTTAAATATCTCATAGGCATTAAGCCCTTTGTGGCAGGATGCCCTTTATCCCTCATGGAACCAGGTGGCTGTATCTAATTTAATAAGGCATTCTAGAAGAAAGGTAAATAGATTAGAGCCCGCATTGACCCTTGCAGGGTTCCAGGTGCAAATAAAAAATCGGCGAACCGTGAATTCGTTGCGGCGAGGGACTCTGACATGCATGTAAGCTAAGGGCCACATCAACTTGTTATCTTCTACCAAGGACACAAAAAATAAGGACTTCATTTGGCCATTTTCCTAGAAGGCTATTTCCACTGAATAGATCTGCTCAAAGGACAATCGTATCCATTGTCCTTCTAGCTTCTTAAACAAAAAATTTCGGGACATTTTATTACTGAAAATTAACACATCAAAATGACTTATGTTTATCACCTTATGATTTGCAAGTGGTATTTTAGGTAAAAACCAATTTTATTTTAAATTAATTTGAAATTAAAAAGGGTTAATTTGAAGCTTAAAAAGTGTTAATTTGAAATAACACATACGTTAATTATTCAGAAATCGTGAGATGCGGTCTGGTGTGATGTAGGTTTTAGAACAACATTTTCTTTATCGTGCCAACGTTTCGATCTTTATTGAGATCATCTTCAGGGCCTGGGATTTATAAACATTGTTGAAATACATGTAAGATGTGAAAATTTAACGTATATAGATGTAAAACAGCAATATCTCACTGGCACTCTTAACACGATATACAATAATGACACAACTACCCAGAAAACAAACACTTTGAGTGAGTACAAATACTTTGATTGAATTTAAAATTTCTTCCATTGTATAAATTCATTTTTTCACACCCTGTATGTATTTGTAAAATTTAAACAATGTTTACAAATCCCAGGCTCTGAAGATGATCTCAATAAAGATCGAAACGTTGGCACGATAAAGAAAATGTTTTTCTGAAATCTACATCACACCNAAATTAATCAAATTCATTTGAGATGTGTTTATAATTTCATTAAAAAGGGATAATTATTCGTACATCTTTGGCTTGAGTTTTGAAAGCTCTCTTTTGCCTTCCGGGCCGGATTTGTATTTATACATTCATTAAAAGAAGATAATGATTTGTACATCTTTGGTTTCGGTTTCATAAAAGGAGGCCATTAGTGTTAGGTCAAAGTTTGTTTTATTTACGTCTTATTCCTTCCATTCAGTTATTGTACCTCTAAAATTTGAGGCTGTTTCTATATAGTTACAACAAATATATTTCAACACAATGAATTGAAACGGATAAATAAAAAACGTAGCAGGTGCAAAAAAGGTTATTTTGTTCGTGTGCGGACTCGCCCGACCCATTTTATCGTCGCTCCGAGAAAATGCTCTGCGACCGTGGTCTACTCTTACCAATTCTAAGAAGTTGGCTCAAATGAAATTTACATACACGTCAGAAATTTCAACCGCCTAACTACCACAATGCATTAGATATCATAACAGACGCAGTGTAACTAGGATTCCAATTTGGCACTGAGCAAGCATGGCAAAAGTGCTTAAACGACCTCGTGAACAAATTCAGCTGAGTATAATAACGGCTAAACTATTACAGTCTAACTAGTTAATATATTAACTTTTTCCCTTGAAAGCAAATGATGCAATGATGAGCGATGATAGCTGAAATCCATTTTTTTGCGAAAAAATGACGTAATACACGTTAGTTTTATGTTGGTCAAAGTTAAATATTTATTTCAATTAATAAAGGTTTTGGTTGAGATAAAAAAAGTCAGTGTCACAAGCGGGATTCGAACCCACGACCTTCGGCTCAATACGCCGCTGCTCTAACCACTTGAGAATCGTGACTTGGATCCACTCGGACACCACCTTCCCATCTCAACCCCACCTTTTGAATTTCCCGTCCTTTTTGCCATTTTTCAATCTATCAATTCAATCAATTATCTCAACCAAAACCTTAATTAATTTAAAAGAATTTATTTGGTCAAACGGACCACGAAATCTAATAAACAGTTAAATATTTAGCGTTTTAATTGCAGTTTAGTCCTTCGGCATGTTTCCCTTTTTATGTCGAATCGAATCATATTCAAAAATAAAGAGAATGTAACATAATTTCAGTGCGGTATTGATATTATCGCGTAATCCTCGGTAATTTGTTTACCCTCCCGTTTAAACGATGCTGACCTGGCGGAAAACGGCAACACAAATACGCAATATACGCGTATGTGCGTGAATCGGCAAACGTAACGGCGATGAGAGTTTCGGGCAATTCAAGAATTTCTAGCCCGGAGTGGAAACGAGGGTAATTAGTAAGCCAAACACGACGTGCTAGAATGCCGGGCCCAGATATCTGAAACGCTAAATGGAAACTTTCTTCTTTCGGTGAAAGTGTTGCCGGAAAATAAGCCGTGAACTTTAAGCGTTATTATTTTTAATTAGTAAAACCGTAATTGAAAACATAAACGGCCTGTGTACACTGACACCTTTCCATTTATATCTGTATTGTTCTCCGAACCAGCTTAAAATAGAATCTTGAACTACATTCATGCATTAATAAGAAATTTAATTTTTATTTTACATATAAGCCGTGGCAGTGGAGTTTGGCTTTCAAACAGGCCCTTCACTGAACGTGAAATGCCAAAAACGATTGTTAGGCAGACTAAAATAATCGGAAACAATCAAAACACAGATTTTCATAACAGCAATGAAAATTGTTCAATTGTACCTGTGTATAATGCGAGTTCAGTCGTTACATCATCTTCGTCAATTCATCAACCGTCAGTATAGGGAGTGGTAAAGAAAGCGATAAAGTTCAAATGAATCCTTTTTTAACTTCAAATTAATGTTTTTTGTTATTTCAAATGAAACTTTTTAATGACATGTTAACCCTTTTTGAAATCAAATTGGTGTTTTTTGTTATTGTAAAATACCCCTTTTTAATTTCTCAAATTCAAATCAGTTGTTGTTTTTTTTTTTTTGTTAATTCAAATGAACCCTTTTTAATTTCTCGTTAACCCTTTTCGAATTCAAAATAACCTTTTTTTGTTATTTGCAATGAACCCTTTTTAATTTTTCATTAACCTTTTGGAATTCAAATTAACGTTTTTTGTTATTTGGAATGAACCCTTTTTGATTTCACATCAACCCTCCTTTTAATTCAAATTAATGTTTTTTGTTACTTCAAATGAAACTTTTTAATGTCACGTTAACCCTCTTTGAAATCAATTTGGTGTTTTTTGTTATTGTAAATTACCCCTGTTTCATTTCTCACTAACCCTATTTTTAATTCAAATTAATGTTTTGTGTTATTTCGAATGAACCTTTTTAATTTCACGTTATCCTTTTTAACTTCAAATAAATGTTCTTTTGTTATTTCAAATGAACTCTTTAGTTTCACATTAACCCTTTTTTATTCAAATTAACCCTTTTTAATTTCTAATTAACGTTTTTAACTTTAAATTAACANGATATGTTGTAAATCACAGTGACGTAACCTCAAGATTATCAGTTGAGATCACCTACGATTCTCCCTGGCGGACAAGTCAGGAAGCCGGGGAGTTTCGTCATCTTGAGACAACATATATATATATATATGTATATGCATGTAAAGTAAATTCCCGTATATTTGCCTTTTTTGTTTAAATATAAAATACCTGGGCTCTTATAAGAACATATGAAAATTAATTGAAATTAAAATTAAAAATTAAGAAGGTTACACTAGTTTGAAGGGAGAAACAATTTTTTCGGCAAAGAAAGAGAGGCCGCATGAATCGATTTGCATTAATTTTGAATGTGAAAGGGCCTGCGAAGTTAAACCCGACAAGAAGGCCATAAAAAGTTGTTCCACCCTTTGAGATACTAAGGGGGCGGTTAAGGATAAAAAGCCGGTCAAATACTGCACGTCTAATACGGTCAAAGCCTTTCCGTTAAATAATACTTCCTCTACTTTCCTTTAAAAAACAGAATTACGTACGAAGCAAATATTAATTATCTCATCGGATTATATAAAATTGTGAGAAACTACATAAACGTTAAGATTTATTGCCTTTATGAATGTTTACAAAGAAAATCCGGCCCAGAGGAGCAAAGGAAGCTTTCAAAACTCAAACCCAATATGTACAAATAATAATCCACTTTTAATTAATACATAAACACAAATCCAGACCGGAGGACCAATGGAAACTTTCAAAACTAATGGAGATTCCGCTCGAATAAAAAAGCACGTCAAAAGATACTGGCCCTAGACTGCCGAGGTCTAGAAGGGTAGAAGGGTTATACTTACCCGGTTGCGCATAGGCCACACCTGAATCACATTCGTACACTAAGAAGAGTTATAAACCAAACCCATTGAGTAATGAAATCATCATTGTGAAAGACATAAAGTTTGCAAATCGAAAACTGTACAAAAAACGACGACTCTATTTATTGGTTTAACTAAAGATGATGAATATGATGCAGTTCTTATCAATCAATGTACAAACAACTATTAATGTACTGAGTGAATGTAATTTACTTGTGTGGAAGGAAAGACACCGAGGAATATCAAATATTCTGAAACGGTTTGACCGCTATCCTAACTTGCTTTAAAATGTATATGTTTTTATTACACATATGTAAGTCGGCATTTAGACACATTAAAATAGTTCTTTATACCATATAAACCCGGACACGACTTTGTACCTAGAGGACGAGCACACAGTCTATCATCGGACAAAGGACGAGGAGGTCTCGGGACTATCGCTGACCATATTCAGTGAGGAACTGTTTTGAAAAAAGGAAATTTTAATGTACATTAAGTAAACGAAAGGAGTAAGACGCATTTAAATCAAACCTTTAATGACCATTTTTAGGAATATATAGAAAGAAAATCCGGCCCGGAGGACTAAAGTTTGCTTGTAAACCGCAAACCTAAGATGTACAGATAATTATCCTCTTTTAATGAACGAATAAACACAAAACACTGAGGACCAAAAGAAAAATTGAACAAATTCTGGACAATAAAAAAAAATAAAAAATAAAAAACTCGAGCTTTAGACACATCAACCTTCCTCTCGAAGTCCGGTAATACCTAACACATCTCCAACTCCAAACGAAATCAGGTGTAAAGGGAAGGAAAAGTCTGACAAACTAGCAATAACAGGAGTAGTCGAGGCCTATTCATAAGAAGTGGTGGATACGTGTCCGATATTTTTGAGTGTAGAATCACCAAAAAAAAGTTTGGTTCAAATCCGCGACCCATCAACCTGGTCGTCCTCTTGTGGGACATTGATAATTCGACTGCTTTGAAACCGTCAAACGGGAATAATCGACGTTCGGTTGTTTTCCTTTTCCCCACCTTTTTGTTTCAGCTGACGCTATTGTTGAACTATTCGGTCAAAGTTTAAAGTCCGAGAGCAATCAATTGTGCAGCCGGATGGTCAAAGAATCATACGCTCCACCAGTCGATGAATGCACCCACAGACGGATGGATCTGCCTTGTTTTTCTTTCGACGCTTGGCTTTATCGAATGAAACGTGTTGTTCCAACGGAGGAAACCTATTTACCTGATCTTATTCCAAACAAAGGATTAAATTATCCAAAAGCTCATGGATTTAACGAAGCTATCTTACAACAACAAAACAACACCGCTCAATTTGAAAAGGGGTTTGCAAAAACGAAACCAAGCCGTGTAATAAATAAGTGCGTAGTTTTTAGCTTCAATTTTGACTTAAGCCATTCTAAACAGGATGTCTGAGTGTGTAGGAGCTCTTACAATGAAAAATATATAGGAAATCAATCAATTTTATGAGTTTACTACTTTTTTTTGTTTAAATAAACATGCATTTAGTAGGATGACAAGAATGAGAGGTGTAAAAACTGGAAGAGGTGAGCGTTTTTCGGAATATCTTTCATAGGGATAGCTCCTACAAACTGATGTCTGGATCATGTTAGAAATGCTTTCATTAAAATGATAGATAAACAAATAGCGTTTCTACTCTTCTAATTGGTATTTTTTCTATCTTTATGGAAGCTCTTCACCCCCTTTTCACACATACTCTTTTTCCTGTTTTCTCACCCTTTCTCTCCCTCTCNTTTTTCTCTCTCTACCTCTTTACCTTTCTCCCTCAAAATCTCTTTTTCTCTCTACCTCTTTATCATTCTCCCTTTCTCCCTCAAACTCTCTCTCTCTTTTCTCTCTCTCGCTCTCTTTCTCTCTTTTTCTTTCTCCCTCACTTTATCTCTCTCCTTCTCTATCTTTCTCCCTCACATTATCTCTCTCTATCTCTCCCTTTCTCTTTTCCCTCTTTCTCTTTCACCCTCTCTTTACCTTTCTCTCTCTCTCTCTCTCTCTCTCTCTCTCTCTCTCTCTCTCTCTCTCTCTCTCCAACCCTTTCCATCTCATTGTCTTCCCACATGAATAATTTTTAGGATATTTTTTCTAGTGAGCGCTGTTGTAAACTTTTGGGTTGGTTATAGAAACGCTTAAATGGAAAAAGAAAGAGGTAGAAAATTAAGTAATAATTAATTTGTCGATTTTTTTTTCAAAATTACTTTTTATCACTGCCATCATTTAATACAAACGCCTGATAATTTATAGTATAAAAGGGCAAACACTGCAAAATGTGTGCGAACTTTTAGATGTTTTTAAATCTTTCATTGATATCCCAAACGCCTATTAAATTTAAAAAAGTCGAAAACTCCCAAACTTTGAGGGATTTTCTTGATATTTTCGATCATGAGAACTCCTATCTCATCATGACAGAAACCCTTATATTGTAATAAAAGCTAAAATACTACGAATCTTTACCATGTTGAAAGCCCTTTACATTGCTGTTATCCTAATTAAAACACCTGTCACTTCAAAGTATCAAGGTCGAAAACCAAACTATGAGAGATTTTCTGGTTATTTTTCCATCGTGACGGCTCCTAAAAATGTTCAGCCAAATCGCTGTTTCTCTAGTTCTCATTGTAATGTAAGCGTTTCTTAACTTAAAATTTTACGAGTCTTTGCTCTTATTAATGAATTAAATTTACAACAATATTTCCTTTGCCGTATTTCTTTGAAATTTTGCGTTATTATCCGGATTGGGTTTGAATATTTTTTATAGTGGAGCTCCCTAAAAATGGTCAAATCGCAGTTTCTTGAGCTCTCATTTTAATGTAAACATTTCTAACAGGATGATAGGAGTTTACAGTAGCTCTAACAATAAAAAATATTCAGAAATTTTGAGACAAGTTTGAACTGTGGATTTTTGGACTTTTGAAAAAAAAGCTTTCAAAATGGCCAAAATTCCTGATAATTTAGCTTTTATTTCAATATACGCCTTTCCGTAAGGATGTCAGGAGTTGATAAGAGCTCTCACTTTGAATATCATTATTAATTAATTAAATTTATAATATTTGATTCATCTTATTTCTGTATAATTTGGTCTTTTTTATCGGATTGAGTTTGGGTGACAGGATGACAGTTTACAAGAGCTCTCACAATGAAAAATATTCAGAAAATCCGCTCAAATCTTGCAGTTTTTATAGTCAGAAACTGAAAAATCTATGCGATTTTTTTAATTATTTATTTTTCATTATGAGCGGTCCTATAAACTCACTTCATCCTGATAGAGTCGCTTACATTAACATAAGAACTAAAGAAACTATTTCAACAAATTATCATCTTCTTTCCTGTCATGAAGGCATCTGCTAATTCCTATTATAGAAAAGTCAAAAACTACAATTCTATGTAGGGACTGTATAAACTCAAAAAAGGCTGCAGCAATTTTATTTGCGCAAGTTTTCCTCAAAATCACAAATGGTATTTTGGAGCACTAATAGACAAGAGAAGGGAATAGCAGAGCGATACGTATTTAAGAAATAAAAGTGAAAACGGCCCCATCCATCACGACGACGTTGTAGATAGGGGCTGTATTTCCGAATCTGGAGGTATCACTCGAGCCATTCATTCATACCATTCTGAGACGAAGAATTTAAAGTATAATCGATAATAAAAGGGCCGTGTGAAAATGATTGCATTATAGACCATGCCTTTTGCCATAAACTGACTATTGTTTTCAAAGTTGTGGATATGAAGGAAGAGACACCACGTTTTCGCCGTTTTTTCAATTAACAGGTATATATGAGGATGATAGGAATGCAAGGTTTGGAAATATCCAAAAAAGAACCATCACATTTTGTGTTTTTGACCTTTATATAATTTGAATTAGCGCAAATGTTTGCATTAGGACGACGGGAATAATGATGACAATTTTGCAATATCGTTTCTTTATCCAAAAATATCCAGAAAAATCGCATGGAGTTTGCTGTTTTGACTCTTCGAAAACCGCGAGATTTAAGCGAATTTTTTAGATCTTTTTCATAGTAGTTTCTCTTGTAAACTTCTATCATTCTCTTAAAAACGGTTAAAAATCAGAGAAAAGATTTGCCCATTTTTATGGCGCTTTCACGATCAAAATTATCTTCTATCAGGAGCGTTTCTATCAGGAGTTTAGAGGAACTGTCATGATGAATATATCAAGAAAATCCCTCAAATTTTGGGAGTTTTCCTTTTCAATTTCTTCTCTCTCTCTCTCTCTCTCTCTCTCTCTCTCTCTCTCTCTCTCTCTCTCAATTTCAAGCGCTATAATATGCCTAAACCTCCCTCCTGATCTAAAGTTCAAGAATCTTTTGAAAACGTTGAGGAAAAATTTTCCCATTTTTACGAGCTCTCACTATAAAAAAATATGAGCTGTGAGCTCTTATCAACTCATGTCATCCTGGTAGAAAGCTTATTTTTTACTTTTTTTTTTTTTTTTACTTTAAAAGTCTGGATTGAAAATATGACCAAAAACAAGTCGTAATCTTGACAGAAATGTATATTCATCGTGTGAGCTCTTATCGCCTGCTGTCATCCTGATAGAAATGCGTATATTGAAATTAAATCACGTATCGCCATTTTTACCTAATTTGTTTTTCTACCAAAATTTCTTTTTGAAAGCTATTCGCCTCCTCTTCACACATACTCTCACTCTCTTCCTCTCCCTTTCCCTCTCCTTCTGCCTCACTCTCTCTCTCTCTCTCTCTCTCTCTCTTTCTCTCTCCCCTCTCTCCGTCCTTTTCTGTCTCTTTATCTTCCTCTCTCACTAACTCTCTGAATTTATTCACTTTCTCGGCTGAGTGTTTATGTTAAACCATCATGACAACGGACTCTTGCAAAACTAATGCCCTTTGTGCCGCACGGTTTACATTCTGGAAAGACCGAAATGATGTTTAACGACCAAATTACAAGGTTCATCACTCCGCACACATCTATCACAAAAATATGAACAAAGAAAACGTATTAAGACATTTTGAACTACTATTGAAAATTATAAGACTGAACATTTTAATCCAACATATAGAATGAAGGAGCGAAAACTAGCCTGCCAGCATGGCAATTCCCAATTTAAATCAATGAAGAATAATGAACAAAGAAAAAAATAAGTATATTCAATATCAGTGGATAATTTAGATATCAAAAAGACTCGTTTTCAGTAATTATTTTGTCTAAAGCCTTGACCCACTCTGAAATATTTCGTTCCGACGATGATAACAATTAAAATACTTTGAAAACTATTTATTTTTGGTCCAGTTATGCATTTGATACCTGATTGATTATCAGTTAATTTACGTTTACATTCAGAAATCAGATTACAAATGAAGGAAATGAAATTTAAAAATCATATAATATACGTGAGCGTCTCATTTTGGTATCAGCGTTATAACTGTTGGGAAGTTTGTTCGAGGACTTCAGGCTTGGTAAGATCGATTCGCATAGTTTGCAACTGGGATGGGGTCTAACAATACAAAGTTTGCGTCCGAGTTTCTCAGTGATGTCGGTTTGAATCGGTCAAGTGAAATATTTCTTCTTTTGAATCACATTCGACGCGAAATTATTATTAGCGTGCTATTTAAACTGTTACAATACATTGAAAAGTGTTTGAACAAATGTAAAACCTTTGAGGGAAGAAAATCGCTTTTTCATTGGCTGATTCGCCGAGGTTCGATGGCAACTGAAATTGAATGAAACTATTTTCAAGTTCAAAGGAAAGGATTGAAAAGTGCACATTGATAGTGTGGTTTTCATCAATGATTACGTCCTCAACGAAGGAAGACATAATAAAGACTACGTGTGATCATTTCTGAGAACGTCACCAACTCAAAAGTCCAGTTGTTTTTCCAAAATGAAACCATTAAAATAAGGGGTAAAGAAACGATTTTGCCTAATGCAAACTCTGCTATATCAAATTATAAAAAGGTCAAAAACTGCAAAATGTGAATGTGTTTCGATGTTTTCAAACCTTTCATTCCTATCATCTTAATTATAACTGTTATCTCATTTTCATATAAGCGTTTCTAACAGGGATGATAGAAGTTTAGGTTAGTTAAGGTTTTTTTTTACGAGGGATCGCAACAGCAGAGGTCATATCAACCCTCGGGGTGCCGGTGTTTTTGAAAAAAAGCCCATTTGTAAGTATGTCGGGTTCAAATGCAAGGCAGCAGGATTCGAACCCCGGACCTTTACCTTACAGTGATGAGCGCCGTGTCAAAGACTTAAACCTTGCGGCCACGACGCCCCTTAGTAAAAGGTAAGGCTCTTACAATTTAAAAAAAATTCATACATTTTAAGAGGACTTTTCAATTTCAAAAAACTTTCAAAATTACGAAATTTCTTGCATATACGCGTTTCTGTCCTTTAAGTCCAGGCGGAACTGTGGAATTTTGAACTTTCAAATGAAAAATAAGCTTTCTATCAGAATGACAGGGGTTGAAAAGAGCTCACACGATGAATATATGCGTCTCTTTAGCTAAACAAAGTTCTTTCACTTTTAAATGAAAAAGAAGCTTTCAAAATGGAAAAGATCCGTGTATTTTTAGCTTTTATTTCATTTTAAAAGGCGGCCATTCACGATCGTTCCCAGCAGTCCATACGGATCGACGCCGTTCCAAAAACTCTCTCTCTCTCTCTCTCTCTCTCTCTCTCTCTCTCTCTCTCTCTCTCTCTCCCGCTAGCTCGCTCGGAGCACGAGTTTTAAATTATTTGTTTAATTACACTATAGTCTATTGTATACATGGAATGAGTAATTATTACCATTTTTCAAGGATGGAGGGTTCTCTTTTCGTATCTTTTGTTTAGTAGTTTGTATTGTAGCAGTTGTTTTGTGTTATGTTTTTCATTGTTTGTAGTTCGTGTTTCAATTTCGTTAGTCTGTCTCAAAAGGAAAGCTCACAAGAACTCAACGGCAAAGTTGTTTAGTGTTTTATTCAACGCATCCCGGAAAACCGTCCGAAACAACAGCTCTAAGTAGAATAATTAATAATTTAAAATTTTAAATCCTCATTGTACCGTCATCCACTTAATCTGGAATATCTTGGTAAATTTGACAATATGTCACACCGGTGAGCTTTGTCCGCGCTTCTCATTAGAAAAAGTTGGACGTCCTTTCATTTTTCACAACGCTCTTAGTCAAGCTGATTAATTTATTGGAGATGGGGCTGTTTTAACTTCTGCGTAAATGAAGAATGCCCGCAGTTTTACTTAACCCGTTTGTAAGTGATCCACGGTAAAAAAAAGTTATAAGTGATAAAAAGGTGGTTTTTTTACTGAAGTTTTTATTTTCCTTATCACTACTTCAAAGGAGAATGTTAATTAAATTTTTAAGGGGAGGGGAATTGAGCATGGAAACAATAAATAAACTAACGAATCGAAGGTATGTTTTACCAATAGAAAATCAATCAATATCGCAGTTTTAATGTAAAACTAGCCTAGTATGAGCCTTTATCTAAAGATTAATAAAATCTTGTAGTTTAATAGATCATTCGACCTGTACATCTACGCTGGTCTGGGCTGTAATACGGGTACTGGCTTCTCGCCTTCATCAGCGATTGGCCTGGGTTATGAAGAAGGGCAAGATCAAGCACGTTCGCGTTTGATACAGGCAAAATTTTCATAAATGATGTCGTGCCTCATCCTGCTTTTATAACGATATCCAAGACCAACCACTGAAGATGGTGAAATGCCGAAACACATCTGACGGATCTAGGCAGAAACATTCTGCAACGTGGTGAAGTTGGCAAGTAAGGTACAAAGGCCGAAGTGTTCATCCTGAGGACTGACCAGGCATACCTGGCGACTCTGCGCAAGAAAGATTATGAAGGTCAAAGTATACTGCGGCTATTCAGGAAGAAGAGGTTGGGCATACAGGGTGTCTCCAGGCAAGAAAAATATGAAGGTTCGGAAGAAGGGTTGACCTGACCAGCAGTTCCAGGTGTTTCTGGTAGGAAGGTAAAAAGGCCGAAGTATACTGCGGCTCTTCAGGAAGAAGGTTTAGATTGACCAGGCATAACGGGTGAAGTGCACTGCAGCTCATCCGAAAGGAGGTTGAAGTGGTCTTGCGAAGGTTGAACATTACTGAATAAACAATCTTTGACGTAATATTTTTTTATTGATCCTTCCATTTTCTCTGCTCACAAGTGACTCAGTTAGAGCAGATGATGGGGTTTGGTCTGCGAGTTGGCGAACTCATGTTGAACCGGCACACAGACCCAGTCGTACCCGTGTGCCGGTCCAACATGACTCAGTTAGAAGTAGAGAAGGTTATTTTCTGGTTTCTTGCCGTTTTCTTTTTTCCGAGCGCGCATTGTCAGATACCTCCTCCTTTCCTGTTTGATGGTTGGAGACTAACATTCCAACATCAATGGTTTTGAGCGGTTCGAAGTTTTGGGAAAATGCAGTTAGGCAAGAGTTGAGAGAGAGTTGTGTTTGTTTTAAGACTTTTGGTCTTAATTAGCTTTGGGCGTTAACGAACCTTCTGGACCTTGTGTCAACGACGAATTCCAAATTGCAGCGATCACTCCAAAAATTGGATTTTGGTAAAGCCGTTTTTCTTCGATTTCTAACAGGGCCCTGCATTAAAATGCCAAAAGCATTTTTGTGAAAAAGTAAAATTTCGTATTTGCGATCAATCAAAATTTAAGCTAATTTGGTCAATTGTCTTTTTCTAAGCAGACAGCTCTTTTGACTTATTTTATTTATTTTCTAATTTTTCTAGTTTTAGACAACTTCTTCACCTGAACAGCCGTTAAATAAATTTTACCAGCGCAAACCAAAGGCTTCCGACACATAGTTGCCCTTATCTCAGAAGAACGAGAAACCATCAACAAACATATTTGCAGATGGGCTTTACCTTGAAAGGGAGAGTTTGGCCGGGACCCAATTCAATAGGTCATCCATTAGCTAATTGGGGGGAAAGAATTCCACTTATTGCAACGTTTGTAGTGACTTCCATAGTAGCAAAAATATCCTTTCATCTGAGGAAAACCCAAAAACCAACCGTGTAAGTGATTAAACTTTTCTCTCATGAGAAGGTATGTGTAGCATGGATTTTGTTACCATCTTGTAAGTTATAGAAATTCCTTCTCAATTAAAAATAGTGTGTGTATCAGATATTCATCTAGAAAAATAAGCATGGTTTTGAGCCATTTGAAACGATGTTGTAGTGGATATTAGGTAAGTCTTAGGGGAGTTCCTTCCTTATGAACTTTAAGAAAGCCGCCTAATTTACCGTGAGATAGAATTATGCCTTCGAAATTTGTTTCATGGCCCGTTTTGTGACTTTTCTTCATAACGAAAAATACATCGGACAGAGATGAAAAAAGACAGCGAATATGTAACATGAAAGGAACTCACAAGTCACTAAATCGCATTCATCATTCACCCCAGTCGAAATTGTGTAAAAAGAAAAGAACCGACAAAAACATACTGACCAACAAAGATAACAACGATAACCGTCAGACACAAAGCGAGGATATGCGGATCGGAAATGACCATAAATTCATCACTACGAACACCTCCAGGACAAATAGTTCATTAAATTCCGGATTTCTATAACGAACACACTGGATCAACGTTTGGTCATTTCTTACCGCCGAGCTTTCGACCTATTTTAAGGTCATCATCAGGACAAAACAATCTTAAATATGCACAGATTGGCATTGACACAGACTTTAAAAAGTTTTCCCATTCTGAAAATTTTTCATTGTGAGAGCCAGTGTACAGTAAACTATCATCTTGTTAGAAACTCCCAAAAGCCAATCAGAGTAAAAACGACAAAATTGTAAAGATATAAGGTGAAGCAAATATTATTATAAATTTAATTAATTAACAATGATTAATCAGATAGAGACGCGTATATTCATCGTGCGAGCTCTTAACAACTCCTATCATCCTAATAGAAGGCTTTTTTTCATTCAAAAGTTCAAAATTCCACAGCTCAAAGTTGTCTCAAAATATGAGGTCGTGAGATGCGATCTGGTGTGACGTAGCTTTTAGAAAAAACATTTTCTTTATCGTGCCAACGATTCGACCTTTATTGAGATCATCTTCAAGGCCTGGGATTTACAAACATTGTTTAAATTTAACAAATACATACATGTAGGATGTGGAAAAAAAGTGAATTTATACAACGCAAAAAAATATTTTTTATATTCAATCAAAGTATTTCTACTCACTCAAAGTGTTTTCTCAAAGGCAAGACAATAAAAAATATCCAAACACAATCAGAATAAAAACGCCAAAATTGTAAATAAACAAGGTGAAACAAATATTATTATACATTTAATTCATTAATAAAGATTGATAATAAAAATCAAGCTCAATTCTTCCTCCTGATAGAAACGCGTATATTATAATGTGAGCTCTTATAAACTCCTGCCATCATGATAGAAATGCGTATATGGAAATGAAACCTAAAATATACTTATTTACTTACTAATCTTTACCATTTTGAAAACTTTTGTCCATTCTATTCAAAATTTTACAGTTTTCTCAAAATTTATTAATATTTTAATTGTGAGCTAAAGAAACTCCGATTTGCCCATTTTTTTTAAATTAATTTGATTTAAAAAAATTATCCAAACCCCTCCTAGTAAAAATGAAAAAAATTGCATAGAAATAAATAATGTGAAGGAACTATTATTGTAAATTTAATTAATTAATAATGTCAAGATAGCTCAAGTGGTTAGAGCAGCGGCGTATTGAGCCGAAGGTCGTGGTTCGAATCCCGCTCGTGACACTTACTTTTTCATCTCAACCAAGAACTTACATAAAAAGAATAATTAATTGAAATAAGTAATTTGGTCAGTTAGACCACTAAACATAATGAATTAATATTTAATTAATCCTCGAAATTTATGAATATTTTTCATTGTGGGAGCTTGTCAATTTAATGTAAGCGTGTTAGAAACGCTTACATTAAACTGAGAACATAATGATCATGATGATGATCTATGATTTATGAAATCGCTTTCGAAAATAGCAAAAAGATTCGTTGTATTTCAGCTTTTATTTCAATCTAAGCGTTTCTATCGGGGGGGGGNTCATGATGAAAATGTCAAGAAATTTCCTCAAATTTTGGAAGTTTTCTTTTTCAATTTCGTCTCTCTCTCTCTCTCTCTCTCTCTCTCTCTCTCTCTCGCTTTCTCTAATTCTTAAATCACCCTCCTGTGCCTAAAGTTGGAAAAGTTGGGCTCACTCTGAAAATGTTTTTTAATATAGTCTAGTTCGTACAGTAATAAATTTTAACAGCATCTTCTCGTATATTGAAGTTATGCGAATGAGTCTGTAAAATTGCTATCGTTCTTATGGGACCACTTAAAGAGATTTTCTCATATTTTATCGTGCAATCCTTTTGCAATTTTATTACATAGTTTCACTCAAAGGGCGCTGCCACTCTTGTTTTCTACTTTTCTCAACCTATTAATAGCTGGACGTTTTTAAAAATCCACTTCGTTTGGTCCGTCTCTTATTCCATCCCTTTAATCACTTTCTTATTTCATCTCACGTTCCATACATTTCGAGGAGGACGGGCAGAAAGAGAAATCGGGCGCAGACGTATTTGCGAGCTTGTCTCTCAGGTTTATAACCACCTTCCACGGTGATGTCATTTAACGACCTGAGTTTTACTTACAAAATAACGTAAAAAAAGGACGTGTTATTACGTCATTACTGTTTTTTATAATTGAAGCTTGGTAGTGTCAGATTTTGGTCTGTCTATATTAGGCTTTCTTGTCTGTAGAAGAGTTTCATTTTCACTTGATAAGATACTTCTAGTAAGATACTTCCTGCAATGCGATGCCATGTGATTCAACGCGAGTAGAAGTTGAAATTGCAAAAAAAAAACTCTGACGTTCACCTTGCATGGATCGTTTAAATTGCGATTCCAAGATGCCATGCGATTCTACGCGAATAGAAGCTGTAATCGCAATCGTTGAGTTTTTATGAATCAGCGTGCAATGTGTTTACACAACGAGTGACGCCTTCCACCCTCCTTTCATTCGCGCTAATAAATACATTCACAGACAGTAACAATTGCTCATTCACTATCCTAAGTTAACCTAATTGATTCAACTGTTCTGTGGATACTCGATATTCCACACAGACCGTGTCCACCACACACATGCAAATAAATATATTCACACAATTGGGTAGTCACCAGGGGTTTTTGATATAACGCCAGTAAGACTACACCTATCATAATGCAAATATATATAAATTTTCAATTAATTAAGGTTTTGGTTAAGATAAAAACGTCCGAAAGGATCGAAGTCACCTTAGCTCAAGTGGTAGAGCAGACACTGACTTTTTTATCTCATTCAAAACCTTAATCAATTGAAAAGAATTTGTTTGGTCAAGCGGACCACGAAACCTAATATATATAGANATCATCGACTAACGGTCATTAATCACTACACATATACATATACATAAAACTAAATAACCTAGACTACTTTGGTGTGATTGTGGGTACTTGATATTCCATTACAAACACACCCAAATTATAACTTTCACGCTCATAAATACGTTCACTTGAAGTAACCTATGTATGAAAGGGCTCCCTATAGGCGACTATATACCTGTATCTGCTTCAGGTATCAATCAATTTCTTATGATAGCCACTATTGTGCCTTAGAAGTTGTTTAAAACAACTTGTTGCAACCACTGTTTGCTATAGTCCTAATGAAACCTACATAGGTATAGCTTCAAACTGGATTTCCTTTTAGCGTCCCTTCTGTCTCCTTCCACGTTGTAATTTTGTTTCTTCTTAATTGGGAGATGCCAAACCCTGTGAGACCATTATCACCTGCAACGTCTGTTTGCTCTGTTCGTGATGAAACGTACATAGGTACAGCTTCAAACTGGAGGTCTTTTTAGCGTCTCTTCTGTATCCTCGGTTTTCGGTTTTTGAAACACTTTTGTTTGTTCCTGGTCTTATTGAATCCATGCGATTCCCACGAGTAGCTCGGATAATAAATACTCGACCACGCGTGAGCGAGCATAGCAGCATGATTTCGGGCCCTTACCCAATTTTGGTAGAAACAGGGCATTTTTTGTATATAGCACGTATAGATAAATAGGTTTGTATATATTGAGAGTGAATGTGTAGTGTGAAAGGGCAGTGTAATATACGGTCAATGTCCCTCAATTAGATCAATTATATATGTTTAACGAGTGATGGGAGAATATCAAATAGTCCACCACGATATTTGAGTTTTAGCTGCTGACAGCCTTTAGGTCCTGCAGAATAAAAAACCACGTGCAAATCTTCATCGATTCGCAGGCGAAACATGAACGTTTTCACAGATGACACTAGTCCCGGGCTTAAAAAAGGAATGAAGTTAGGAGGTGGATAGTTACTAGCAAATAAAAACTATTACGAGGAAAGGAGATTAAGTCTTTCAAGAATACCAAATGAGGAGAGGAGTTAAATTAATATTTAAAAAGATGCAGGAGGAGGGAAAGCTGTCCCAGAGTAGGCGCCCGGCTGTGCAAAGGTGGCACGGCACCGGCATATGAATTACGCCAGAGATGAGTAGGTAAGCCTGAAAAAAAGGGAGTGGAAAAGTGAGTGATGCTGCAATTGCAGAACACTCCAATCCTCTCAAAATATGATTTATTTATTATATTTATTGTAATCTGTAACCTTGTATACATTACCTAATGAGTTGGTTTTACAAATGGCATAGATAATTGTCATGAAAATATGAACAACCATTAGAAGTATTTTGAGGCCATGGTTGATGTAGACGTAGTAAGAACCGTTGACGTCGTTCTGAGGACTTTGGATTGTATTGTTTTGATGTTGGATGGTTTAGCGGTGCCCCACAGTTGTAGCCCGTACAGATTGGTTTTCTTGTACATTGTCAGTTTGTTTTTTGTTGAAATGTTAAATTTGCGTGTAGAGTAGTCCGAAACGTTCGTTTATTCCCGTCGTTTTAGTCGTGTGTGTTGGTTCCAGGTTAGTCTTGTGTCTAGATGGAACCCAAGGTAGCAGACGCTGCACGTTTTTTGGGATGGAATTATTATTGAGGAAGTTTGAAGGTTTTTGCTTCGAGTGGTTTGCTTTCATTAAGCTATACGCCTGTGTTTGCTTCATTCGGCTATCTGCAGGACTTGTGCCAGGGCTCATTCGAAGCAATTGTGGAATAATAGGATAATACAGCTGAGTCGTCGGTAAAGGATGCAAGGACGGTTTGGATATCTGCGGTGTAGAGGAGGTAAAGCATCGGTCCAAGTACACCGCCCTGAGGTACTACCTTTCCAAGAGTACAACACTCGTTGTAGACCGCTCGAAATATATAATAAAAAATCCCTTACACTTTCGATCTTTAGTTATATAATAGTTAATAAAAATAAGTATTTAAAAGCTCGTTTGTTTTTTCGAACTTTAAAGTATCATTAAGCCGATTCCTGGATCACTTACTTCAATTTCTCAACTTTTATTTTTGTTTTTCCTAGCGTCATGTAATGTCAAGGAGAGTCGTGATTAGGTGTACGTTGGAGGGCATCCAAGGAGCCCCCTTTACACCAGGGTGCGCCTTGGTTGACATTAAAGGACATCCCCCTTCTCCTCGTTTCAAGAAATCTCTAAGTGTTGTTTCTTTTACAAAGCTAAATCATTCTTCTTTCATAAAATTCCATCGAGATGAAAAAAGTCCTCCTTTTAACGTGTACGGCGAAAAATCGGATTACCAAGCCAAAAACCACTTAACCCTTTTTTCCTCGCTCCTGAGCTTTTTGTAGTAGGCAAAAAACGATGAGAAACACCACACGTTACACCGACTCTACCCTTATTCTATTTATTATTACTCATTAATTCCACATCCTACATGTATTTGTTAAATTTGTTTGGAAATCCCAGGCCCTGAAGATGATCTCAATAAAGATCGAAACGTTGGCACAATAAAGAAAATGTTTTTCTGAAACCTACAACACACCAGACCGCATCTCACGATTTCTGAATAATCAATTACTCATTAATGTTTTATCGATAAAAATTTACTTGAACATTTAAAGAAGAGACTAGAAGCAATCTTAGCCGTCCAGTGATTCATCGCGTGCAAGTTTGAACAATTCGATTTATCTTAACGGTTGTAAATGAAATGTTTATAGAAGAATAGTAAATAGTTAGCAGATAGATTTATATTTGCGATGCTGTAGGAAGAGCTGTTTTCAAAGCATGTCAAAATATGGGTAATCAACAACACCCATTGAACTAGAAAACCTGTAAAAACTGCTACAAAGAAGGACCCCTTGCTGAATGGATCAAACTAAAGAATCATACTCGGTCGAACATCACCCTCCGACAGAGGACAGGCGAAAGAAAAAAAAGTTTGCTCCAAAAACTACACTGAAAGGCAAATAAAGTGGCCACCCTTTTTTGTATGGAAATGCAATAATATTTATTTTTTGTTGTTTACTGGATATTTTTAAAGAAAAATATAAGCTATAGCTAAATAAAAATATGAAAATGAGTAAAACAATTTTACCAACAATGTAGCTATGGAAACAATGAAGAAAATTAAGTGGTAGAGTAGCGGCGTATTTAGCCGAAGGTCGTGGGTTCGAATCCCGCTCGTGACACTGCCTTTTTATCTCAACCAAGACCTTACATAGAAACAATAATTAATTGTATGAAGTAACTTGGTCAATAGACAACCAAAATGTAAATGAATGAAGAAAATATTCAATTCAGTAAGGATTATTCCTCCTCTTGCGTTGATCACCGCTTGCAATCGACGTGGCATCGATTTTATGAGGGTTTGAATGTAGTGATGTTAAATATTTTCATACTCCTTCAACAGCGCCATTCTTAATTCCCGCAAATTCTCTGGCATCACTGGGCGACTTTTTACCTTCTTGACAACTCGTTCCAAAGGTGTCCCAAAGTCGGGACTACATGCTGGCCACTCTAAATATTGAACTGAAGCCCGTTGATGCTAACTGTCTGGGGCCTTGCGATGTCGCCAATTAATACGCCAATAAGATACAACTCCTACTGATAACACATCTTCAGTGTTACGATGAAGATGAAGTTTGTGCCACCTTCCATAGAAATGCCTGCCCAAACCATAACACCTCCACCTGCATAACTTCTCTGGAGTGAAAATGTTGCGGAGAGAGCTCTCCTGTTCTTCTCCAAACCCTCTCTCGGCCATCATCCGAAAACAAGATTTTATACCAATCTTGCTCAGACCAATTGATGCGATTCCTTGCGAAACTTAACCGAGCTGTTCTGCGCCAGTCCTTCTCGCAGCTTCTGAAAGTCTTCGCCTTACAGTGCGTAATCTGACGTTGATATTTCTAACTTGTTGAAGTCGTTGCTTCATCCTAACAGCGGTAGAATGTCGAGTACGGAGTAGATCCAAAAAATTAAAACGATCATCTCTCTGAGGTGTGTCACGATGGCTACGTGATCCATGCCTTTTTGGGTAACCTCCTGTATCTTGGTAACAATGGAAGACCCTGCGGACAGTTGTTCTGCGAATTAAATACCCGGGCCACATACTCTTCATTTCCATTTTCCATCTAGCCGTATCTATATCACTCAAAACCAACACTCAAACATATTTGAAAGTTAAAAATGGTACAACTTAAAATTTAAAAAACCACCGGAACATTAGAAAGAAGTTAATTAAGGTTTTTAGTTGAGATAAAAAAGTCAGTGTCACGAGCGGGATTCGAACCCACGACCTTCGGCTAAATTCGCCGCTGCTCTACCAGTTGAGCTATCGTGACTTCGATCCACTCGGACACTAACTTCCCATCTCAACCCATTCTTTTTGAATTTTCCCTCCTGTTTGTCATTTTTCAACTAATCTCTTTTCCGTCTCAACTAAAAACCTTAATCAATTGAAAGATATTAATTGGCCAAGCGGACCACGAACACTAGTGAAATTAATTAGAAAGAAGCTTTACAAAAAACCCAAGAAAGAAGACTATTCAAAGATTTATTTACAAAATCCGATTTTAAACACAAGCGGGAGGTTTTATCTGTGATTTATTTACCTCTAATCTTTTAAAACGGATCAAATAGTCATATAATCAATGGAGGATTATCTAAAAGATAATTAGCAATATTAAGAGTGGCCATTTTTTTGCCTTAAGTGTCGAAAAATTATTTTTTATACTTTCCTCCTCATATCTGACATAAATCCTGTGCCGAGATTTCCTACAGTAGTCTGCGGAGCTCCCATCATTGGCCCTCTCACTCTATACTTTCACGCTAATAAATACCATCTCATGAAGTTAATTTAAAACGATAAAAAATAATCCTATATTCCAAACATAACTAGCAGAGACATGGACAAACAATGCCTCAAAACAAAATATTGACAAAAAGGAATCGTTATGATTTCTTTATAACGATCCACAAAGTAAAACAATTATAATTATTATAAGAACGTTCTAAGAACAGAAATAAAAGTTTATCGAGTCAAAGAGAATACGAATACGACTTGCAGGACTGACACAGGAATGAGAGAGAAGGTGATATTTATATTGGACGCTGATTCAGGGCATGTGGTTGAAGCCGGTGGACCCTCTTGGATTTGCTGACTCGTTGGTCTTAATATAATATATATATATGCCATAACTCCAAAGATCTTGCGGAACAAACAAGAAATGTTGTCTTCATCTGCATCTGATTTTTTTTATAACTCAGGATTATTACTTTAAGGTTTTTAATCATTTTAAGTGCTTATTAATTTCTAAGCACTTTGCTAATTAAAAGTTATTTTCTGGTATTGGAGTCATTCGTTCGACCCCGTTCGTAACTTTTCTTCTCAACTTTCTTTTAATAATTTAGTATACTATAAAAAGTACAAACAATGATGCTTCAAACAGTTATTAATTATTTTATTTTATTTAAAACAACGTCAGAAGACAATCTGACAATTTTTGCACCTTCTAGATTTTATAGATCCATATAGCCCGAAAACCAGGTCGACAGAGTTGTAACCTGCCTCTTTACGACCTTGCGCACCGCGACCAATATTGGTCTATTGTGCAAGCTCCATTATTATATTTTCGTTGAGCTTAAGGCTCACGTGCGTTCAAGTCTTTATCTGCTGTACATATGCCTCTGGAGTATACCGTGTCCAGTCCGCAGTCCAGTTTTGATAGTTCTGCCGTTTGTTTTTCCGATGACCCTTTTATGAATCCCACTGAACTTAGGACTTATTCATAACCCCCGTCGTTTTATAAAAGAGATATCATGTGCCTTATACTCGAGCAAATAGTCCAACCGGTACGAGATCTTTTGCCTTAACAGAAAAGAAATACTTCTGGCATCTCCTCGACAGAGTGGAGGAAGAAACACCTCCATGGACATGTCAACCGTCGGACGGTGGCATATGAATATGGCAAAGTGGAAGACGAAAAACCCTAGAGCGAAATCCGCTAATGGATGAATTCAGTTGAGCCAGATCCATCTATATCGATCGGTCCGGAGCTGAATGCCATATCCTTCGAGCTAGAGATCGTTGAAAAAAAAAAATAAATAAATTCATAATTAAGACTTCCTAAACGCACACCAAGGGGACTCCAAGAACAACTGTGAAAGAAAGATGGTAGAAGAGGGTCATCTTTCGTCCAGCGGATGCAAAAAGTACAGCTGCCAATATAATATATGCCTCTGGAGTATACTGTGTCCAGTCTAGTTTTAACAGTTCTATCGTTTGTTTTTCCGATGACCCTTCTATGAATCCCACTGACCCTAGGACTTAATCATAACCTGCGTCGTTTTTCCAATTTGGTATGACACAAAAGGGTTCTTTCCTTTGACAATGCATCGCCTCCCTCCCTCGTTGCCCTGTGTGCCCTGGTACCTACAACAACAGAGCCAGTCCCAAACAGTTCTTTTTTTTTTCTTCCTGGCAATAGTCGAGGTTCACACTTATGCCTCCGGAGTTCACCGTGATCCCAGCAGTAGTCCTATAATTCTAACTTATCCTGATCAGCTGCGTTCTGTTTCCACTACTCTACGAACACTTCGTTAAATTAAAGCTTTATACCAAAAGCTAAAAGCTCCCGATGGTATCCTTCAGTCCTTGTTTTTTAATCTCCCAACCTGCAGTCTCTTAGCATGCAAGAATATGGATGTCTACTGCACCGGTGAAAAACAGCTTAGAAGAATCTAGAAAAAATCTTTTTTTTTTAAGGAAGGGAAAAATGAAAATAATTTCTAGATTTGAAAAAGAAGCTATGGTATTCAAGGGATTCATCTGTCTATTACACAGTACTTAACCAGCCTAGAAAAACGACTGTTTTAATTTTTGAAAATGCTGTTATTCAGATGCAAAACAAAATTTTAATTCGTCTCAGAAGAAGGTCTGTTTTGGTGAATCAACCCATTTTATATTAGTAAGTAATCTGAATCTTCGCATTCAGGACATATAGAGATACGACTGGTTTGTCTCGATACACCTGCCTTTATTGTTTCTACGATTCTGAAGTTGTCATATTGGAATGAAATGGTGTTTCTGTCAAATCAAGGTTACGGAATGGTTAAATCGAAGACGACGAGTGCTTCAGAAGGAAATAAAGTTAAAAGAGGCCACTTTGGACAGGGCCCTTTTGTTTCCTACTCCTTCTCTCGACCATGGCTTCCGTGTGTGCCCTCCGTTATCCCTTAATTCTCTTTTGAACTGCCCCTTTTCAATCTTTTATTCCGATCGAGATCAATAGTTATATACAGGAAGGTTAGAGTGGTGAGGTATAAATGACAATTGTTTACGTTCTTTTGCAGTTTCCCTACAAGATAGACTCGTCTCGACTTCACCAAGAAAATAGAACGCATTATCCATCTTTTACATTTACCGGTCTAATGACATACCCCACCAGAAAATCAACAATTTTAAATTAAATTAAGATCTATTCTGAGATGGATGATGATGATCCAATTATATATATATATATATATATATATATATATCATGATAGGAAGGCGGGGTTTTTTGTTCCCCAAGCACTGCAGCCTTCAGGCTTGTACTTTTCTTTTTTTAATTAGTTACTTAGTTCGGTGATTTCGAATCCATCCGTGTCTTAAGAGTTATCCCAAGTTATATCTGACACTCAAGCACACACTCCCTCTCCTTTACTCACTTTATCTATCACTCACACATACTCTCCTCCCCCTCTCTCTCTCTCTCTCTCAATAACTCATTCACACTACTAACTCACTCATCCGCTCTCTCACTCACTCTCTCTCTATCTCTATCTCTTTCTTTCTCTCTCTCTCACTCTCTCTCCCCTCTCTCTCTCACTCTCTCACTCACAATCCGGCCCGGAGGTCCAAAAAGAAATTTTCGAATTTATTGTTGTTAACTATTGCGCCACTACACTTATTATATTCTATACATTCAATATACTAAATTTAATACTATTTCTATTAGGTTTCGTGGTCCAATTAACCAAATTTTCAATTAATTAATCTTTAATTAAGGTTTTGTTTAAAATAAAATAAGTCAGTGTCACGAGCGGGATTCGAACCCACGACCTTCGGCTAAATACGCCGCTGCTTTACCATTTGAGTTATCGTGATCCCGCTCGTGACACTGACTTTTTTATCTCAATCAAAACCTTATTTAAAGATTAATTAATTGAATTTAATACTACATTTGGGTTGTCCCGGAAAATAATGAAAGTTTTCGTCTTTTCTTTCAAAAACCCTCTGTATGATAAATCATTTACATTTGATGGATTATTCTTTTGTACGAATGTCATCACTTTTTAATCCCCTTCCAATCAAAATTGTTTGTTTACCTCAATAATGTTTCGTTACTTGGGAATGTTTCAATTTTTACTGAAGATGTCAACGCGTGATTTTCGTGTAATTTCGTTTTAAGAGTTTAAACTCCCTCGAGAGACGGTGCCCAAACGGTCAGAAACATTAATGAAGTCTGAGGCGATGCCAGTGTGAGTGAGAGCACCGATCAGAGATGGTTTAAAAATTTCGAAAGGGCTGAAGACAAAGAAGGTCGTGGAAGGATTTCTTCCCTAGATGATGATGTTCTGCGAGCTTTGGTCGAAGAAAATCTTAGAACAACTGTTCGAGAACTGGTAGAGAATGTTCAGTCAGTAAATCGACAGACGCTGTCCTCCATAAGGCAATTGGAAAGGTGGAAAAGCTCACAAGTTGGGTTCCTCGTGCATTGAACGACCGCCGAAAAACATCGTTATGAAGAGTGCGCAATACTTCTTTGCCGAAACAGAAATTAACCTTTTTTTGGATGGAATTATTGCGATGAAAAATGGATTCTCTACGATAACAGCAGACGTTCTGGACAGTGGCTCGACAAAGGAGAAGCAGTGCCACACTCAACGAAAAAAGTTGATGGTGCCTCTTTGGTTGGTTTGGTTTAGGCTGATTTATTACAGCTTCTTGAATCCATGCACCAGAAATTGGCATTATTGAAGCCATCTTTGATCAATCGGAAAAGGCCGATTATTCGACCACGCTTGGTCCCATGCCTCACATGTGACCACACGAAAACTGCTGTACCTTGGTTATGAGGTTCTGCCTCACCCACCTTCTCCAGACCTCTCGCCTACCGACTACCATTTTTTCAGACACTTGAACAACGTTTTAAAACATAAAAAATTTATTGATCAAAAGTCGCTAAAATGCGTTTTATTATTATTCATCTCATCCATTTCACTTGTCGCCGAGAATCAAATATACACGACATTTGAAAAATGGCAAAAAGGAGGGAAAATTCAAAAGGTGCGGTTGAGATGGGAAGTTGGTGCCCGAGGGGATCGAAGTGACGATAGCTCAAGTGGTAGAGTAGCGGCGTATCAAGCCGAAGGTCGTGGGTTCGAATCCCGCTCGTGACACTGACTTTTTTATCTCAACTAAAAACCTTAATTAATTGAAATTATTATTATTATTGAGAACTAGATATTAGGATATTTTTATACACTTTTATACAATCACACAGTAACATTATTATTTCTAAGGAAACCGTACAACTCACGATAGACAGCCAATTCGCTTGACGATAACAAAGTACATAAGGCGGTCGTAGATTTATTTATTTGGCATTAAAAAGTCTATCATATTTCTGCGTTCATTCCCGTGTTTCCTGCAGTGCAGGATGATATGTTCAAGATCCTCGTATGCTCCACAGTCCTCACAGTACGGTGACGGAATTATATTCAGTCCGTTGAGGTATCCCTTGCATAGTCCGTGATTGGATCGTAACCTTACCATCGTTTTGCAAAAGGCCTTGTTTATATTATTTTCTGTGCTGAACCAAGGCTCTTGTCCTACTAACGGAAACATATTTTTGTAGAATATACCTTTGTTGTTTGAAAGGTATTTGGTTTGCCATTCTATCTGCTGCTGCAACCTTAATATAGCATGCAGATCTTTTCTGGGTACAGCTACATTTAGAGTGTTGTCCGTTGTGGTGGCATCTTTGGGTAGCCGAACTACGACATCGCTCTGAACTCCGTATGGCCTTTGATCCAGGTGATTACTACTTTATGCCCTTTAGACCTGATCATTGCTGAAAGTTCAAGGATCTCGATGATAATGTAGTCCGCTATAAACAACGTTTTGTCATTACGAAGTTTTTGAACACAGCTATGACAATCTGTACATATGACGACATTTGGGAATTGCTTGTCATTCGCATACTTCATAGCTTCCCTTATAGCAATCACTTCTGCACTGTAGATGGATAGGTACTGTGGGAATGAAAACTTTTCGCTGTAATTCTGCACGGGATCGTAAAATGCACACCCTACTCGTCCATTTAGGAGTGATGTAAGATGGCCGTCTGGAAATCTCGCATATAGGTCATTAAGGTATTTTTAAGTCACTTCGGTTTTATTCGAGTCGGTGAACGTTGTGGATATGTATTTGTACATAATTTTATAAAGAATTTGTTGATAATAAAGAACATCCCTAGCCAATAGACACAAAATTCTATTCAGAGGGTATAGAGGAGGTGCCATCACGTTGAGAGAAGTGTACTGAGAGTGATGGAGGGAATTGTAATTAATAAAAAATGTTTAAAATCATTTATTTAATTGTTTTTATTTTATACTGCTTTATTTTCCGAACTATCCGATATTAAAATTGTCCATTTTCGTGATAAATCCATCTCCAATTTTAGTGGACGGGCCGTGATGGCGTGGTGGTGAGTAAACCCACTTACATAAAACGTATGGAAAATAATAACTCGAAAAATGATTAAATGAGTTTTTCCCTATTCTTTATCGAGTCCTAAAACGAAGGGGTCAAATTGTAAAACTCGACGGGAAAAGTTGGGGTGGAAAAGCTTTCCATAACACAAGAGATAGCATTATCTCTCTAATGCAGAGTCGGGCCTTTTCGGAGCCATGAGGAATTACTAAGCGTTTATCGGCAACTCCAATTAATTTCATCAGTGAGGGAAAAGTTAGGAGTTTTGGCAGTGTCGCGTTTTATTGTACTGGCGTACGAGTGCAACTCCCTTCTAATTGTAAGACAGATTAAATAAAATTATAATTCAAATTCACCTCCGCACACATAAAAGAGAAAACATGTGCTTTAAACTCGAGCATATAGTCCAACCGGTACGAGACCTTTTGCCTTAAGAGCTAAAGAAGTACTTCTGGCATCTCCTCGACAGAGTGGAGGAAGAAACACCTCCATGGACATGTCAACCGTTGGACTGTGGCATATGAATATGGCAAAGTGGAAGACGAAAAACCCTAGAGCGAAATCCACTAATGGATGAATTCAGTTGAGCCAGATCCATCTATATCGATCGGTCCGGAGCTGAATGCCATATCCTTCGAGCTAGGGATCGTTGAAAAAAAAAAATAAATAAATTCATAATTAAGACTTCCTAAACGCACACCAAGGGGACTCCAAGAACAACTGTGAAAGATCGATGTTAGAAGAGGGTCATCTTACGTCCAGCGGATACAAAAAGTATAGCTGCCAATGTAATATATGCCTCTGGAGTATACTGTATCCAGTCAGCAGTCTAGTTTTAATAATTCTGCCGTTTGTTTTTCCGATGACCATTTTATGAATCCCACTGAACCTACGACTCATTCATAACCCCCCGTCTTTTTTGCAATTTGGTATGACACAAAATGGTTATTTCCTTGAACAATACATCGCCTCCCTCCCTCGTTGCCCTGTGTGCCCTGGTACCTACAACAACAGAGCCAGTCCCAAACAGTTCTTTTTTTTTTCTTCCTGGCAATAGTCGAGGTTCACACTTATGCCTCCGGAGTTCACCGTGATCCCAGCAGTAGTCCTATAATTCTAACTTATCCTGATCAGCTGCGTTCTGTTTCCACTACTCTACGAACACTTCGTTAAACTTAAAACTTTATACCCAAAGCTACGGGCTCCCGAGGGTATCCTTCAGTCCTTGTCTTTTAATCTGCCAGCCTGCAATCTATTGAAAGCACATCACAAGAAACTGTCCTTGGACTGCGGAGGCCTAAGAAGGTCACATACATGCCAGATTGCGCGAAGGTCACAGCAGGATAACACATAAACCTTAAACATTTTAAACTGTTAAATATTTGTGCGTTTATTTCATGAAACGAATGTGTTTATTAGCGAGAACGCTTCGATTCCCATTGAATATCGAGTACTCTGGCACAAATGAACGAAATATGTCTTGCATTACTAAATTCATTGGTTTGACTGAAAAGGGTATCAATGTACTGAGTGAATGTAATTTACTAGTGTGGAGGGGAAAACCAACTAAAACACTAAACTTAGAGTGATATAAATACCGATCATATGGGTATAAAGCAAAGTATATTCAATGATGAGCCGATTTCTAAGTTATGCAACAAGGAGGAAACAGCCATCTACAGCTAGAGGTAGATAGTGAATGAGAGAGTGTGTGAGAGAGAGTCAGTGAGTAAGTGAGGAAGAGATTCAGTGAATGAATGGGTTAATGAATGAATGTGTGAGTGAGTCTGTCAAAGAGAGAGAGAGAGAGAGAGAGAGAGAGAGAGAGAGAGAGAGAGAGAGAAAGAGAGAGAGAGTGAGAGAGAGAGAAAGAGAGAAAGAAAGAACGTGAGTGAGTGAGAGGGATTTAGTAAGTGAATGGGTTGGTGAATGAGAGAGTGAATGAGTGAGCCTGACAGAGACGGAGAGGGGTTGAGAGGGAGAGGAAGAGAGAGAAAGAGAAAGAGAGAGAGAAAGAGAGAGAGAGAGGTGGTGAATGAGTGATTAAGAGGTGAGTGAGTGAGAGAGAAAGAGTGTGAGGGAGAGAAAGAGGGAAAGAGAAAGTAAATGAGTCAGAATGAGTGAGAAAGAGAGAGAAGGTGAGCGAGAGAAGGGACTCATACAAAAGAACAAACCAGCTAGACTGCGAATTTTTGAAAATTTATTTTATTCACTCAATCCCACCTCCTTACTTCTAGAAAATGAAACATTAGATCAGTCCACAATTTTCTTGTCTTACGTATAATATACTTACTGCTTAAAAAAGTGAGAGAGAAAAAGTAAGAAACAATGAAAAAAATGTTAACTAAATTTTAAACAAACCTTTTTTTAAGAAAAATTGTATATACATATGTACATTCTAGTTGGTTTTTATGTTTTATGTATGCCTTCATTATGAATGCTTTCTCTACACCCCACTCTTTTGATTTTGAACCTTAAAACCTTTTTTCCAATCCTTCAGCCTTCTTGGATCTTGGTATCCCCTATCTTGATATTAAAAAAAAAAATATATTAAAATTTGTTTCAGGGAGCCTGATTGGATGCGGAAAAGCAGAACACTCGCCAAGCAGGCAAATGCAACCATATTTTGACATTAACACCCCTCTTAATGTTTCTGCTCATATTGGTAAATCAGCATTTCTCACTTGCATTGTACATAATGTTGGCAACATGTCGGTAGGTATTTAGCACTTATATTAACTAATCGATAATTATAAAAATAATTCATTATAAAATCTTGTACTGTCTTAAGTAACACCAACTATAACTGAGGCAACAGTGACCAATGATGTTCCCAATATAATTTAACAAGTATGTTTTCTTGTCACTCGAATGATCTCAACCCTAACGACTATTCTTTATTTATGCTAGTAAGAGCAATGCTAAATAACCTTATGGACCTTACTTTTCTCAGAGACATGATCACATATGCTACTGAATGATGTAAATTAAAAAAGAAAAAAAAAATTTAAGAAACATTTTTTAGAAAATGTTTATGCCAATGTAAACATTTTTATTTATTAATGGTTGGTTGGGAAATCTTGTCATTTGTTATTTTAAATTTATCATTTTGAAGAATTGTGAAAACGGAAAATTTGTAAGGATCAAGACGCTGGAGGGAGAAGCAGGTCATTTTCAGCAAGACGTCGTAAAAACAGTGAGTCAGTGCCTGGTTTTCGACCTGTACGTAAGAACGTACAACAGCTATCTTCAGCCAGTCGCTCCCTGGGTTCAACCTGTACACACGAACGTACATCCGCTATCTTCAGACAGTCACTCCCTGGGCTTCGACCTGTACGCACGAACGTACGTCAGCTGTCTTAAGCGAGTCACTGCCTGGTTTTCGACCTGTACGTACGAACGTACAACACTGTCTTCAACCAATCGCTCCCTGGTCTTCTACCTGTACGCACGAACGTACATCAGCTTTCTTCAGTCAGTCGCTATCTGGTTTCCGACGGGTACGAACGAACGCACCTTTAACTTCGTCCGGCGAGTGGCTCCCAGACTCCAATCTCAAGCTCCCAGATAAGCACCAACTTCTCGTTTGATCTTCCCTGTCGTGAGTTGACAACAAGGCGTACGAACGTCCTTAGTCATTTTCTTCTCAACATTGTAATTCTATATATCAACTCATCTCTCTCTATATAGCTATATTTCTTCTCGTTAACTTTGTTTGTTTTCTGGCCAGATATTATTGTAGTTTCCGTATTTATGTCATAAATTGTGAATTAATAAATTTAATTATGACACGACTTATTAAACTATTTTTTATCCATCAAATCCTTTACGCAACAGCCGGCAACTATCCCTGGTAGCGCTGGACTTGGAGGGTAGATATCCAATACTTTCTCCCGCCGGAGTCAACGAAACAGCTATGTACCCTGGAAATTCATCCTTGAGCCAGATCTTGGTATCCCGTATCTTGATATTAAAAAAATGAAAATCTATAAAAAAAAAAAAAAAACCATTTGAACATTTTCATATTAAGGAAGAAATCCTGACTCCAAATGGGAAAAAAAATCAATGCTTGAATACAGACTCCAGTTATGAATCCCTGCAATGCTGAATCCATTTGCAATTTTCAATCAGTACAATTTACATTTTATAGAACCTTTGCTTATAAAATTTGAGCAGTGCTTTAACTTAGTTTCTTTTAACGACATAGACGTCAACTTTCAGGCAGAAGATATCAGTAGAAAGGCACACCAATTCTACTCATCCTTCATTGAATTGAATATAATCGCCTATAAATAGAAATATATTCTAAAGTTCATTTATTTAAAAAAAACACGTGTTTATAAATAAATGCCATATTATGAAATATTTCATTCAGTAAACGTACAAGACATGGACGAATTCATAGAAAAAATATGTCATCAATAAAATGGGAGGTATTTCATTAAAAGATTCTTTCTTAACCTCCTAACTTCCATGAAAATATTCTTATGAATAATTCATAGCAATTAAATTTTTATACTGGATTCGATTTTTTATCAGATCCAAATTGTAATTTTTGTATTTCCAAGTAAACACTTTTTGTTTGTTTATTTAATTTGGAAAGATTGAAAGTTATTAATGTAATTGTTCTGGTCACTTTTGTCATCATTGTTGATAGTTACTTGAGATTGTTTTGATTTGTATGTAATTTAATACTTTTCAGGGATAACTTTGTATTATTTAGTTATTTCTTTGATCCCAACTAATCGATATATTTAGACTTTCTACTTGTAAGAAAATAAGTGTTTTTCTATTTCAAAATTGGATGTAATTGAGATGTATAGGAACGAAAGCAGTGTAAATGGTATAAAGGATGGGATCAAGAATGCATCCTCGTGGTACGCCTGCTTATTTTGCTCTGATCTTAGTGATATTGATGTACAGTAGAGGACAGGACTGTTTTTTCAATGGAAATGTTCACTGAATACATTTTTCATTCAGTCATATCTTCCTCTTTTTACACCAGTTTTTGGCAAACTCAAGGTGTTCTTGGATGCTGGAGGATTCATGTTAGAAGGTAGAATTTCTTCTGTGATGGTAATGATAGTGTAAGCGGATGTTCTATGTGCTTTTCTCTGAGCGAGTTCATTCAGCATACAAGCTTTTTGTGTGGGGGGGAGCTAAGGTTCCAAAATACAATAAACAAGAGAGATAGTACACAGAAACATTTATTTCCACAGTAGACCGTCTTCAGATTATAACCAACCAACCAACAGTAAAACAAGGCAATTCAGACACAACTTGATGAGCTTTTTTTACATCCTTCAGTGTATTCCAGGATCTTTTTCCACAGCTTCCTGGATCTACAACAATTGACTTGATTCAGCCGTGGCCTACGACTGACTCTGTGAGCCACTGTCTGAATCCATGGATCCACTGAGTTTTTGGATCTACCCACTCCTCTCGTTCACTGTGACTGCTGTTGACTATGTGCTCTTGCCGAGTCTCCGACTCTGTTAACTGAGTCTTCCTGTCCGCTGCTTTTGACACTCGACAGTCGACTCTGTATGTCTCATCTTGGCCCTGGACAGTTGTGTCTCAGCCGCTGCTTTCAACTGACCATGTGAGCCACCGACTGACTCAGCTTTTCAAATCATCCCCTTTTATACCGGATTACCAACCAGGGTACGGGAGGAAAGGGAAAGCAAAAACTCTTGGGCCAGATGATCAACTTCCATCTTGGAAGGTTTGCTCGTACAATAACTTCATAGTTCTCGGGAGTTTCCATTATGTAGCCCTCTAACCCTATGTTAATGGATTTCTGGCGAAAACAACCTTGCTGATGTATTCCCAAATTTATGGTGTCCCATTTCTATGACCAGCTTTGTGGGAAATGTCTCTTTGCTCCCTACTGAGTGAGTGACTCATCAGTTTTAGAGCCTTCTTTCCAACACAACTTCAAAATTCCTTACAACTATTTTCCTAACATCCATTCCTAACTTTTGCTAAAACAGGGACCGGCCTACAAAGATATTGTAATGTATAAGAGAGTCAGTAGTATAAATGGTAAAAGGATGGGACTAAGAATGCACCATTGTGGGACACCAACCTGTCTAATAACTGAGTGTTCAGGATATTAAATGCCCGGGCCACATCCAGGAACACACCCAAATACTCTATTCGCTAAAAAAAAAGGAAATTGTGTCAATGACTCTGAAAGTTTGCTCGCAGAGTGAGGACGGAAGCCAAATTAGTGAGGTGAAAACAATTCCATATGAATCTAGCATGGGTATTAACGTTTTAAAAGAACGAATCTTTCGATGATTTTGGACATCACAGGAAGAAAGCTGAAGGGAAGATGATTTCTGGTTGGGAGGTTTGTGATCCATAAGAAAGAGAAATTAGTACGGAATAGTTCCATGGTTGAAGAAAGATGGTTTCAAATAATATACAATATTTAATATATAACAGTAGACGCCCCAAGATTTATTTTTGTAAAAATTCCAAAACATTTTTTTTTCATATCTTTTTTTTTCAGAGCTTAATAAAATTATTTAGCAGTTTGCCCATAAAAAGATAAACATGTTCTCATCTCCCTCGCAGGTTTCGTGGGTGAGACACAGAGATATTCACATATTGACTGTCGGCGCTTATACTTACACTTCTGATCAAAGGTTTATGTCGTTGCACAAGAAAGAAAGCAATGAATGGACCCTTCAAATAAAATGGGTTCAAAAAAGGGATTCTGGTATGTACGAGTGTCAAGTCAGTTCTATACCGGTCCAGTCCCTGTTTGTTCAACTGTCCGTAGTTGGTAAGAATACTATGAAGAATTTAAACTAACCTTTTTTTTAAATAACATTGATTTTTCAGTTCCATCTGCTGTCATTCATGGTACTCCAGATGTTCATATTGAACACGGAAGTACAATAAACCTAACTTGTTCTATAAATTATGGAACTGAACCACCTGCATACATTTTTTGGTATCACCACGATAAGGTAAGCGATTCTGTACCCTATAAACATAAGTTTTAAGATCTAATTGAGTGAGTTCAATTTATTAAATATGTCAATTAATTTTCAGTTCGATATTTAACTTCAAATTAACTTTTTTCATTCAAATTGCCCTTTTCAGCTTCAAATTAAACTTTTTTACATCAAATTAACCCTTTTCAATTTAACCTTTTTTCCCGTCAAATTAACCCTTTTCAACTTCAAATTAGTCTTTTTTACATCAAATTAACAATTTTGAACTTCAAATTAACCCTCTTTAAATTTTAATCAAACCGTTGTAATGTTAAATTAGCCTTTTTCCAACTAATTAACTCATTTTAACTTCACTTATTCATTAGGGTGGTGGAGCACTCAATACTACCCTTAGTACTTTAGTACCTACTTATTACCTACTAGTAAATACATTCTCTCTTTTAACTTTACCCTTTTCAATTTCAAATTAACCTTCTTTTACATCAAATTATTAACCACTTTTAACTTCGAATTAATCTTTTTTCCGTCAAATTAACCTTTTCTTTTTTCTGTGAAGTAAAATTCCTATATATTTGAGATTTTTTTAATATAAAATAATTGGGCTATTAGAAGACCATGTAAAAATTAATTGCAATTAAAATTTAAATTTTTTTTTTTTTTTTTTTTTTTTTTTTTAAATGCTCAAATATAAAGGAATTTTACTTTTCATGTTTATATACACCATCTCGTTTTTTTTTTGTTTTTTTAATTTTAAATGTTTTATAGAAAGGGTTAAATTGAAGTTCAAAAAGGTTAATTTAACAGAAAAAAGCAAATTATGTATAAGTCGTACGTCGTAAAACTGTTTCCTCAATATGGCATTGTTGCATATTTTCTTCTCTCTTTGGTCTAAGAAGATTACACAAGTTAAATTACAAATTAAACAAGAAATTGCCATGGAAATAAGCCAACTGCCGCCACGAGAGATTAATATTGATCTTACACTCAACACTCATCAAGATAAAAAATAAATAAAAACAAATAAACTCAGTCTGTCCTGGATTTGTATCTTTACTCAATGAGCCTACATTTTTATGTGTTCTTTTGAACTTGGAAAAAAGTGGAATTTAACCTTTAAATTTCTGTTAAATTTCTTCCCAATAAGCACTGTTAACGCCATTTTTCGTGGACTTTGAGCCCGAGGTCCGGCGATGTTAACGCTCGGTCCTCTCCGCCACACAGTTGGTAATTGTCGTTTGAACTGTGCACATCGGCCATTGGCAAATCGTTTATTTCTTCTTCTTCAAACTGTTACTCGTCTCATTTTATTTTATTCTCGCGATCGTCGTGGCGAGACTATCGATCGAAGGAGAGTCTTCGAAGGACAACGAGATAAAGGGTATCCGTATCCCTATATTCCTATATCATCTGTACGCCTGTCCTTTTTCCCCCTTTCATCCGTCGTAGAATTTGGAGAAGTCTTCTATACGGTGAGTTCTTTGTTTTTCCTTTTATTTATTCTATTATTTTACCCTATTCATCAAATTACAGTCCACTTACTCGTTAACAAGCACAAATAAACTAATCACTTTACTTTTCAGAGTGGTAAAGTCGCAGTCGTGAATTACGACTCAGATCGCGGAGGTATAAGCGTCATTACTGTTAAGGCAGAAGTGAGCACGAGCCATCTCGTTATACGAGGTGCAAAAGAAGCAGATGCTGGTAAATATTACTGCAGCCCTTCAAATGCTGATGTGGCCTATGTACACGTTCATGTACATTCAAGTGAGTCTCATAAATAACTATTTGGAACTATTTAAAAGATTAATGTTTCCTTTCTGACTAGGCAAAGGACCGTCAGCGATACAAACAAGTATGGGAACTCTCGGAAACAGTTACTTCTTCATGGTGTTTGCAATGGTGACTCTCACGTTGAACGCTTGAAAAATTGTATAAAGGACTTTTTTAATAAATGAAGAAGAAAAAAAAGACTTCAATATAAAGTGACTATGTTGATATTTATTACAACTCTTTCTCCTGATAAAGCTTCTGTTTTTTGTTTTGTTTTTTTCAAAAACAGATCTACTGTTGGAAATGTTAATGGAATATTTAGATGTGATTTGTATTTAACTAAAATTAAAACAATAAAACTTAATTTGTTCTAATAAAACATTTTTATTTCCTTAAAGTTTATCATTTCATTTCCCTGTCGGCATTTTATTTCTTAAGTTTTGATTTCTTACAATTCACAAGTTACAATACACAAACGGTTTCTAATAAATAGCAAATTTTGTAGTTAGAAATGTGTGTGTTTGTAAATAGAGCACTAAAATTTTGGAAAAAATAGTTAAACTAATAACATCTTTTGTTTTTCAAGACAGCCCATAAAGATAACCATAAAAATAAGAGGGTTTGGGAGAACAAAAGGCTGTTCAAAAAATGTAATTGCAACTGCTACAGTGCTCTACAATTAAAAGTTAAAAGTTGTCCATGTGGTAACTCCATGGTATGGAAAATATGGGAAATAATTTGTGGATTACATGAAAAATGAATCTGCGTTTCCTTCTGCTGGATTCCTAGTCATGTTGAAATAAAAAAAACGAGTGCCAAAGCAGCTCTAAACATGCAGGAAACAGAACTAACCTAAGCGCAGAAGACTACATCTCTGGTTTCAAAAAGTAAACTTTGAAACGATGGAACACCATTTGGAAGGATGCAACAAGTTGAGAATGATTAAAGACTAAGAATTGGTCATAAACGATTGACACACAAGTTCCTTATAAGAACTTATGAACAATACGTTGCCTCCTATTTGTTATTGTGGCGAACGCCTAATTGTGTAACTCATTTTATGACCAATGAAAAATTGCTAAGGTTATTAAATATTTAAAAGAAATCAAACTATATCACAAGATATAATAATGACAATAACACACGACAAAAAATTAGTGAACAGTTAACATAATTAAATCGTAAACAGCTCAAGAGGCTGCGGGTTGGTGGGCTGGTGCATCCTTGCTGATTGGGGCAGGACATGGAGGACCTCAGGGTACAATACCCAGGAACCCCAGAGGATGTGGATTTTTACTAGGTGTATATTGTAAACGGTTTTAATGCACATCCTCCAAAACGCTCTCTTAGACCTCCCTGGTCAGGATTTAAAAAAAAAAAAAAAAAAAAAAAAAAGTTTAGCACATTTTCAAAATTAAAAATTTACTTCACATTTTCTTTTGAATTGTATGGAAAATTTGTAAACGTTAATCCTATTTTACAAACTTGATGTGAAGTTAAGGGGTTAATTTCAAATTAACCCCATCTTTAAAACTTCAAAATAAATTAATTAATAACAAAAAAACAGGAGAAGGTATGAAATATAAACATGTAAAGTAAAATTCGTGTATATTTGCATTCAAATAAAAATAGTAAGGCTCTTGGAAAACCATGCAAAGAAAGTATTAATTCAACTTCGAATTAAATTGAACTTTTTAGCATTATATTAACCTTTTTTAACTTAAATTATTCCTTTCTTTAATGTGTTAAAAAAAATTATAATCTATGAAATATAAGCGTGTTAAGTAAAATTACTGTGTATTTAGTAATTTTTTTTTTTAATATAAAATAATTAGGCTCTTAGAAAACATTAATTATAACTAAAATTAAAAATGCTATAAAATTAATTATAAAAATAAATAATTGTTCTATTAATTTGAGATAAAGTAATGCCAAATGAAAAATAAAACATATGCTGTATTTAATTAATTTGTAATTCAAAATTTTTGAAAAATATAATAAAATAAAATAATTATCTCATATTTTTAAAACATTTCTAATCAATTAACGAATAATTAGTTTTTATATTTAATTTCAAACTTTTAATTTTGATTGTAATTTATTCCCATGTGATATTTAAGTAAGAATCTTTTTTAACTTCAAATTAACCCATTTTAATTTCAGATTAAACATTTTTCAGCAACAATTTAACCCTTTTTAATTCTGAATAAACCCTTTTTTAATTTTAAATTAACCCTTCTATTTAATTTCAAAATGTACTTTTCTAAGTTTCAAATTAACCCTTTTTAATTTTAGATTAACCTTCTGGAAAGCTTAAAGTTAACCATTTTAAATTACAAATTGACCCTTTTTTTACAACTTCAAATTAACTTTTATAATTTCAAATTCACCATTTTTAATTTCAAATTAACCTTTTTTAACTTCAAATTAACCATTTTAAATTTCAAATTAAGCTTTTTTATCTTCAAATTAACGATTTTTAAATTTCATATTAACCGTTTCTTTAAAACATTGAAAAACTTGAGAAGGTATGAAAACAGAAGTACGTAAAGTAAAATTCCAGTATATTTGAGAATTATTTTTTAATATAAAATAATTAGGCTCTTAGAATGAAAAAATAATTTTAAAAAATCCTATGATAAATTAATTGCAATTGAAATTAAAAATTATATAAAATTAGGTATAAAAATAAAGTATGTATTCTCATACATACTTTTCAATTAGAATATATTTTACTTTAGATGTATATAATTCATTCCATCTCCTAAGTTATTTAAAGCTATAAAGAAGGGGGTAACTTGAAGACACTAAAGGGTTAATTTGCAGGAAAAGCTATATTGCTATATACCATGGTGAACAAATTTCCAATTATTGACAATATTAATGTATAGTCGAATTACTTGCAGAAAACTTGTACAGTCAGATGAACATTTTCTATTTGAAATCCAGATTGCAGTTCCATTCCCATGAACTGTTCTATGCTCCTCTCAAAGGAGGAATTCTTGTCTCTCATATGTTAACAGTTCCTAAATCAATAACATCAGAACGTGGATCTCATTCTAGCTTTGAAAAAGATTTTGTTAGCTTTAAAGTGGAACACTTTTGGAGCCCTGCTTTGTTTTTATACTTACTATTAAGTCTTTATTTAGAATATCATATTTTTATTTAAAAAATAATAAAAACAAAGTCATGGTTTATACGATCACCAGATTTGTCTCCAAATTAGTACACTTTGTTTACCATAGTTTTGTTGTATTAATTGTAGGTTTTTGTCTATTCTATACTTATATTTCTTATTCAGGGTTGTAAAAATTTATTTAAAAAATCAATAAAATACAATTTTCTTTTCTTTTGTGATGTTTGCTGAAAAGTGAGTTGAAATTTAGGACGAACTTTATGGATCAATGGGAAAAAGATCGCAAGGGTAAAATAAATTATATGAGCGAGGTAAAATATAAAGTTTTATTTTTATTTTTACAAAAAAAAGGGTATTAGCACGCCCACAAATTACAATAGTAAAACACAAATTTTCATCACTTTCAAGTCTTTCCAAATGACTTAACACTTCAATACTAACAAATAAATAATGCAAAATAATAGATTAACACATAAAAAATAAAGGTTGGTTGAAACTGAATATAAAGATTTGTTATAGGTAAGACAAGAGACTTCCTCCTGCTTGTTTAGCTGTTTTCCTTCATTACAGATGGTATTAGGAATAGAATAAAATATATAATAATAGAAGATATTACAACAGTCTGGCTAGACGGTAATATAAGCACTTCCATACTGGTATGAATTCAATTAAACAAAGAACATAGGGCTATTTTTAGAAAAAGCTTTATTTTGTTCTAGACAAGATTCCTGCTGTTTAGGAGTAGCGAATTTGCTGAAACAAAGTAAAAAATATGTAAGTATATAATAATAATAGTTTGTTTTTATTGTAAAAAAAAACATAATAATAATACAAGCTCCCTAAAAGACCCAGCCCCTTCACCCCCACAACCCTTCAAACATACTGGTGAAAGCTGACAACCAAGAAATAAACAATACGATAAATACGATGGCCGAATGCCCACATCAACCAGATGAAATTAATGAAAAGAGATTGAACAAAAAATGGAATAAGACCACAGTGGCCAATTGGTTACGGTGTCATATTTGCTATGCCAGTAGTCCTGGGTTCGAATCCCGGCTTCTTAATTTATAATATGTCAATAGTATTGTGCAGTTCTGAGCCATTGCCTACAACACCCAACAGGTATTGGACATTAAGCCCCACTTGCATGACAGAAATTTACTTTACTATATACTGAACTGGAGTTGTATGAAGCCATGAGAACGTTTCAAGAATGATCTGAAATCCTGTGTGGCTGGACCTTTAAAACTAAAAATATTTTTATAAAGAAAGTATAGTCGAACTTCCCCAAAAAACACTTCTAATGTTCTAATAATCAGACATCCCTCACAACTGGATAATTTTACTTGCTGGCATTATTCCTTTACTTTACAATAGTGCTTCTAAAAACTAGACACTCTAATGAACAGACACGGACACTATATANTAAAAGCACATAGCAAAAAGTAAAGCAGTCCGTCCTTAAAAGTCTTGCACCCCACTCAAGCCCTTCTTGTTCAGTTTACATACCGTGATTGCAACAAATCGATTCTCAGTGAAACAAAAAATTATTTTACATATGTACATTCATTAAAATTCAATTTTTACTTTCACTTATATTCTTTAATTTTCCAATAATTTATCATCACTGTCGTCTGTCAAGCATTTTGCCATCTTCAGTGTGCCTGTCTACAGGAGGATATCCCACAATTTCTTATTTTGAATGTCAAAGTCCATTATGGAAAAAGCTTCAGACTTAACCAACTTCTAATAAGTGGACAAAACCAATTTTGGCGTCTGCTTAGGAGAAGTTTGAATGTACATTTATTTCTAAAATAAAAAATACAAAAATTTTGGTTGTTTCCTATCATTTTGGTGGAAGACTTACTTTATCTATACATATACCACTACTGAAAAGAAAAACAATCGGAAACAACCAAACTTTTTTTTCCAATTTGATAAAATTTACACTTACTTGTTGTCAATATAAGACCTGGCGCGGAAAGCGGCTAAATGTGCATAATAAGTCGGCGCGGGATAAGAAACAGATCGTGTACATCTTGTATACAAATAACACAAATTATACGTAATTTCTTGTAGATCGTCTTCTGACATTTCTGAGTCATCACATAAAAGATGATATTTTGTCGGCCGACTTGTTCCCTACAAAAATATAAATTGATTATTTACATTTTGTTGAGATATTTATACACTTTCATCATATTTATACTTGTCAAAAATATCGTAATATATAAATCTCGGGATTTTTTTTTTCTTAAACCAAGATTTTTTTCTTTATATTTGTAGTAATGTTTGTTCCATAAGAGCAAATATGTTTAATAGCAAAGGAGGGATCAATGTATTTTTTTCAATGTTATTTTTCAGTTTTTCACTTTTACTAGCTGTGATGATTACAGTAGATACGAGCCATGATTTTCTTTGCCATGAGCTATATAAGCTGTGATGAATGACAATCATCACTCTTCATGAAGGAAAATCACTGTGTCAAACATTACTCATCAGAAACTGAGAGTCACTAAAGTCAACCAAATTCTGCCTGTGCCAGAATCCCATAGACCATTTTATTAAAGTAAAATCAATCCTTTAGCACAATTCATTGAAGGCATTAATAAACTCGATCGCTGGAACTCTCAGAATATCTTGTCTGTAAGAAGACAAAAGGAGTCAAATTTTTATCAGAAGGTGCGTGAATTCTTAACCACATAATGTGTAGAAAGAAATGATTTGATGGCTCTTTCTCTTTTTTTCCTCTTTTCTCTTGGAAACTACTTCGTCAACATACTGTTCTAAAGGCTGCAGTACCTGGGATCCTCATCACCATCATACTGTTCTTTTTCTTCAAAAACCTCTCTTTTGCAGATGAAACAAAAATTCTTGCCCTTATGCTGTAACATGGCTCTTGGTTGAAAGGATTGCCACCCTATTTGTTTGGTCAGTTTTTGGCCATAGATGGAATCTTGGCTCTCAAGTTTCATCTGCATTTTGTATCACCCTGCCTTCATTCGACTGTTTTTTGCTTCTAAACTACCGAACTTAGGGAAGCTTTTATTCATGGGTGTCTGTAGACAATTCCTTGTAACCTGCAAAACTCCGAAACCATGAGACCAATTTCTGTCTAATTTTCAGAGGTCGTGCATGTTGGTTTCTAGATGGTCCTATATGAATTTCATCCCAATCGGATTAATTCACAAACTTAAAATCCCACATCTACGGAAACCATTAAACATATTTTGATAGAATTTGCAGGGATTATATGAGTTGGATCCCAGATAGTCCCTAAGAATTCCATCACAATCATATCAACGGGATCAACTCCACATGTTCAAATGTAATGTATGTATGTTTCAGGTATTATATGATTGCTTTCTATATGATCCCCTATGAATTTTATACCAAATGGATTAATGTATATGCATGCACAAAATATGAGGAAGCTATATTGCCCACACACTTGGTGGATTGGACTTTCTTTGTTTTTTAATGGCCCTATGAACTTTGCATATTAGCCAAGGAGAAGTGTGTATATATATACTTTCTTACATTTTATTACATTCACTATAATTTTCTTTTAAAAATACCTTTATCCCTATTATTAATTATATACCTGGATACTGGCATGTGACATGTGACATTATATGTGTTATATATATATATATATATATATTCTACAAGCCAAGAGTCTACATGCTAACCACTCGGCTACCACGGTAGCCAAAAGAATCGTTGAAATATTATGTATTAATATAAAATTCATCTTGAAAATTAAACCTTTCCTGAACAGACTAAAACACTTCTTTTTTACATTTTATTATATTGACTATAATTTTCTTTTAAAAATACCTTTACCCCTAATATTAATTATATACCTGGATACTGGCATGTGATACGAGATAAAAGTCCAATTCGGTTGGATGCACTATGTCAGTATCTACAACTGTGCCCGCCGGTACATTTTCATTTTTACCGCTGGCAAATTTTTTCGGTGGAAACAACCTCGTATGATGTCGTTTTTGTACGACAACAAACGTAAGAGGAGGATTATATTGATCGCCGCCGAGTTCATGGCATGCCTTCTTCACAGCGCTCACTTCTCTATCGATTACCTGTGGTAAACAGACAAAATTGAAAACATTAATTGTAATAACCATTTTTATGTGTTCCTTTATTGAATCAAAGTACCAAATCATTACAGTACATTAGTACTGTTCTGAACTAACAGGGGTATTTAGATTAAACAAATATATACACATTTAAAAAAAAACTAATATTATTGCATACACAAAACGTTAAACCTAATAGAATACCTTGCTTCCTTTTTAGTCAGCCGTATCACTATAATGTTTTGTTTGTTGGAATGATAGACAAAAAATGAGAACCTTCAACCTTTCATTGCAAAAACTTTATTGGAAGCAACATTTCTGGCTTCTTTAGGTTTTATCAAACGGTGAAAATGAAAGATAAAAATGTTTTAAATAGCTAAAGCTTTTCTATATCAAATTGAAAATTATTTCAATCTTAATTACTAATCGTTTTGAGTTAAACAAAAACTTATAAAAACCAAAAGTTGGGAACTCACACTCACTCGGTCATTTTATCACACTCACTCGGTCTTCTATCACATTCACTCGGTCATTCTAGCACACTCACTCGGTCATTCTAGCACACTCAATCGGGCCATTCTATCACACTCACTCGGGTCATTCTATCACACTCACTTGGGTCGTTCTATCACACTCATTCGGTCATTCTATCAAACTCACTTGGTCTTCTATCACACTCACTCTGTCATTCTATCACACTCACGTGGTCTTCTATCACATTCACTTGGTCATTCTATCACACTCATTCCGTCATTCTATCACACTCACTCGGTCATTCTATCACACTCACTTGGTCATTCTATCACACTCATTCCGTCATTCTATCACACTCACTCGGTCTTCTATCACACTCACTCTGTCATTCTATCACACTCACTTGGTCTTCTATCGCACTCACTCTGTCATTCTATCACACTCACGTGGTCTTCTATCACACTCACTCGGTCATTCTATCACACTCACTTGGTCTTCTATCACACTCACTCCGTCATTCAATCACACTCACTCGGTCATTCTATCACTCACTCCGTCATTCGATCACACTCACTCTCTCTCTCTCTCCCTGTAACCAAACTACTTTTTCTCTCACTCACTTTCTACATATTTCGCACTCAATCCTCTTCCCACCAAATAATGTTTTAATAGTTTTATTTAAAATTCTGATTTTGAATGTTTGTCTAGTCTAGATTACTAGAATGTTTGGTGATTGGGGGGGGAGGATAGTGAATTCAAAAGGGTGGAATTACTTACTTAGATTAATTACCTTAGAATTTGGATGAATGAATGGACAACAACTAAGACCAAACTGGAGCAAACGAATTGAATACTCATATACAGTATTTAGGCATTGGGGGCTTCAGTTAAGCATAAAGGTGGCCTTCTAAATAAAGGGCCTAGGCTGGGAGGACAATTTCAGAACATTCTGGTTATATACCGTGCGAACCAACGAAAAGAAAAATAGGACAGAAATATGCTGAACATGAATTGAAGTTGATAAATGATATTAAATATATGATCACAGGTCTAATACATAAAATGATAATTACTTCTTTAAACTGTCCTTCTGAAACACCATCTCTGTAAAACATTATGGCTTGAGGCTTATAATGAGTAGCCCTGTAGAAAAACATCAATTGCTGTTTCACTATAGACTTTAAATCGACGATAATTTCTTCCCTTGGTGCTTGTATCGTCCAGATCGTATTGTAACTAAAGGCCTTTGGGTCATGACTAGCAGCAACCTGAATTAAAGTTAATTTAAATTTTAAATGTATTTTAATTGTTATTCGATGTTAAAAATTGCGATTTACTTACGGCTGCAATTGATGGTATATTCGGTTGATCACGAGAAGGATGGGTAACATCAGCACCGATCACAATAACCGGCTTGCGAAAAAAGTCAGGCCTTTAAAACAAAAATTAATTTAAAAAGATATATATAAATAACTGTAAAATGTAGTTTTAAAAAATAATCTACCAATGTTCGTTTCTTATGCTGTGGTTAATTCCATTGAGTTTGGCGTTTAATTTCAAAAGGATATTTAAAGCTGTAGCATTGCTCATTTTTGATATGGTCCTCGATCGTATGCATTGTGTAAGAAGTCCTAAATTCAGTTCAGCCACTTGCTTGACTTTTGCTGTTAAAATAACATTGCCATTTATTTATTATTTTTTTAATTAAACACCAAAATAAAGTAAATATAGTTATTTACTTAGATGGTACACATACCGTATGAAATGGGACCTCTTTCTGGTATTATTACAAACAAAATTTGACAATCTGCAAAATCTCCCATTTCTTTATCAAAATTCCTAGGGTTCGACAGTGTTTTAATACTATACGGATATTCTATAGCCATTCCAACTTCTTTACTGGCATTGAACAGTGCTTCAGCAAAATTTCTGTAAAATAAATAAATTAAATTAGCAAGAAAGAAACAAGAAGAACAAACTTCTGGGGCTTAGAGCCCCCTTGAATAATGATATTATAAAATACAGCCTTATCTAGACTCGAAACAATTCCTAAAGCTGTGTAAGTCTATCATCCAGCTCCCTATGATGTATGTGTCCCCTGTACACAATACATCTATAGTCAATGTAAATAAGAGAGTTGATTAGAAGACGCATACTAAACGGGAGAGGGTTTTAGGCACAACAAAACTGATGGAGGCGGAAAAGCAGCAGCAGGAGATCTGGGAAATATGAAGTTTCCAAGGTCTGATCAAGGATAAACACAAGGATCTTGGGACAGAAATAAAGGATTGGAGGAGGGAACGGCAATCGAACATGAATTGGGACTTTTCTACATTAAGGTTCAGCACGCCATTTTCAATGGCCTGGGAGCTTATTCAATTGAAGTCCACCTGAATTCTTACAATTGCAGGTTTAAGACCAGCAAGTGTTAAGGAAAGGTAAATTTGGGAATCATCCACAAAGTTGATGGGAGCAATATTTTTTTGGAATTAGGGGTCACTAATGTAACAAGAGAAAGAGAAAGAGAAAAAGAGAGGAGAGAGAGAGAGAGGAGAGAAGAGAGTGAGAGTGAGAGTGAGAGTGAGAGTGAGAGAGTGAGTGAGTGAGAGAGAGAGTGAGAGAGNAGAGAGAGAGAAAGAGAGAGAGAGAGATAGAGAGAGAGAAAGAGAGAGAGAGAGATAGAGAGAGAGGAAAACAGTGGATCCTTGGGGACTCCAGAAGTGATGAGCTGGGGAGAGGATGGGGCTTATCACGGATTGATAAGCTTTATTGTCGATACAGTGAAACCGCTCTTATCCTCCAGACCCGGGCTTTACCTACACATTTGCCTCTGGAGTGTGCTGTGTCCAGTTAACAGTCGAACTATATTCTAGTTCTAACACATTTTAGATTTTTAATAGTTCTGCCTTTCGTTTCTGGGATGGTTCTTAGAAGAACTTTTTCACACGCCTTTGATTATTTACACACAAATAACCTTTGATTATTTTTAATCCATTGTCTGATGGACGTTTCTGGCAGTTTGGTATGCCACATAAGGGTTTAGGGCTGACAGGCGTCCTCATTGAACTATCCTTGGCCTTCTTCAGTGCTCTTATGTTCTGTGTGCCCTGACACCTCTCTATAGGGGCCACCTCTCTTAATGGACAATTTTTGCAGTCCCAGCAAAAAAAGAAGAACAAAAGATTGCTATATATTTTAAACCCCTCTACAAAAGAATCTGTTCGTACCAGGTCATATCTGTGTGCCAGAGAGAAACGGTTCTTCAGCACCACTCTACACGTAGACCCAGTCTAAGCAAGACAATAAGCCCAAAATCATAGCTAATTATCAACCATATTTATCCTGGCTGATTGATTGAATAGATGATGTAAGCTAGTATGTACTCCATTTTTTCTCAACACCCAGGCTTGCAAAAACAGAGTAAAAAGTCTCTAATCGCCTGCCTGACCACCTGAGGCATGAGACAAACGATTTATAAAATTTAGAAACAAACCTGGGGATTTACTTAGGTAAAAAACTATACAATAAATATAACGTTCATTACCTCAATTGTGGATCCTTAGTATAGCTATCGGTATTTAAAATGGCCCACTTTTCCAAATTTTTAGGATTTAGAAATTTCCCTGAACGCCACACACCACTATTTACTCTTGCTTGTGCCTAAAAATATTGTAATACCATTTATTTAATTGACCCACCCACACATAAAAGAATATAATGTCTATTTTATTACACAATTAAAAAAAAAAAATCCGGTTTAATTATAAATTGTCAGTTTGTAATAATAAACAAATTAGCAATCTATTGATTTTGCAATTTTATGAATGGAATGCCATCTATTTTTAGAATTTTAATTTATTATACTTTTAATATATGTATAAAATAAAGATAGCTCTTACCCCCTTGTAATCCAAAACCGGAGGATTTAAAATCCGTGCAGGTACCTTAGTGAACTCTTCTGCCACCGACAGTTTAAATTCTTTTATGCATGGATCAGAATTAAATTTAATACTTCTCATCTAGAAAGAAAAAAAATAATCAAAAAAATTTTTTACCTACCTCAGAACAAAAAGATAAAACAAGATTTAAAATTTCTCCTTGGAAATCCTTGGCTTGACACTATGAGTATTCACGATCCTTGTGTTAACTCTGTTGAACTGAGTTTGATTGAGATAAGTGATGTTCTGTTAAAGGTGGAGCATTTGGGAAATACAGTTTTAGTCAAGGTTCATACTTGTTCCCACTGCAAGCAAGGCTCCTGGTTTGCAAAAAAAAAAAAAAAGGGAGGAGAGGAGAGAGAGAAGGGAGAGACGGAAGGGATGGAGTGAAGGGAGAGAGTGAAGGGAGAGAGAGAAGGGAGGGAGTGAGAGAAGGGAGGGAGTGAGAGAAGGGAGGGAATGAGAGAAGGGAGGGAGTGAGAGAAGGGAGGGAGAGGGAGGAAGGGAGGAAGGGAGGGAGGGAGAGGAGCGAGGGAGAGAGGAGCGAGGGAGAGAAGGAAAGAGAGGACATGAGAGGGGGAAAATGGGAGAGAAATATTGTACTTTTTTTAATATTTTAAGCCGTAAATCTGACCACTCGCCAACCCAAAAGAAAACAAAGGAACATCTCCAAAAAACCCTGGAAGGTGTAGAAACGCAACTATCGCCCCACTAAAAAGCAAAAAAGGGGTACTTATAGAGGGAAAGTTTTTGTACATCACAAACACGGATCATCAAGTTAGTCATAAATTTGGAATCGGGTAAACCTTGGGTCTTTTGGCCATCAGGGCGCACGGATTTGATTTTCCTTCCCTCCCTGATTTTATACCCATAAATGGTTATTTCAGGTAGCTCAAAATGTAAAACTTAAAAAGCATTTTTAGAACAGAATCTAACTAACTCTAGAAATCTTTTGTTTTGTTAATTTTTTTTTGGGGGGGGAGGGCGTTTGAAACAGCACAGGTCATTATCACTCCAGGTGCTGGTGTTTTTGAAAAAAAGCACATTTTCTTAGTATGTTATCCAGCAGCCCTGAATTCTAACCCGAGACCTTTACCTTACAGTGATGAGCTTCGTGACAATGCCTAAACAGATACAGACATCCCTCCAGAAATGGTTATTTTTCTATTTGAGAATTGGTACAATTAAGTAACATGCTCTATTCCTTAAGACTGACAATAAAATTTTCAGGTAACTTACGGATGACACAATTTTCTGTTTTCTTGCTGGGGCACTCACTGCGGCAAGTCTAACCATCTCACGTGTCTGTAACTCGTTCAGTTTTTTCATAATTACTTGCCTTGGGACAATCTCACACATCTATAACATAGAAAACAATATATTCCAACTTAATTGAATTGTTTTTGGGAAAAAAAATTCTTAGGAAGGACACTTATTTAATATTGGGTTGTCCGGAAAATAATGCAGGATTTTGGTATTAAACAAAAAAAAAGAAACTAGTTACTTTAAAGCAATGTTCTTTAATCAAAATAATTTCCCATACNGTAATCCTGTAAACGTAAACAGAATATTTTATATAGATTTTTTTTAATGAAAACTTAAAATCCTGCATTATTTTCCGGACAACCCAATAGATTGGGTTGTCATGCAAATTTTAAATGAAATAAGTAAGCTACTGTGAAGTTGTCAAATAAGTTCATTCTGTTTTTAACCAGTGTAATTAAATACATTTTAGTGAGATAAAGATCGAAACGTTGGCACTATAAAGAAAATGTTTTTCTAAAACCTACGTCACACCAGACCGCATCTCACGACCTCCAAATAATCATTTATAATTAATACAATTTTAATTTAATTTAATTTTATATAATTTTTAATTTTATTTAATTTTAATATAGACTTACTTCTCAATTATTTTACATTTAATTTATTTTATGCAGGAATTTTATTTTACATGCTTATATGTATTTAATAACACCTTCTATGCTTTTTTGATGTTTTTAAGAGAGAATTAATAAGAGAAATTAAAAGGATAATTTGGAAGTTAAAATGGGTTAATTTGAAATTAAAGAGTTAATTTAGTGTGAATAGGGGTTAACTGGCAATTAAAAACAGGTAATTTGAAGTCAAAAATGGTTAATTTGGTGCAAAAAAGGGTTAATTTAAATGAGAAAGTCTTCTAAGAGTCCAATTATTTTATATTAAAAATTTTTTTTTTCCAATAAACAGGAATTTTACTTCATACATTATATTACTTCATACAACTGCCAAGTTTATAATTCTGAGAAGAAAGGGTTAATTTTAATTTAAAAAGGGTTCATTTGAAGTTGAAAAAAAAGGTTAATTTGAAATTACAAAAAGATTAATATGTAGTTAAAATGGTTAATTTGGTGTGAAAAAGAGGTCATTGTAAATTAAAAAGGAGTAATTTAAAGTCAAAAAGGGTTAATTTGAAATTTAAAAGAGTTAATTTGACGCTAAAAATGGTTCATTTGGTTAAAAAGGGTTAATTTGATTAAAAAACTATTTTCCTGAACACACTAAAATGTTTATAAAGTTGAAAATCGGAAATTAAAACGAATTAATTTAAAATTTAAAAAAAGAAAGGAAAAAAGTGTTAATTTGATAGAAAAAAGCAATTTTTCATATGAAAACTTTCTAAAATGTCAATTTCTAGATTAAAAAAGGTTAATCTAAAATGAAAAAGAGTTAATTTGAAATTAGGGGGTAATTTAAAGTTAAAAAAATGTTTGATGAAAAAGCCTTTTTTTCCTAATGAAAAATCACTAGAATGTTAATATAATGTTAAAAAGAGTCAATTTGAAGTTAAAAAGTAGTCATTAAAATCAAAAAGGGTTAATTGATGGAAAAAAGGTATTTTCCCTAAGAAAGCCAAGGTATTTTCCATATGAAAACTTGCTAAAATGTAAATTTGAAATTAAAAAGAGGTAATTTTAAGTTAAAACGAGTTAATTCAAAATCAAAAAGAGTTAATTTGACTGAAAAACCTATTTTCCACATGAAAACTCATTAAAATGTCATGTGAAATGTTGCCTTTCATAGGCATTGTTACAGTAGCTACAACAGTGGCCAGTAGAGCAACATAAACTTATAGTAATGGTAAAACCAAAATTTTATTTGTTATAAGGCAGGCAGGACATGCAGGATTTGCCAAATGCTGAGCAAAGGTTTGCCAAATCCTGTCTAGTGGGGTAGTTACTCGCTCGGCTAGTTGCCAGTTTCCGTGTCCACTTCAAAGTGCACAAATATTCGCTGTTCCTGGATAAAATGGGTGGTTGTACAAATGCATGTGTTACTAACTGCTCAAAAATGAATAGTGATCATTTTGATTTATTCTTCTCATTTTTAATAATGGATGTACTGAAGAATAGTAAACATGAAGATTACTCATTCTAAATATTGTTGTTTCTGCAAGACGGAACTTTTTCAAAAGTGCCCACCAGATCCTAAATGAAATACAAGATGTTTTGGCAAGGCCTTTATCAACGCAAACAATTTGTGATTGTGACAAGTTAGCCTCACATTGTATGCTCCTTTGAGATGACCAGCAGCAACAGCACTCCACCATCAACAGACTATGGTGCAGCGAGCACCTAGAAAAGAACACCAATTGGAATGCTGTTGTTTTCTGAGGAGTCAAACTCTATCTGTGTAGTGATAGCAGGTGTCGAAGAGTACCAAGAACAGTGGATGTGTACAATGGCCCAGTTTGTGCTTCCTTCAGTGCAGTTTGGATGAGGTGGTGTAATGGTCTGGGCTGGGATTTACACGGGGGGGACCAACTGTACTCCATATTGTTGAAGGCAACTACCACAGTCCATTATGTCCAAGAAATTATCGAGGAATACATCCCTTAAACCAGGGATCTCATTGGCAGGGATTTTCTATTTCTGGATGACAATGCCAAATCTTAGAGGCATCAGTGTTTAGAAAACCTGGGAATTTCTCATCTGCCCCTTTCCCCATTGTCTCCAGACCTTAATCCCATTGATGAACACATGTGGGATGCGTTGCTGAGAAGGCTTTTCGATCGCCATCCGCAACCAGATGACCTGCAACAACTGAGTGTAGTATTGCTACATCTATGGAGTGAAATTCCTTATGAAATTAATTACAACCTTATTAACAGTATGCCTAACAGGTGCACAGACATTTCAGCTAACAGAGGACATTATACCCAGTGTTTACGCCGGAGAGAATTTTATTCATTTTTTTTTTTTAATTTTGTTTATTTGTTCAAATATCCATGGAGACGAAAAACAAAAAAAAAGGGTCTCGGGGTCCAGCTGGCCAGTTAGTATTGGAGAGTGGACGAACGCATTTGTCTAATTCTTTTTGATCTCGATTTGTAATCGAAGTTACAATTTACGAGTACCCTGCCGGATTACGAAGTTATTTGTTTTCTCTTCGCCCGCTCATCGCTGTGGAATCACGTCGCCTGCAATTCTTCATCGCACATCATTTTGCTGTTCACAGGTCAGATTTTTCCTTTCGGCTACTCACGTCTTCTAATAAGACTTTAATTTGAAGTGTTTGTTCTCATAATTGTTAAGTACTGTGAAAAACATTTAAAACCAAGTTTTTTGTATAGTTTGATTAATTTTCTGTAATAAGTCTGTCACTATTCTCTTTAATCTATTGACCCTGGCCAGGTCACTTTGTTGTTCAACTTATGTAAATTAAATTAACTTTATCGCCCAATGTATGTATATCATATTAATTTAATTTAATCTATATTTCTTCATATCGCGTCCTGATTCTGTCAGGGAGTCAACGTGAAGGGACAGGTTCCGGCGAACTAGCAAAGGTAAGGAGTGTTGCTGCCAATTAAGGATAGCCCCTTCTTCCAACACCCAGTATTAATTGTTTACTTGTGTCCAATAAACGAAATTATGGAATTAAAACCCTTTTTTTTTTCAAAGTCCCTTAATGAAATTTTCCTGCAGTATAAACATAATTTCTAATAAATTTTAATACAATTATAATAAAAATGCTAGAAAAAGTAAATACTACAAAATTGGTAATCCCTATTCATTTTTGAGCAGTTTGTAAGAGGCACTATATGGGGAATGCTAAGGCTAAGATAACAGTAGATGCAAGTTCTGACGAGTACATCTAAAATCCTTGTCAGAACAAGGTTACATTGTGCATGTTTTGTGAGAGTCAGTATGTTTCTGCCTCCCAGCAAAATGGACAAACTTAATGAGTTTTATTTTCTTGAAAGTCGGTTGATATTGTTAGCTATCTGCTAGCTGTTGGTAGATATTGTTGATATAGTTATTGTTGATAGCTGATGGGAAAACAGAGTATGTTAACCACTTATTTTCCACAAGAGACGATAAGGTAGAGTTTCAAATTTACTGATAGTATTGATTTCTTGAGCAACTTTCTCCCACTTTTGAGAAATATCTCTGTTGTGATAGTTTTTGTCTTTCATGTCCCAGAAATACCGATTCTTAAACACAAGAAATATCCATGGTGAAATAACCAAAACTGTCTAAATTCAATATCAGAATGCACAAAAAAATCAAACTCGTTTGAACGCTCGAATGGTTCTGACATTGTGCTTGTTCGGACATGCACTTTGCTGCCAAAGTAAACACTATCATTGGAAATCAAGTACTTGTTTGTTCGGATGAACTCGTCAGAATTTGCATCCACAGTAACCGTAGCCTAAGCCTAGGCTATTTCAACACTGGGCAAATATTTGATGTTCAGAGAATCCTGCATATCTGGAGCAACCTTTATAGATGTGGACACATCCAAATAACTGATACAACTTACTTATCCAACAATTTTTTTTTACCTCTATTGGCAGTGTTATTGATTTCTTAGAAGATCCGCATACAAGCGAAGGCAAATTATGGTATTGGATTTTATAATTGTGTTTATTATAAAAGTAGTCATAAACGTTCATTTCCCCCTCACCATCAACTACAAACCTGTATAAAAATACATGTGAATTAAGAATTTAAAAAAATAATAATAATAATTAAACAAAACTTACTTGACTTCCTTAACTGGTGGACCTACATTATCTACTTTGTATGTTCGTTTTTGTCTGGGTTGACCAGGAATGGGAGGAGGGAAATAAAATACTTTCAACCCCTTAATAAAACTAGTAAATGTCAATATTTCATTAGAATAACAACGTGTTGGAGGGAGAAGATTGTTAGGCGATTTTTTCATAATTTTTGCCAAAGCATCGACACAGGGGATGGGCATCGGAAATCCTCTATGTGCAACTGAAAACAAACAGAAAAGACATAACGTTTCATTTATGTCCTTCTTAGAAGGGGGTTTTATGTGAATTTTTGAAACCTATGACACAACAAGCATCTAAGACCGATTTTCTTGGCAATAAAGGGATAATTTATTACTTACCATCAATATTTAGGTATGTTTTGTTTGTGCCGATTATTGCACTTTGGAAAAACCCGTACCAAATTTGGAGACCATCTCCAAGTTCAATGACCTCTGCAGGCTGTGTGAAATAAGATCTCCCTACCTGTAAAAACCTATAAAAACCAAATCAATAAATTAGGGCCCCTAATATATATACTATATACACACAAGAAAGTGATTTCAATAATAAAGCAGTAACAAGCATAGAAAATTTCTTAATATTTAAGTGACTGCTCCAAACTTTTGACTTTATGTGATCATGCAATCTTACCCTTTAGCAGATGGCTGACGTAAAACAATATCAATCGCTTGGATAGCTTCTTGTGGAATTCTAAGCGAGCTGCCTCCAGCCATGTACTGAAAAATAGTGGCCAAATTCACTTCATTTGCAAATTTGATTGTAACAGTTATTTCTCTAGCCCTCCCGTTGTTCATCTGATCCTGAACAGTGACAGTAGACATTACAGCCTAAAAAAATCAAAGAAAAAAAATGTTTGTATTATTATAGAAATAATTAAATAAAGTCACTCATTCATATTTTGTTTTCAAGCTGTTCTTACATCACCCTGGAGGGGCAGTTTTCTGTAACTGTAAATATTTTTTCTCCCGTCGAAAGATGGATAGCAGTTTGGAAAATATTCCCTTCTGACCAGTTCCACAGCCTCTCTAGAAAATGGTTTCAATTTATTAAAACTATATTTTCATCATACATTGAGATTTTCTCAAGTTAAAATTTCTGAATAATTCTCTATTCAATAATTGATTCTAGATTTGAAAAACACAAAAGGATACTATAATCTACAAGGTTCTATACAGAATAAAATTTTAATGCCGTCAACTTCCCTACATAGACACTTCTAGTAACCAGACAATTTTATTTTCCCCTGCATTATTCCATTTGTGTTACTTATAAAAACAGTTCTAATAACTGGACATACCAATAGACTATAGATTTTTAAATGAAAAAGGCTCTTATAAGGGGATAAAAAATGGAAAAACAGCTCATCCAAAAAAGACAGATAAAAACTAAAATGTTTTGGCAAGTTTGACATGGTCAGTTTCTTTTTAAGTGGACAAAATACATTTCTCGAGTGTTGATTGTAAGTTACTACATCAATAATTTACATCAAAAAAGTTAATATGTTAAGTAATTTACAATGAAAAAGTTACTACTCAAGTAATTTACAATGAAAAAGTTAATACATGAAGTAATTTACAATGAAAAACAAATTCTACTTTACCTGTAAAATGCTCTGGGTTTTTCAGGCTCCACAGTGACATCGTAGTGATAGACAATCATATTCGATTTGTCGATGGTGAGAGCTAAATGATTTGTTTCAACGTAAATGTGTTCTCCTTTATTTTTCTTGGCTGGTCGTTCATTTCTTTTTGGAATTGTGCAAGATAGTTGCATCTGTTTACTCTCAGCGATTAATGATTCCATTGCTTTTGAATCTGCATTAAAAGCAAAAATTTATAATGGATGTAAATAAACATTAAAAAAATTTAAAACAATTACATTCAATCCATTATATTTACAAATTACATTATTTTTCTAAATTGAAAAAGGCAAAAAAGAAGGAAAATTCAAAAGGTTGTAGGTTGAGATGGGGAGTTGGGGTCCAAGTGGGTTGAAGTCATGATAGCTCAAGAGGTAGAGCAACGGTAGGGAGGGAGGGAGGAAGGGGGAGAGAGATCCCGAATGAGCCTAGAAACATTCTTTTTCGGTAACATGAGGATTTTATCTGATACAATTTGTTCTAAATAAATTTTGAACTACATTGTAAAATTTAAACTATGTTCATAATTCCCAGGCCCTGAAGATGATCTCAATATAGATCGTAACGTTGGCACGATAAAGAAAACGTTTTTCTAAAAACCTACATCACACCAGACTGCATCTCACGATCTCAAAATTACCAAATATTGAAATAAGTTCATAAAACAAGGTAGAAATAATGTACTACTGAGATACTTGCCTTGACTTGAAGCTTGAATATTGGATGCTTTTTTGGATGGAACAGCTTGGCTCTGACCACTCTGAGAATCAAATAATACACATAATATAGCTAAAGTAATTTAACATTTGAAATATTGAAAATAATTAACATATTGACATACATATTACTAGTTGAGCACAATGAGCCATTTCACAACCCTTTCCCCCCCCTCAATCAATGCAAATATAGAGAAAAGAGAAAGAATTATAGGATAAAGAAATGATTTTTTTTCTTCTATTGTATATTTGTTTTGAAAAGAAAGATTAATTTTCTCAATATTAAAGTTGTATTGGAAGGATTAGTGATTATTCTAACCTTGAAAATTTTATAGTGTGTCCAGACGCACTAATATGATAGGATCAAATTTCAAACTGTTCACTCCCACTTTAATTTTTACTACACTAGAATTCAAATCAGAAGATAAAATAGACACAGGACAAGACACTCGGAAATGGTTAGGGAGAGTATGAAGAAGGGGTAGTATGGTCACAAGAGAAAGGAGTAAGGGACACAGGTTGGAGGATACACAGTATAATAAGGTGTGCAATAACAGAAAATGAGCACAAAAAAAAGTAAATAAAGACTGAAAAACTTAACACTAATTAAAGTGGAATCTTCTGAAATTAATCTCATGTAACCGATTCTCGGAAAAACTAAATGTTGTCAGCTTTGGCGTTCTTAATGAATTTTATTAGAAATAACATATTACCCCTACAGCCGTACTTAATCCCAATACCATTTTTACAATATATCTCATTTATTCTCAATAAAACACAAGTTTCACAATTAGACTACTCTCAATACACCACAGTTCTCAAAATAATCATATACCAAATACCAAATCATGTAGGCAAATAATCCAAATTAACCGGACGGTAATCTAAAGGGCTCCTGGCTTAGGCAACTTAAAAAGGTGATTCACACACATCAGTGACATGACAGTGTCCTGGCTGGCATTTTGTTCCACCAGCGGATTTGAATGTGTTATAGGAAAGTGAATCGATTTGTTCACGCGTGAATGTGGCCGTTCCAACAGTGCTGCCCATTCACACTCGCCACTTCCTTGTATCCTCATCACCATCACCAATAATGTTTACATTATGAATAGTAAAATGGTATAATTATAATATATTATGAACAACGATTAAACTTCTTTTAAATTCCCTCCCTGTAAATGTAAATTTTGTAGTGTTCAACTTTTACATCTCGAATCCACTTGGGAAGTAACATAATTAAGAAGCAATTAATTAAGGTTTTTAGTTGAGATAAAAAAGTCAATGGCACGAGCGGAATTCGAACCCACGATCTTCGGCTAGATACGCCGCTGCTCTACCACTTGAACTATCATGACCTCAATCCACTCGGACACCAACTTCCCATCTCAATCTTTTGAATTTTCCCTCCTTTTTGCCATTTTTCAAATGTCTTGTAATCGGACTGGATTCTAGGCGACAAATGAAATGGCCACGGAGAGCTTTAGTGAAGCGTACTTCATTTTAAATCATTAAATTCGCTAATTTCGTGGTCCGCTTGACCAATTAATATATTACAATTAATTAAGGTTTTTAGTTGAGATAAAAAAGTCAATGGCACGAGCGGGATTCGAACCCACGATCTTCGGATAGATACGTTGCTGCTCTACTACTTGAGCTATTGTGACCTAGATCCAGTCGGACACCAACTTCCCATCTCAACCCCAAATTCAAAAGGTGGGGTTGAGATAGGAAGTTAGTGTCAGAGTGGATTGAGGTCATGATAGTTCAAGTGGTAGAGCAGCGGCGTATCTATCCGAAGATTTTGGGTTCGAATCCCACTCGTACCATTGACTTTTTTATCTCAACTAAAAACCTTAATTAATTGTAATATGTTAATTGGTCAAGCGGACCATGAAATTAGTGAATATAATTAAGAAGTTTATGTCTTAAATTATGCAGCAAGCAAAATTTTGCTCCATCATCCACTATTTCTTTGTAAAGTGTAGCAAATTCCCCTTCGTCCCTCTCTTCTTCCATGCTTGATGGACTCACTTCCATTTTCTTGCTTGTGGTTTCTCTTCATCCAAAATCAGTGCAACAATCAAAAGTTCATCATCATACAAAAAAGTGACATTAAACAATCAGGTTGACATAGAGGATACACTACTAAATAAATACTGCATAATATGGGTACAATATACAAGGAATAAGGCACAAGGAAGCAGGGACAAGAGTTGAGTCTATTGTGCTGGCTACAACCGTTTCAATGTTGGCATTTTGAAAAGAACAGTTTTTTTTTTCTATTCTGTTTTGTTTAAAGGGTGATGATGCTCACAAGGTGAGTGAGTGAGTGAAACGAGTTATCCATAAATAAAGGAAATTTGCTGGAACTAAAATCGTTTTTAAATGTACCTAAACAATAATATATCATTATATATACAACACAAAGAGATACAAACCTTAAAAGAAATATTCACATTTGCTTATTTTCGTTCAAACATTTAAGAGCACCTTTCTCTATAATGAAAAGTTCATTACTATTGCCTAATATAATATTTTATATACTCACAGGTGGTGGTGTTTGAGGCTGCCTTTGGGGTTGTGGTTGTGGGGAGACATGTTGCTGTTGTTGATGCTGTGGAGATATCTGCTGCTGTTGTTGAGGTCGTGGGGGGACCTGTTGCTGAGGTTGCCAAGAACCCCTTGGTTGCTGTTGTTGGGGTCGAGGTTGCCATGGGCCCTGTTGCTGTTGAGGTTGCTGTTGTTGGAGTTGTCGTTGTTGTGAGCTTTGTTGCTGTTGTTGGGGTCGAGGTTGCCATGGGCCCTGTTGCTGTTGTTGTGAGCTTTGTTGCTGTTGTTGGGGTCGAGGTTGCCGTGGGTCCTGTTGCTGTTGTTTGGGTTGAGATTGCTGTTGTTGGGGTCGAGGTTCTTGTGAGCCTGATGGTTGTTGCTGTGGAGGTTGTCGTGGGCCCTGTTGCTGTTGAGGTTGCCGTGGGCTCTGTTGCTGTTGTTGTACTTCAGATTGTTTTTCTTGATTGTTCTGAGTTGGTTTGTTCTCTAGAAAATAAAAATTGCCATTATATTGTATTTTGTCTTGCATCTTCATTAGTAAATTAAAAAAGAAATATTATAATAAGAATCGAATAAAATAAATTGACAATGAAATTCGAATTGGCCAATTTCCAACTTTGTTAAAAGTCTGCGATTTGTCATTAATGTCTGAAATACTTACTTTAATCATTTCCAATATCCTGTCACATGACAAACTTAAACAGTGAGGACAGAGAGACATCAATGATCAGAAATGACCAAATGTAAGCTAAGGGTTTAGTTGAAAGAATATCCATTTTTTAAGTATGCAGAAATTTAGGAAATTGATCAGCATTCCAAGCTAATACGTCATTTTTATCAGTTTTCAGTTTTGAAGAGCAATGTTAATTTTAATTCATTACTGTTTGCACATGGGATTGGTTAAGGCATTTTTGTTCAGGTTTCGTTTGTGATAGTGTATTTTTACAAGGTGTTTTGCTCATTTTTTTTTTTTTTTTTTTTAATAACTGCAAAGGGAAAACCGCAGCCCACAATAATAAAAAAAATTGTGAGGTGTATAGTGATAATGCTTTAGAAGAAAGCACAGTCAGCAAGAGGTTTGCACATTTATAAGCAAAAATTTTGATTGATACAAAGCAGTCTTGTTTCATTTCAATGTGCGTCATAACAACTGTCCTTATACGCATGGTGGATGGAGTCTGCGTCCTCCTGTTTATACTTTCTAAACTCTCCCTACGCTTCACTTGCTATACGGTTCTATTCGAAATTTCTAGGGCCACCTCACAAAAGGCAAAAGTGTCACTGGCTTCAATCATTTCAATTTTTTTTAACTAAAAGTGATTTTTTTAAAACATTTTACGAAAACCATGTAATTTCCGTTTCTGGGTATATGTTTGGATAGTTTAATTATTTACCCATTTTGTATGATTCAGTTAAATAAAGGAAAAATTATAGTACAAAGTTGAAATCACTTTTATTCAATTACACACCCAAGTTGGGCAACATTCTTGGGTTGCCCCTACTTCATTTCTTTGGTGCTGAGAGGGACGTAACTGTTGTGTCATATAATTTATACCGCTTAGATAAATGTAATATAAATATAAAAAAAATCATTTACATTATTTTTTCAAAGTTCCAGAGAACTTTTACATGATAAATTGGGTTCCACCATGGAAAGAACCTGGATTTTATTCGGTATATGGGTTCCTTACATGTTTACTGAGAAGAACTGGACTGCATCTGTGATTCCCTCCTAAAACGCATTTTTAAAAAGATTGATTAACTCAGGATGAAAAGTGGGTCCTTTACAATAATTATTTATGGAGCTTCTTCTGCCTAACTGGAATATTAATTCTAGTGTATACTGCACATAATTCGAATGATTAAAGTCAGCCATTTACCAAAACAACAGGCTAATTGCAAAGGTTTCTTTTCAAGTAGGACAGCACATCACAAATTGCTGCTATGCTTTACCTCACCCACCTTACTTATCCTTTTACTCCTTACTTATCCAACATTTACCCTTATTCCAGGCTTGGAAATGTGAATGTGCGTCATAGGAAAAGACTGCATCGCCTGAAGACTGCAGAAAACACACCGAGAAGTTCGTCGCTCAAAAACCTTAGAAGTTCTGGGAGAATGGAAATACAAAATTGCATGGATCATGCAACAGATAATGGAACAAAATGGTTCATTCATTATTGTTTACAAAGGCCTTAAATTTTCATTGACAACTTATTTTAGTGAACTTGTGATTATTTCAAATGGTATATACAAATGTTTCCTTTAGATGAAAAGCACTTTTATTTAAGAGTCATTTCTCCAGACTCGATTTAGTGACTACATCATTCAATACTGTCCAATCAGCAATTTTATTTAGAAAAAAAAAAGCACTGGCAATTATAACAAAAATTAATAATACTCACTTTTATTTTTTTTCCCCATTTTTTCCTCGAGTTAACACTACAAACAAGAAAACAATTAATACATGTAAAAATATTAATAACAGACATTCTCATGGATATATAGGTCTATTTAAGCATTTTACTTCAAACAGACACCTATAGTAATTACAGTTTAACCTTCGAGAGGCCACACAGGGTACAAAGTTACTAAAGTTACAAATTTAATAATTACTAATTTCAAATACAGTACGATCCTACGTGAAGCGACCACTTTAGTGCGCCTGGGCGAGATGCTAAGTAACAACAGTCAACATACATAAATTTTGGGATCAACTGCTGTAATCATTGTTGTGCTTCTTTTTGCACATTTTTTACTGTCTTAAGCCTTGAGATTTGTTTATTATTTAATGCATACTCATTTCGGAGTACCATTGGTGTTTCAGAGCTGCTAGAGCAAGAATCATACTCCAAGTATGATCGACTTGAAGCATTTGAAAGATAAACAAATCTCAAGGCTTATTTGGCGGTTTGATAATTTTTACAAGCAATAATTTTTATGTATTTCAGTGATTCCAAATGAGGTAATACTTATGATAAAATTCTAAATGTTTCGGCAAACAGATTCATTACAATTATTATAAATGTCATGAACTTTTGTACCAAAGATGCTAGCACTGCCTTGTAATCCGTGGCAAAAGGCGACCATCTTTATTTTGCAAGAATAAATCCAGCAATTCCAAATGGTTACGATAAAATTTTAGCATAAGTCGTCAAGTTTACTATAGCCTACTTTTTAGCTTTTTTAACTATTTTATAAATATAGAATAATACAGGCCTAGAAACAACATTAAATACAGTGAATTTAGTGGACTTTAAAATGGATTGGATTGGACATTATTATTCAACTTAAAGCCAGGTGGAAATGTATTAAATACCATCCTAGATTCAGATGAAACCTGCTTCAACAAGATGATTAACTCATGATTTGGCAAGGTTGACAAAATTTCACCATTTTCAACTTTTAATCATGCAAAACCCACCACTGAATACGACAAGGCGAAACCCATCTGACAGACCAAAACAACAATGATAGGCAGATCAAAACCATTACAAAAGGGCTAAACTGCAGATTCATTAAGCAGGCCTCTCAAATTTTGTACAAAAGTGAAACAAAAAATCCACTGAGTTTCATCAAATCTGCATTGCCAAAATGACAGACCATACTCCTACAAAAAAAAAATTGTATTTTTCAAATAAAAAATTTTACCCTCTGCTAGCCGATATCAACTGATATTGCATTCGCTCGTTCGACGTCACGTTTCAGCTTGTAACTTAAACGATAATAGTTTGACTCGTTCAAACTTGTCTTGATCAATTAAAAAAAGTTCAACTCTTCCTCTCTCCTTTTTTTTTTTTTTTTTTTTTTTCAGGGTTATCTTTCAACTCAGAAAATGCCTTCATGCCTTTCTCAGATATTATATAAACACTGATAAGACTGAATTTTTTTTTTTTTTTTTTATTATTATTGTTTTCAAGTCTTGCTATTGGTTCAATTTTCTTTTTTTAACATTCTACCTGCCTAAGAAAAGCGCAAACTTTCTAGCTTTAAACAATTTTATTACTAAACATCGGTAAGAGCTCATTGTAATTCAGCCATTCAGCTTGATAGAAATTTGATTTAATCCAACGTTTTACAACATGGAAGAATTAGATTTTTCTTAAGTACATTTTACAAAAATATTTTTAAAAAAATAATAATAATTGCACTAGATGATGCAATTACAAGTTGAAACGGTAGATGAGCTAATATGACTCTCTGCCATATAAGCGAACAAATCATATAATGATAAAACACATAACCAAATAACACGATACGGCGTAATATTCATATTTACCGAAAAATACTAATCTTTTATAAATTGTAAAATAACGTGCTATTTAAACATCTGATATTATAAATGAGTTATAGATCAGAAGAATGAAAGGGCTAGAGACGTGATAAAAAATGTTGACTTTTCGCATAACATAAAAAAAAATTTAAAATAAAAAACAGCTATTTTCCAAAAAAATACACTTACAGAAAAGATTGAAACCTAAAATGATCAAACAATTTTCAAAACTGGTGTATTTGTCAAAAAGTACTTTGTGTAACCGACGTGTCCTTGGCTAGGACAGATCAACGAGTTGTAACTGAACAAGTACTGACTTTGACTGACCTCAGGACCTGATGGCTGACACTCGTCCCGAGACCTGGTGAGTTTTGTTGAGACTGCACTTCAAATCCGACCAATTGGAAGAGGAGCAAAGTACGGCGGGATTGGCCTCGTCCTTTCAAATGGTAAAAATTAACAAAAAAAGTTGTTTTAAGCCGGCGAGTCGCTTTAAGGAATCATAGATTGGTAGAATCGTAGAAAAAGATCCAGTTGATAAGTAATAAACTCATTACATACATATGTTAACAATTTCAGTGCAACATACACTTTGTCTGAGAATATTTATGTTGTAATGTTTTTTTTTAAGTATTTCCTGTCCTCAGAGGAAAGTTGTAAGGACTTCATTTTGTAAAATTGATGGTGTCGGTTCCTAGAGTTTTTGCTAGGTCAAAATTTTCCCCTTTGACTCCTGCCCTCAAGTCTGATGTTAGATCTGTCGTTTTTGTTATTTGACATGGTCTGTCAAATTTTTTCTTTTTAATTTTGTATTGTTTTTCTGGCTAAATCATTCAATTTAGTTTTTTTAAAAATTTTATGATGGCTTACTTTTAAGCCTAACTGTCGTATGCCATCCTCTGGATCCCAGTGTTAATTCGATTGCTTTGGCTCTCTGAGAATATTAATATTTTAGTTTTTTTAATGTATTTCTGGCCCATAGAGGTCAATTATGTGGATTTCTGCTTGAAAAATTGATTGTCCTTGAGGTTTTGCTAGGTCAGAATTTGACCCTTTGACTCCTGTCCTGAACTTTTATGCTAGATCTGTCATTTTTGTTACTTTAAATGGTCTGCCAAAATTTTTCTTTTTAAAATCATATCACTTAATTTTTTTTACATTGTTCTAGCTAACTGACTCTTGTTTTTTTAGTTTTATGATGACTTATTTTATAGCTAACCTTCGTACGTCATCCTATGAACTCCAGTGCCAAAGCTATACAGTTGCATATCGGCTCATCTGAGCCTGAGAATATTTATTTTTAATCTTTGTTTTAGCTTTTCATATTATTTAAATTGGTAAAAATTTTTTCACTTGTTATGTTTAGCAATATTGTTCCATTTTTAAGAAATTTTACATTGGATTGAGGGCAGTAGTAACTGGGGTCTAAACCCCAAAATAACCCTATGGCCACACACCAGTGTCATAAGACCAATGTTGACATGTTGACCAATATGTGGTGGACTCTTCAGGCTAACGCAATAAGGCTGCTATGTGGCACCCAAAGACAAGTGTGTCTTAGTGTCACCGGTGCCATCAGCACAACGACAACTGCAGCCCTGGAAGTTTTGTTAAACCTCCCACCACTTCACATTTTAATTCAAGGAGAAGTCAGAGCAGCAGCCCACAGGATCATAATTGGATAACCATCTGCTAGGATAGGCCATGTGAATAAACAATGGAAACTGAGGGAAGAGATGCAAATGCCATTCTAGGTATGCCAACTGATGCCACTACTCCAAAGTATAACTTCAACAAGAAGTACAAAGTACTAATACCAGAACGGGAAGAATGGGCCAAGGGTACTAAAGGCAATTCCTACTGGCATACTGACGGCTCCAAATCCGACAAGGGTCCGGGAGCTGGGGTCTTTGGGATGAACCCCAAAACTGAACTGGTGGTAAACCTAGGCAAGTATGCTACAGTTTTCCAGTCTGAAACCATAGCGATCAAATAATGTGCCAGAGAAATAAAAAGGCTAGGAATACATTCCCAGAAGATAGCCATTTTCTCTGACAGCCAGACAGCTCTCAGGGCCTTAGCCTCATGCGAGGAAAAGGCAAAGAGTGTTCGGAAATGCATGGAGGCCCTGACAGAAGTTAGCGACACTAGTGACCTGACCCTGGCATGGGTCCCTGCACATTCGAGGCATGGAGGCAACAAAAAGGTTTGACATATTGGCCAAAAAGGGATCCAACATGGACTGTATGGGCCCAGAACCCTACTGTGGCCTAGCTGCCTGCCACAAAAGAGGATACATCTAAAAATGGATGCTTAATGAGGCCAAAATCTGGTGGAACAATACCACAGGTATGAGGCACGTGAAAAGATTCATAGAAGGACCATCCACAAAACTTACAAAAGAATTACTGGAAACAAACCAAGATTCTGGTTGGACTCCTGACAGGACATTGCCACTTAAGAAAGCACATACACTGGATAGGAGTACAAACAGAAGAAACACTGTGCAGATATTGCCAGGAAGAGGAGGAGACTGCAGAACACATTTTATGTTTCTGCGAAAGTCTATGTAGGTGCAGGTTCTTGCAACTAGGACAAGAAAAACCACAAGCAAGATCCTACACCAAGGAACCACTGGCAAAGCTGTGGAGGCTGGTTAATAACCTGAAGCTGGCCAGTGAGTTTTAAATAACAGAGGAGCACAATAGATCTTTTTAGGTCGAGGTGCAGGAGGTCTTGTGGCCGCCTCTCTTATCCCTATCCGTATCCCTGAGGGCAGTAGCTTTTAATAAATCTGCTTGTTTTTTTAGCCCTAATATGAGGGTTTTTTTATTGCTAATAATTCTGAAGTGAAGTTGTTACATATTGATGGAAGTTTAAATTTGTAAATTTGATGGCCATGAAAAACTACGGCACCAACTCCATTGTTGGATTTGGATCCGTCAGTGTGGATAAAATCAGCATCAAGTTTGCTTTTAACTCTTGGGAATTCCTGTTCATGTATTGATGTACTGCTGAGATAATGGGGTGTGGGAGAGTCCAAAGTTGAATGGGTGAAAGTAGGTGTTTTAGTATTTCTGTGAGGTTAACGATTGTTCTTTGGAGATCGTGAGGTGTGATCTCCTAATAATCATTGGCTAACAGACACACCACACGTTAACGATTGTGTTTTGTGTATATGTCAATACTCTGATTGGAAATGTTTTAGGTTATTGCGAGGGAGTAGAGATGATTATGGTACAGGAGGTCTTTTAGGGATCTGTAGGATCGTGGCGGTTCACTGGCATCTACATTTTTTTTTTCTGGGAGGTGAGTGGGTCACAGCCCAGGACCCCTTGACAGTGGAAACCAGGCCCCCCCTGCTGTACCACGTGCTTAAACTTGATTTAGGACAGATCGTTCAGAGGTGTGTGCATGTGTGTGGGGCCGTCCACACACCTCCACCATCTGGGGCCTCATAATGATCCAAAAATCCAAGGGGCACATACCCCACCTCACCCATGGCACCACCACCCGACGGGCATAAAATACAGATTATTGCATAAAATGAGTATTCTTTTGTATTAAATTATTTTATCTTCATATTTCAGAAATTAGTTTAGTTTTTTTTAGGAAAGTTAGTAGTTTGTCTATTTGGTCGGGGTCATCACCAAGCGAGTCTTCGGTGCGGGTTGGAATTTCCAGCCGATGTCTTCCTCTTTCATACTTTTTTGTAATTTGTCAAAATGTGTTTAACTGTTACCCTTTCTGCACAAACAGCACAAAGCGGAGTATCTTTTTTTTGCCATGAGATAAGAATGAGTAAGCCTAAAAAGATCAATTGTGAGCCTAGCAAGGACATCTTCTTCGTGTCTGGAACCCCTTTGAGATAAGGCCCAAGGTTTCACACAGTCTTTTATCTCTCGAAGTTGACATTAGAAGTCGTTTCCCATTCCTTTTGCCATAGCTGCCAAGACTTTCTTTTATGCCAAGCTGTCACATCGGATTTTGGTGTTTTTGTAATTTATCTCCATTAAGGACAGCCTGCTTTGCCAAATGGTCCACCGTCTCATTACCAAATATTCCACAGTGTCTAGGAATCCACATGAATACTACACTCTTTCCATGATTTTGCAGTGGCAAATAGCATGTCTTGTATTACTGGATGTACAGAAAAGTTGTTTTTGAGTGCCAATAGCACCGACAAAGAATCAGTACAGACGACTATCGTTTTCCTGAATGGGGCTAATATAGTTTAGCACTGCTATTGCTATAAGCTCAGCAGTGTAGCTGCTACATAGTACATACAGGTGGTAGGGCAAACATAATACATATAATGAGCATTATTATTGCAAGTGAAGAAAGCAGTACTTGTCCCTACATCATTTTTTGAGCCATCTGTAAAACATAGTGTTGGATTCGAAAAGGTATCTATTGTTTTATAAAATTCTTGACTATACATGTAGGGGGGAGTATTCTGCTTTAAAAATTTAATAAGGTCTACCTTCTAAGCATAAATTAAGCTTCGAAAGCAGCCAGGGTGGTTTGGGTGAAATTCCGATTTTATAGAGAAGAGGGATCGCAGCAGTGGATTGGAAATGCAATTGGGAATGAGCAGCCACTCTAGATGGAAAATGTTTTCGTTGAAAAAAAGCGAAAAGCTTTTAAAACTTTAAAAAGTTCTCAGACCTGTTTTCGAACTTTTTCGACACCTCGCCAAGTGTGGATTGAAAAAAGTTTTAGTATCGAACGAGGTATCGATACAATTTTCTACCTAAGTCCAAAGTCCAAACCGTACTGAGGAAGGTTTAAAGTTGCTGATCGCGGTTCTATTTGATATCAACCCTTTTTCTTATCAAATATCATTTGGAAAATTAAGTAAAACTTGTTTAAAAAAATACAATATGAAAAAATACGCAACTTCGCCCAAGAGGCTTTACGACGTTATTATTGCCGGTGGAGGGATGATCGGCTCAACTATGGCCTGTTCTCTAGGTATGGCCTATGAAATTTAATGTCATTCAATGTCTTCTGTGTGATACCTGTATTTTGGTCGGTTCCAATCATTTATCTTATTTAGACTATCAGATTTATTTAAGCTGAGTAGAATCTGAAATTGCAAAGGACAAAAAAGCTTTTGTTGACTTTGCATGGATCGGAGTACGACCTGTTTACACTGCGAAGGATGCCGTAAGATTCCTTATGATGAGCTTGCTTTAATGGCAAATCATTTGGACTATCTTGCAATCTGGAAGTTTTTTTATATATAAAATGAACGTTAAAAAAACTTATTTTTAATATTTGTATCAACTCGATCCCAATTGGTTTATTGCTCAGTGTAGCCTTCATGCAGAAGGAACATTGACACCCTGAGTTGTAGACCTTGGTTGTACTGGATAATGTCATTTCTTTTCTTTTCGGTTTTTCACATTTAGGGCCCACTTAAACTCCCTGCAATATCTGCGATTAGAAGCTGAAATTGCAAAGGACAAAAAAGCTTTTGTTGACTTTGCATGGATCAAAGTACGACCTGTTTACACTGCGAAGGATGCCGTAAGATTCCTTATGATGAGCTTGCTCTAATGACAAATTATTTGGACTATCATGCAATCTGGAAGAGTTTTTTTTTATATATAAAATGAATGTTAAAAAAACTTATTTTTAATATTTGTATCAACTCGATCCCAATTGGTTTATTGCTCAGTGTAGCCTTCTGGGTTGTAGACCTTGGTTGTACTGGATAATGTCATTTCTTTTCTTTTCGGTTTTCACATTTAGGGCCCACTTAAACTCCCTGCAATATCTGCGATTAGAAGCTGAAATTGCAAAGGACAAAAAAGCTTTTGTTGACTTTGCATGGATCAAAGTACGACCTGTTTACACTGCGCCGTAAGATTCCTTATGATGAGCTTGCTTTAATGACAAATTTTTTGGACTATCATGCAATCTGGAAGTTTTTTTTATATATAAAATGAACGTTAAAAAAACTTATTTTTATTATTTGTAGCAACTCGATCCCAATTGGTTTATTGCTCAGCGTAGTCTTCATTCAGGAGCAATGTAGATACCCTGGGTGGCAGATCTTGGTGGATAAAGTTGTTTCTCTTCTTTTCAGTTTTTCACATTAGGGCCCAATTAAACTCCCTGCAATATCATGTGATTATAATCTGAAATTGCAAAGGACAAAAAAAAGCTTTTGTGGACTTCGCATGGATCGGTATACGACCTGGTTACACTGTGAGCGGTGCCATAACAGTATGATGAGCTATCGAGCATTAAAATTGGCCTGTTATTTCCATTTAAAAAAAAAAGGTTAATTTCTGATAAATGATTTTTTTGTGTTTTCTTATAGAAATATTTCATATACTTTAATGCTACATACATCATTAAATGCTACATTCCTCTTTTTCAAGTGGACTGCTCGACATTAAAATACTTTTAGCTGTTTTTGAATTATAACCATTTCAATCAGATATTCCAAAAACGAGTTCTCAAAAATCAGAAAAATTAGGGTAAAAAAAAACGATAAATCACAATTGTTTTATTGCTCAGCATAGCCTTCATTTAGCCGGAATGTTGACACTCTGGGTTGTAGATCTTGGTGGTACCGGATAAAGTCGTTTCTGTTCTTTTCTGTTTTTCACATATAGGACCCATTTAAACTGCCTACAAAATTATGCGATTGACTTGCTGAAATTGCAACAAAAGAACCTCTCTTTGACTTTGTATGGATCAGCGTATGACCTGTTTACACTGCGAGTAAAGATGTTGTGATGAGTTTGCTTTAATCATAAACCATTTTGCCTTTCGTGCAATCTGGCATGCTTTATTTAGTCATAACCTGTACTTTAAATCAGTAATTTTTAGTGTTTGCAGCAACCCAACTACTCTTCTGATACCTATTCTCTAGTCATGCCGGTTATCTCCCTTGAAGAGCAGTCATATTAGGGAAAAAGTGTTTAACTAAATAAATGTTCCAGTTTAACGTATGGCTCTTATCTATATTAGAATTTATTGATTAGCTAGCATGGGAGGAACATTGTCGCTCTGGGTCGTAGATCTAGGTGGAACTGGATTGCTGAAAGACCTGACTCTCCGAACTCAGATGGACTAACAACTACTACTTCATTTTGTCCCTCCACACTCTATACCTGACTAATTACAGACTCATTTTCATTATGACTATCGTATCCTTCAGCCAGGGGCAGCCTCGTGTTGTAACTTTGTATAGAGTGGACCCTGGGTGTTTCATAAGTCCTCGCCCCATGAGCCTTGGATGAGCCAGCTGTTTTTGTACAGTTCAACTATTTACTGCCAAGTACCTAATTTTGTCTCTTTAACTTGATCAGTTTCTTTTATTGTGTTAGTTTGCAATTTTCCTGAAAGGATCCTGGTGTTTTATTATTTTATTATATGTTATTTTTGTATTGGACATTGTTTTGTTTTACATAATGTTCTGTGTGGATTTTTGTCGTATACGATTAATGTATATTCACCTTGCAGACTTCGAAAATACATCTAAACAAAAATCCACGACTAAAGGCAATGAAAAGCAGAATTACAACTGACAGAAAATTATATGAAACAACCAAATCTTTGGATGTTTTGTTGATTTTCAACCAATTTTGTGTGTATGTGTGTGTGTGTGTGTGTGTGTGTGTGTGTGTGTGTGTGTTTGTATGCAGGGGCTGATGATGACACTAATCAATAAGTTGAATTTTTTTTCCTTGTTACAGGAAAAAACCCAGCGTTCAATCATTTAAAGATTGGTTTAATCGAAGCAGCCCCTAAGCGTAAATATAATCTTCAAGATGTGCCTTTGAACCGTGTTTCTTCGTTAAATCCTACGACCAAGGATTTGTTGTCACGCCTCGGAATCTGGCAACACATACGCCGTTCCTGCAAAGTGAATAACATGAAGGTGTATAAATTAGATGAGGATGCATTTTAAAATTATCCAGTTTAATCATAATTTTTTTTATAGGTTTGGGGATCTTATTCAAATGACAGCATAAATTTCGCCGGGAGCGAACAGGAAGTCCTGGCTTACATTGTTGAAAACGATGAAATTATCCATGCCATCACAAAAGAATTAAACAAATTAAACAACGTTGATGTTATTTATGACGCTAAAATTAAAACGGTCGATTTAAACAGTAAAGAACGTCCGACGATGCCTCGATTGATTCTTGAAGACGATGAAAATTATTTGTGCAAACTGCTTGTGAGTTTTCTTTCCCTAACAATTGTTATGCAAGAAAATGTTTATTGTTATGCCAACGTAAAAATATTCAGCATTCAACCTCTCCCTAATTTTTTTTCTCAGTATTTTCATCGACTTTTCAATATGTTTATACTTGCTGATTAAGAAAGGATTAAATCATTTGATATTTTCTTGAGTTTAATTCTCCAGTTTGGCTACCATGCAGGGTGATACAGAAATTGGGTCATTACTGATCATTTTGGTCTGCCTATCCTCACTTAGTAGACTGTTTATGTTTTAATCATTCTCTGATCACCAAAAATGACCTAATAACAGGTCCATCGCCCTGCATATTCCAAATCTCTTAAGAAGAAAATACAAAGTGTCTGATATGAAAAAGTTATTTGTAAAACTAGATTTGTTTCTAAGAAAATTAAACTCACTGGGATTCTGACACTTACACGACTACAACTTTAATTTAAGGGGACAAGGTGATAGACTCTCGGCTTGTAAACCCAGTGGTCGTGGGTTTGATTTTGTATATTTCATTAAAAACTGATGAAGTGACTTGATGAAGCAGTACAACTAGACTACAACCAACAAATATACCACTTTATGTCAGAAAATTAATAACTTATAATCGATGAACTCGAGCCAAATGTCAAAGTACAAGACCTCATGAACTTTATAACAAACTAATCACTAAATTAAAAATTGCACTGTGCAAACTAACAAGGGGATGACCATATTGGTGGCTCAAGGATTTGCCACCACTTCTTGTGAATAGGCCCTGTTGTTTTTGAGTAGGCTTTAGACAACGTTGTGAACGCGATTCCGCATTGTGGGGAATTTTCCCCTGGCTAATATAACATCCACTTTTGTATATACTTTTACATTTCTCTGGTCCTTGCGAATATTACATCGACTTTTTTGTGAAACCTTGAGGGCTGCACTTTCAGGTGTCATCGGTTCCTTGCTGTCTTAGAGATGTGACCATTTCTTCAGAAAGAGTGTTTTAAAAGGCTTCATCAATATCCAAGAAAGTTCCTAACATTCAGTAAATCTTACATTTTTAAGTCTAACGCAGTGCAAGCGTGAAGGAATAAATATTCCTTTTTTTAATTATTATTATTATAGATAATTGCTGTTTTTGTAGGTTGGTGCAGATGGTCCCACATCAAAAGTGAGGCAGGCCATGAATGTTAATCAATTAAGATGGAATTATAATCAATGTGGGGTGGTGGCAACGCTGCAGATTCAAAATGTAAGAAGTTGGCTACTTTAGTGTTGATGGGGGGAAAAAAATATGAATCTACATAAAATATCGATGTCGTGTTTGTAACTGTCTTTTTATTTATTTATTCATATTTTATTTTTAGGAACCAAAAAACAACACATCCTTTCAAAGGTTTTTACCCCATGGACCTATTGCTTTGCTTCCAGTAAATAAATAAGAGAATAAATGAATAAAATAAAGGTTGGAAAGTAATCTGTCTTTATTGCAGCTCGATGAAGATCACAGTTCACTCGTTTGGTCGACAACGCCTGAAAAAGCAAAATCGCTTTTACAGATTCCCCCAGATGTCTTTGTCGATGCAGTTAACGACGCATTTGTGAGTATAATTGGCAGTTCATTCACCTAACACATTTTCCACCTAAACAGAGTGTAAATTATAATAATTTACTTTAATTGTAATAATCCGCTAGAGGCAAATGAACCATTCAAGGATCCCAAAGGAGAGGACACCATCCAAGCTTTTATGTCCTTCTAGATTGTAATTTATTTTTATTAAAAAAGTGGTTGATTTTCTTTAAAAATGTCATTAACTTGTTTATTAATAATGGTGTCACCTTCATATGTTTTACACTTTGTTAGAATATGAAATATAAACCTGTAAAGTAAAATTCTTGTACTTTTGAGATTTTTTTTTACAAAAAATTATAGCTTTTTTTCATCAAATTAACCCTTATCAATTTGAAATCAACTCTTTTCTGCACCAAATTCATCCATATCCTAAGTTGTTTTAATGTTTTAAATAAAGAGTTAATTTGATATTAAAAATGGTCAATTTGGTGTGAAAAAGGGTTAATTTCAAATTAAAAAGGGTTTATCTGATGGAAAAACTATATATCTTTGTAAAATTAATGCTTGGTTTATGAAGACCAGTTTTAATAAAAGGACTAAAAAAATATAACCCAATTAAACATATTTGATTGTGTTGTCATATTAATTTGTGTTAATCAGATTATAACAGAATTGTTTTGTTTTCTCCTCTATTTTTAGAACAAGGAGCCTATAAAGAATAGTACAATCGACTCTCTGAACAGTTTGGCCTGCAATTTAGTCAAAATATTGCCAGTATCAAAAAATTACTATAAATCGGAGTTGCCAAAGATTTACAACGTCATCGAATCTAGTCGGGCATTATTTCCGTTAGGCTTTGCCCATTCATCAGAATATACAGTCCATAATGTAGTCATTATAGGGTAAGTGTTACTATTTATGAAAATAGTAAAAGTTAATTTGAAAAGTGAAAAAAAAGAAAAAAGGTTTAGAACTATAATAGAAACAGGTTTAGAACTATAATAGAAACAATATATTTTGTTTTTTGGGGTGTCGGTGGCCGCAACGGTTTAGGCGTTGACTCGGTGCTCATCACTGTAAGGTAAAGGTCCCGGGTTTGAATACAGCAGCCCTGTATTCGAACCCGACATATTTACAAATGGGCTTTTTTTCTCAAAAACATCGGCACCCCGAGGGTTGATATAACCTCTGCTGTTGCAAACCCTCGCTTAAAAAAAAGAAAAAAAAATATTGTCATTAAAGATAGGCAAAATTTCCAAATTATGAATTAATAAAAAATAAATTAATTTACAAAAAGAAAATCATTTTCATAAGTAGATCTTAAAAGAATCCATTTTTTTTCTTAAATATTCTGCAGGGATGCAGCCCACAAAATACATCCATTAGCAGGCCAAGGTGTAAATTTGGGATTCAGAGATATTCTAATATTGACAGATGTTCTGTCGAAGGGTTTACAAGAAGGAAGACCTCTAGGTAATCTTCAATTGGCCACAAAGTTTAAGTCTCACAGCTTAGTGTTCTTATTCCTAGGTGACACGCAGGATTTGAGGATTTATGAAGGACAAAGTCAAAAATCAAATGTACCAGTGATGGCGGCCGTTGATTTTATTCACCACGTTTATACATCGAATAAAGAACTTGTCCAGGCATTCGGCAACTTTGGTTTTCGGGTTGCTGAAATTCCTGGTATAAAGGTTAAACAATTTATTTCCATACTATTTTTTTTAATCCATCAGGCACTATTTAAATGATATTATCGCATCCTAAATATGGTTGCCAATAACTGCTGAAAGCACGCTGAGGCTTACGGTCTTAACTAAGTTAAGCCCTCAGCTATATATACGTACACGTTTGGGGTAATTTTTTTAAGGATTGTCTATCAGTGACCTATCATCGGCTACCACAGGCTGGTGTGCAGTGGAGGAGATGGTAGTGGTGAGGGATGGCATTGGGAGCAGCTATTTCTCTTGCGTCAAACAGTCTGCCTGTGCAAACAAGGTGTATAGTAAATTCCAATACTGCACTGTAGAACAATGTCTCATTGTATATGAGCCAAGATTGCAAAAGGACTGGTCAGCTGTCCCCTCTGATGGCAGCCATCTTTACGACCTCTATAGTGGGCCATTGTGTTGAGCAGGCAACAGGGAGCCCATTGTTTATCAGTGTGTGACCCAGGGCCTGGTCACCACTGATGGCAACCATCTTAACCATACATGGGTGTCAGAAATATTTCGAACATAATCATTGCGAGATTTTGATCCATCTGTGTGTAGTATTGTTACAGGTGAACACTATCCTTTTTCAATGAAATATTTAATGGAATCTGGGATGACAGTTGATACTTATATGACAGTTTCTTGCAGTACTTCCGCATAACTCACAAAAGGCCACGTCATCTGTAAAAAGAAATTTTCCTTAGATAATTCTTCTAAATGCATAAGTATATGAACCAGACCTCGAGGGTCCATCATCCACATCAAATAAACGTAGTTTTTTTAATAATTTTATTTATCTTAACACAAAAAACACCCAAAAAATTAAATTGTTCCTTTATCATGATTATTAAAATAATATAAAAGAAATTACCGTGTGTGAACGATAATATGATTGTGTCATAGAAAGTCCTTTAATATTTTGTATGTCCTCCTTTGGCTTTCAAAACTTCATCAGTCCTTCTGGGCATACTTCTCACGAGATTGATTTCTATACTGTTCCGGATCAATTAGGTCCCATTCAACTTGTGTTTTTTCCCAAAGTTGATCGAAGTTTGAAGCGTCTCCTGCAGCATCAGCTAAAGATTTTTAATATTTCCCCACAAGTGGATTAAGGTTAGGTGACTGTGGGGGCCATTCCATGACATTAAAACCACAATCAGCAAGCCACTGTTTTGTCACCTATGGTTTCTTCACTTTTCCCATCGCTCTTAATCCGGCATCTTCGTTTGTTTCAGCACTGACATCCACACTATCATTATCACGCGGCCTTCGCTGAATTTGGATAGCATTGTCAACCTGTCCTGATCGAACGGAGCGTAGATACAAAGCCACAAGATTTTGGCCTTGGAAAATTTTGTTTTATGACCATTCCTCTTCTTTTTAAAACAACTATCGTAAATTCCGAAAGATCTTTTAGGTTTTGTTATTACCACAATAACAACAATTTATACTTTTTTGAAATTTCACGATAAGGAAGTCCTTCTTGTAGAGATTTTATTATTTGATCTTTCAAAAATGTTGAAAATGGCTTCATACTGTAATTAAACGAATAGATCATAACCATTAAGGAAAGGAAATATTTTCAATATGTAAGAACAATAACTGAATTGATGATACCTGATAACAAATTTGAGACGAATTATTGAATGGTTTTTGCGAAATTTGCAATGAAGTAACCTGAGTCACAAAACTGTTCACACGAAAACTCGTAATAAACTGGCTCAATTCAAAGGTATAAACATAAATAAAGATTATTAGGGTGAATGTTTGTTTACCAACAGTTCAACAAACTCAATCCTATTGCTGTTGTCTGGATTAAAAAATACGGGATTTACAAACTAGAGATAATAGAAAAGTGTTTACTGATGGTTCTGAGACATTAATCTTATAAACTTTCTATTAATATTGTGAAACCTAAATCACATAAATTATAACAAATTAAAAATTGTTTATAGCTGCATACATCATTAGGAATATATTAAATAATAAATTTTTTTTCAGAGTTTAATGAAAAATTTTGCCAGTTGATCTCATCTACCTCAGCGTCCGTACAGTCATATTTGAGCTACAATCAATTTTTGTTTATAAAAAAAAAAGAAAAAAAGAAGAGATGAGTAATTAAACAGTTGTCAAATAAAATATGTACTTTTGATGCTTGAGTATTGTTTTATTAATAATAAAATGTATATAATTTTTTTTATTTATTGCCGAAGTAACACGAGATTGGGTTATTATTGTTTTAAATTTTTCCCCATTCTTCCTTTTTTTTTTTACATATCCAATGTTTCACAGCTGCTTTTTTAGACATGAAACATGCTGATCAAATTTGTAAGCAGGGCAGGCTTTCTCTTCACTTCACCTCATCAATAGGCACATTCAGACAAGTTGGAACATCTCCCCCGTCCACTATGCCAATGGGGTTCCGCAAGGCAACATCTTCGGTCCCATTCTTTAAGGACACCTAAATCCTGTAGCAGCCTTCAGAAACCTTCAGGGGCTTCTGTTTGGAAGGGTTCAAGAAAAACATCTCTGTTCTTCCAGCAACCAATGTCCGCTATTTGAGACTTCACAATGACAAAAGGTGGCAATTGCTACTCAACTGTAAAGAATATCTGAACAGATGATATAAACTACTCGAAAGACAAGCATCACCAAAGTGAATACCCACGGGTTGTGTCTGAGTTCGAAATCTCTCCTATACCAGGATATGCTTGTTTTTTAAGATCGTGCTCGTCAAGGGGTAGTCGCCTTGGCCAAGAAACCCTGTGCATAGCCGAGAGTATGCTGTCTCTGGGATTCTCAGCTTGCAGCCAAGCGGTTTGTTGAAAGAAGTATGTATATAATTGTAATCACACATTTTTTTTGTCAAATTTATTTATATCAATTTTTGTTGGTCACATTAAAACTATATTAATACATTCTATTACTAGTTGATGAGTAAAACAATATTCCTATAATAAAAAAATATTTAAATAAAAGATCATTTATGTTATTTATTAACTTTTAAAATGTTTGTCTAAAAAATTCATCAGATCGTATGCGTTGTTGAGGGAATCCAATTCAGGATCCTGAAAATTTCAAAAAGCAATAATCATTACACTTTATACATCTTTTAATAAAAATATTTAAATTGTACCGTTTCATTGAAGATATCATTTGTAAAGGCGTAATCTTTCTTTTCGTAAATTGCTGCAAACATTTCGTTCCTGTTGTTTAAAAATAACTGGAAAAAATAATGCAGTTCTGTTAATCAAGCCCGTTTAAATGATATATGTTCATTTAGGCAAATAAAACGTAATTACCACCAGAATCGACAAATTATGTCTATTTTAATAATCTCTGATCGCATTAGATCTTCGATATACTAGGACTTACAATATGGATGTAATCATAAAATAATTACAATGTGAATCTAAATTATCACTGCAATGGTGTTAAAGTGGGTATTAGAGGAAAAAACTTAAAATATACGAATCATGGAGTGGTGATCCAAAAAGTTTCAATGAAATAAATGGCAGTACTTCTCAGCCAATAACCTAATTGGAATGGTCCGTGAAGAATACATAGCTGTCCAGGGTAGATATTTTTATTCAATTATTTTATGTGAAGGCCCAGTTTCATATCAGAAATTAGCTTATTTGGGTTGATTACGTTATTTGTTGGTCGTCTATTAAATCTGAATTTGCATATCCTAACATAGCCTAATTTCAGCTATGGAAGTGCTCTAAGGACAAAATGAAATAACACCTGACCAAAGAGAAAGCCATAAAATCCTAACAAGGATAAAAATAAATCAAATGGATACAAAACGTCTCGACAAAATTATATTAAAAGAAAATTTTGAATAAAACTAACTAGAGATGTTTTGGAAGAATAAAAACCCTGAAATGAACAGAGGGGACTTAAGGTACACAGATGGGGGCAGGAGGCAACTCTATGAACAAGAAATACTTAAAAAAGGATTAAAACCTAATTATTCTTAGACAGCCAAAGCAATGGAAGTGGCACTGGGATCCTTAGGATGAAATACGAAGGTTAGGCTTAAAAGTAAACCATCATAAAATCCTAAAAAAGACCAAAAATGAATGAGTTAGGTACAATATGAAATTAAAAAGAAAAATGTTGACAACCGTATCAAATATAAATACCAACAGATCTAGCATGGAACCTAAAAAGATTAGGAATTTAAAAAAGATAAATCAATAATACACTGCTTTTTGTGGGCATATTTTAATAAATATTCTGTAAGCAAAGTAAGTCAGAAAATGGTCCAAACCTGAATTTGACCTCATTGTGGTGATTCTAGCGTTATAAAACCCTTCGATACCGACTTTTGTGGAAATCTGTGTAAATTAATTTTTTTGACAGGTAATTTTGATGTGCTTCTATGCTTGACTGACATTCCTAGTAGAAGTTTTAACATCATTTTTCTTAAAACTTGGTTAACCAATTTTTGTGGTTGAAAATTTCATTTTAAAGAAATTGTAAAGAGCATTTTATAACTGTATCAAACATCAAAATTGGACTATTATTTCCATTTAAAAAATGAGGTTAATTTCTGACAAATAATTTTAATATTTTGTCAATTTTCTTATAGAAAACTTTTATATATTTGTACGGTACAAACATCGTTAAAAAGTTACTTTCCTCTACTTTCAAGTGGTCTGCTTGACGTTAAAATCCTTTTAGCCATTTTTGAATTATAGATGTTTAAATCAGATATTCCGATAACACTTCTTAAAAAATTGAAAACAAATTTAGGGGTCACATGTATGTAAATATAGATAAATTTAAATTCCAACAAAAATTTATATTTAGGTGTCTCTAGAGACAAAATAAAACAAAATTTCATATTAATTTCACGAAAAAAATTATGATCATTTATTAAAACAAAAAATTGGTTTTTAAAGTTTTTGGTTATTGATAAACTTTGATATTTTCACTATATTTTTATTGCAATCTACATAAAAAAATGCTTTAAAATGATATTCACATAGTTGATTTGAGCAAATAGAACGGTTAAAATATTAATAAAGAATAATAAATAAAAATATTAAGAATAATAAAAATATTAAAAAATGGAAAATTTCATCTTTCAAACCAAATCTTTTAGGCAGGCAAAACCAGGTCCTATTCACAAGAAATGGCAGATACGTGCCCAACATAATGGAGGGTAGAATCACAAAAAAAATTTTGGTTCAAATCTGTGTAACATCAACCTAGTCGTCCCCTTGTCAGACGATCAATCCGATTACTTTGACACTCGGATCAATAGGATGGCATATGAAGGTTAGGTTTTAAGCAAGCCATCATAAAATATAAAAATGTTAGCTAGAAAAATGTCAGACAATATGAAATTAAAAAGAAAAATTTCAACAAACTCTTTCCAATAAAATTACTGACAGATGGAACATGAGGGCGGGAGTCAAAGGGGCAAATTTTGACAGCCTCTAGTAACCTCTAGGACCGACACCATCAAGTTTCCAAGCTGAAATCAAGGCAATTGACCTCTGTGGGCAAGAAATACTTAAAAAGAGATTAAACGGTGAACAGAGGTTCTCAGAGAGCCAAGCAGCACTGATCACTTTTGACTCCAACTTCAACTTAAAGTATGGGAATGCAGAATATCTCTAACTATTGAGAAAACGGAATCATATAATTCTGAAGTGAGGGATTAGAAGTTAATGAACAGGCTGAAAAACTCGTCCACTCAAACTGCAAATTAGAAATAAATGAGAATCTCAACCAAGAAAATGTATCTTTCACAGTGGGAAGAGTTAAGGCTTTAAAAAAATGGGAAAAACCGAGACAGAAACCAGGCGACTCTGCCTTGAAAAGCAGACATATGAACATATCTGATGTGAGTGCAAAGCATTAGCCTGGAAATGGTACACCCACTTCGGAAAGGTGGCACACCAAGGGAAATAAGTGTAGAAAGAAGGGTCAACTTTACAGTAGATATTTTAGGTCTTAGTGAAAAAAAGCCTCAATAAATTTCCACTCGTTTCTACTTACTAACATAAACTTATCTTGTAGATTCTGGTTATAATTACTTCTCACATTTATTTGTAAATAAAAAATATATAAATGAGTTTCTTTACATAGTCTGTGTCTCTATTCACGAACGTATTGTCTTTATGTACACAGCATGAAAACATCCGTTTCTTATTCTAAAACAAAATCATATTAAAAAAAAGTTTGAGAATAACAGTTGTCCTTGATATATTAAGCACAACGAGGCTCACCTTAGAAGTAGCTTTTACAACGTTTGACAAACTGCAGCTGCATTTTGGCGGCAGCAACCCATTTGATTCGGTTTTGAAGTTGAGCTGAAATTCAGAACGTTCAACATTAAGCATCAGGACTAGTTCAAAATTTAGTCGAATAAGAAAATAAAAAGAGAAATAGCTCTCCACATTCTTTTCTTTTTCTCTCACACACTCATTTACTATCTTGCGCTCACTCACTCATACATACACACACTCTTTTCTTTTCCTCTTTCACACTTTTCCTTCATTTACTCTCTCTTTCTCTCATACTTACAAACTTCATTTCTCTCTCTCTCACTACCTTTCACTTTCCCAGTTTACTTTCTCTATCTCAATCTCTTTCTCTCTCTCTCTCTCTCTCTCTCTCTCTCTCTCTCTCTTATCACCTCACTTAGTCTCTTTTGCTCTCTCTTACTTTTGATTAGTTTATTATATTCTTTTTACAAGTTCTTTTTATTTGTTCTTACATTTTGTTTATATATTTTTTCCTTTCCTTTATTATTAATATTTATTTAAATTATGTAGACTCTGGCAGATTGACATAAGGCATACATTCATAAAAACTTGAAAATTTACGTTAAAACATACTTACAAACGTTTCGATTCCTAAAGTTGCGCATTTGTCCAAGAGTTCTTGACATTTTGCAGAATATTTTTGACGACAGGACGCCAGTTGTAATCTTATGTCTGAAATTGTAGTTTTCTCATCTCCTAAAATAAATTTATTAAAAAAAAAATCTTTCATTGAAGTATTATCAAGTATGGCTCATATTTTGGGCAGGCCACTAGTTCAGACACTTTTTTTTTTACTGGGTTTATAAATAACCAGCTACCAATCACCATTCGGATGCCTATAAACTGCTCAAAAATGAATAGTGATATTACCAATTTTGTTGTATTTACTTTCCCTAGCATTTTTATTTCGTTTTTATTGTAAATTGAATTAAAATTCATTATAAATTGTGTGTGGTGTTTAGTGACAGTTAGTTAACGATTATTTGGAGATCATGAGATGCGGTCTGGTATGATGTAGGTTTAAAAAAACAAAACATTTTCTTTATTGTGCCAATGTTTCGATCTTTATTGAGATCATCTTCAGGGCTTGGGATTTATAAGCATTATTTAAATTTTACAAATACATTTAGGATGTGAAAAAAATGAATTTATACAATGCTACAAATTTTAGATTCAATCAAAGTATTTGTACTCACTCAAAGTGTTTGTTTTCCGTGTAGATGTGTCATTATTGTGTCTTGTGTCTCAATGGCACTCTCAACATGACAGACGAAAATGACACATCTACATGGAAAACAAACACTTTGAATGAGTACAAATACTTTGATTGAATCTAAAATTTAGAGCATTATATAAATTCATTTTTTTCACATCCTAGATGTATTTGTACAATTTAAACAATGCTTCCCAATCCCAGGCCCTGAATATGATGTCACTACAGAAAATGTTTTTCTAAAACCTACTTCCCACCAGACCGCATCTCACGATCTCCGGATATTCATTATAAATTATGTTTTTTACTGAAGGAAAATTTAATTAATGGATTCTGAAAAATATCATAATAATTTTTTAAAACAATTAATACCATATATAATGTCCTCTGTTAGCTAAAACCTCTGTGCACCTGTTAGGCATACTGTTAATAAGGTGTCACTAGTTTCATAAGGAATATCACCCTATAGAACTAGCAATGCTGCACTCAGTGGTTGCAGGTCAACTGGTTGCGGATGGTGATCGAAAAGCATTCTACGTAACGCATCCCACATGTGCTCAATGGGATTGAGGTCTGGAGTCAATGGGGGAAGGGGCAGATGGGAAATTCCCAGGTTTTCTAAACATTGATGAACAACTCTGCCTATATGAGGTCTGGCATTGTCACCCAGAAATCGAAAATCCCTGCCAATTAGATCCCTGGTTTGAAGGATGTATTCCTTGATAATTTCGTGGACCTAACGGACTGCGGTGAGGTTGCCTTCAACAATATGGAGTCCAGTTCGTCCTCCCATGTAAAACTCAGACTAGACATTACACCGCCTCCTTCAAACTGCACTGAAGGGAACACAAACTGGGCCATTGTATGCATCCCCGTTCTCAGGAGACTTCGGCGCTGGCTATCACTATACAAACAGAAACATGACTCACCAGTAAACATAACAGCATTCCAATTAGTGTTCTCTTCTAGGAGTTTGGTGCACCATATTCTCCTAAGTTGCAGGTGGCAGGCTGTTACTGCATGTGATGCCAACTAAATGAAGTACAAGATGTTTTGGCAAGGTCTTGTAGTTTATTAAGGACTGGCGGGCACAATGGAATTGTTGCAGCAATGATAATATTTCTTTCCTGCCTTGATCCACTTAGATCCACTACCACTACCTTCCTATTGGCACTTCCAGTCTCTCAGAATCTCTGAGAAACGCCAACTGCCTCTGCGATATCCACTTGACGGTGTCCTCAATGACTCACTCTCACAATAATATTGCGAACTTCTGGTTCAAGATGATGTCTTTCTATGTTAAAGATGACACAACTGGTTTAAAATAGAGAAAAGATGATAAAAGATTTTGTTTACAAAACGAGTAATCTTCATGATTACTATAGTTAAGTAAATCTGGTATTAAAAATGAAGATTAACAAATTTTTTATTCTTATTTTCTATTTGTTTTTATACAATTAACAAAAATATATTGGTTAATTTAACTAAAATCAATAGAATAAAAATAAATTATAAACATCCCTATTCATGTTAGAGCACTTTACATTGCAAGTTTCATTTGTAACTTTTTCCAATTTCATTTTAATGATTAAATTCATTACAGTTCGTGGTCCGATTGACCAATTAACATTTTTCAATTAATTAATATTTATGAAAGGTATTGGTCGAGATAAAATTTTTAATTTTAATTACCATTTCACCGCATTATTTTGATAATTAAGTCATTAAATATAATTAAAAAGCTAATTTGCCTGTGTATAAACAAAGATGTTCTATCATTTTGATTGCTCACTTGTAAGGCAGGGCTTAAGCAGTTTTTCAACTTACGAGCTCGTTTCTTATTATAAATTTTTTAAATTATTGTTTTTCACTTATATATAGTATTTATAGTGTATTTACCTTTGTCTTCCATGGCTAAGAGAACGGGAATATAATAGTGAAATGTTTGAAAGTTTAAAAATGCTAAAAACGGTCGACGGTGTTGGACTGTTGTCGTTTTTCCCTCCAAACAAGGTACCAGCACGGTTATAAGACTCACGGGGTCTCAACGAATCCGTGACGTCATACGGTACAAAGGGGTTAACTGCCAGTTCTTACAACCATTTTATTTTACTAGAGTTTGCAACAGCAAAGGTCATATAAACCCTAAGGGTGCCAGTATTTTGATAAAAAGCCCAATTGTAAGTATGTCGGGTTCGAATGCAAGGCAGCTGGATTCGAACCTTCGACCTTTAACCGTTGCGTCCACCGACGTTCCTGTACAACCATTCTTCTTATTAATATTAATTAAAAAAAAGATGCTTTTTCAGATTATTTATTTATTTGAGCGAAAAAAATATTAATAACTTATCTTATTATTATTGCTATTTAATAATTATTAATAAATTATTTATTAATTATAATTAATTTTAGCCATATCATTTTTTCCTATTTCTTGCAAAGTTCTGTCCATCAAAACTTTTTACAGACAAAACTAACAATTTTGTATAGCACCATTACCAAATCCTTTCTGATCATAAGCCCATAAGAGACTTACAAATGAAATGAACCCACATCGACCAAAATTCGCAAAACTACATAAATAAAGCTTATCCTTAAGATCCAGCATGAATAACAGGACACATTACTCAAAACACACAATGGACACAAACACTCAACAGACGTATAATTAATAAAAATAAAATTTTGTGATTTACTTTCGGTGATGTACCAACCTTCATGGCGATGTAATTCGATCCTTACTGGTCATCTTAGTCTGCCTATCCTCGAGTGGTCTATCCTTAGTGGTCCTTCCCATTGCTCCGTGGATCAGCAGAGCCATGGACGGAACGTTTACTATGCGGATTCATAGAATAAGTTTCGTTATACAAATTTAATTATCAATCGTTTTGGCCATCTCCAAGCATACTGATCCACATCGTATTATATCGGAATTTGCCCATTTATTTTCATAAAATTCCTTATTCTCCCAATGAACAACTTGAAGCACTGAGACACATTGAAGATGAGACAAAAATATAAAATTCACAGTAGAAATAGTCAATATAATATCTCAGAGAATTAGACCTAACAATAACTAAAACTGACAAATTCGAAATATAGAGGAATGTGTCGGCCCTTTGAGGACATTTTAGGGCTATCACTGAATTCAATTTTGAGGCCGTGATATATTTTTCTTCCATTCCATCGGTCGCGTGGTGGCTAATCTGATTCCCCCCTCTAAGATGCCATATTCTTGAATTTTAGGATAGAATCGGGTGTCACTTCCATTTCCTTTTCCGCCCCTAAAACATTTCATGTACCGAAATTTGTCTTTTAATTTTATTTTAACTTGTGGTTTTGAACGTCAATTTATTAATTTATAATTAACACTATTAAAATAAAACGATGTTCTGTTATCAAAAATACTTTGGGCACACCAGTGCTCCCCTACTATTCACTAGCCATACATATTTTGCGACCGAATGATTTAGCAAAGTAGGTCAAAATATTATTTTTTTAACAAGAAACAAAGGCGATATTCGCTTTTTACACCTTAAAATCCCTGCACACAAATTTTGGAATAAATTTTTTTTTGTCTGCTCGAATATCACTAAAATGGTGATAACTTTCTACCGTCTGCACCGATCTTCCGAAAAGTTACCAGGAGTTTAGGTCCTTACAAATTACACTTTATGACACGTTCGTAAAAATGTGAACTGGAGTTAAAAATAAAACGTTCGACCAGTTTTTCTTGGTTTTATCCTTATTTTTCTCACTTGTAATGACATAAAATCTAATCATTGTTGATATGGGCTGAAACAAGAATTATCCTGCTTTCCAACGGTTTTCATAACGTTGGATTTGGATAAAATCCAGAGGGGTTATGAAGTTTTAAGTGAAACAATGAGACATCGTAGGAAAAAAAATCCCCCGGCTGATCCAGCCAAAAAATATTTAGTTTTTGTTACATATGAAAATTCGTATTTAAGGGCTTTAAATGGTGATAAAAATGAAGCCCAATTGAGTTTTTCATTAAATAATAATTTTGATGGGGCGTCAGTGGCCGCAACGGTTTAGGCATTGACACGGCGCTAATCACGGTGAAGATCCCGGGTTCGAATCCAGCGGCCCTGCATTCGAACCCGACATACTTACGGATGGGCTTTTTTTCAAAAACAATCCGAGGGTTGATATAACCTCTGATGTTGCGAACCCTCGTTAAAAAAAACGTTAATATATATGTAATGTGTCGTTGCTTTTATTTTCTTTGTAGTATAAAAACAAATCGACAGGTATACAATATCCTTGAAATGCATGCATATAAATTACTTACAATATTTTTTTGTCGGCTGCTAGGGCCCAATGGCAAGAACGCTCGGAAACGAATCCAACATTTTTTGACCTAGCATCACCAAAAATGTTTCATTGAAATCTCACATCCCCGGGTAAGTACGAAAGAGACAAGCAAAGAAAGATAAAGAGCGGAATGGCTACGATGCACAAGTCAGCACCTCGACCTGTTCCAAAACTTGGATGGACGGTTTTTGAGAACAATAAGCACAAGTGGTAAAAAGAGAATCTATAGATTTTTTAAATTTTAAAGCACCGAGTACTTCAAGGAGGTCGGTTTAAAAAACAAATCGTGATTTTTGGTCGTAAGACGAATGCTGATAGTGGTTGAAAATAACACACTTTGGACAAAGCAGTTCGAGACATTTTGTCTGCCTCTCCCTGCTTATATCCTAACGTCCATTATATCATTTATATACGAAGGCACTTTTTTTCTTTTAATTAATTATTCTTTGTATGTAAGGTTTTGGTTGGAATGAAAAAGTTACTGCCACGAGCGGAATTCGAACCCACGACCTTCGGGATAAATACGCCGCTGCTCTACCACTTGAGTTATCGTTAGTTCGACCCACTCGGACACCAACTCTCCATCTCAACCTACAACCGTACGAATTTTCCCTCTTTTTGCCATTTTCAAATGTCGTATAATCAGGATTGGATTTTCAGCGACTTATGAAGTGGCCACGGGAGCTGTTTAGAGAAGTGTTACTTGTTTTAGTTATTAAATATAAATCCATTTTCGTTTTAGTGGTCAATTGACCAAGTTACTTCTTTCAATTAATTAAACTTTATATAAGGTTTTGCTTGAAATAAAAAAGTCAGTGTCACGAGCGGGATTCGAACCCACGACCTTCGGCTAAGTACGCCGCTGCTCTACCACTTGAGCTATCCTGACTTCGATCCTCTCGGATACCAATGAAATACCAATTGAAAATGGCAAAAAGAAGGAAAATTCGAACGGTTGTAGGTTGAGATGAAGAGTTGGTATCCAAGATCAATCACGATCTAAACATAATTAAAAACATATTATTACCACTTGCGCTATCGTGACAAGTGGTAGAGTAAGTGGCGTATTTAGCCTAAGGTCGTGAGTTCTAATCCCGCTCGTGACACTGACATTTTTATCTCAACCAAGACCTTACATAGAAAGAATAATTGATTGAAGAAGTAACTAACGATAGCTGAATTGGTAATAATATATTTTTGATTATGTTTAGATCGTGATTTGTACTTTTAATAGTTTATTACATTAGTGGAAGGCACTCTCAACACGACACGCAAGGATGGCACAATTACACAGAAGACAAACACTTTGAGCCCTGAAGATGATCTCAATAAAAGATCAAAACGTTGGCACGATAAAGAAAATGTTTTTCTGAAACCTACATCACACCCGACCGCATCTCACGATATCTGAATAACTATTAGTGGAAGATTTTGTTTATTTATGCCTTGTAACCTGTTTTTTTTTCTTTAACAATTCTGTAATTCTGGGGTTAGCTATTTTATAAGTAAAGTTAAATCTATTACTATGAGTTATATTTATGCAATATAAAGAACAATTTTGTTTTCAAATTTATCAGTGCCTTTCTATTGATATCCTTGGTTTTGGTGTTCATCTCCCCCCCAATTGTTTTCTCGGTCGAAACGTACATAGATTATCTTCATAAAATCCTCCCATTTAATGTAATAGAGAGTAATCCTATTTTCCATAGATTATTTCAATACATATCCTGTAATGTTTAATTGATGGTGGGCTAAGGGGGTGAGAATAACATTTTCAGTTCGGGTAGTGTATTGTTTGTGTAACACGATACGACCGGGGCCTGCTTTTAGCCCCTTCCGAGCTGAGCTCTCACTCACGTCTCGTCATTTTACAAATTATATTCAACCAAGAGTTGATTCAATGCGTGTTCGCCTCAATATGCCATTTATATTCTATAATTTAATGACTTTTAAGATGACTCTCGCACACTCCCTCGTTCCGTTCCGTCCTCTGGATTCGAGTATCACTCTTCTCCCTATCAAAGCTTCGATACAAAATGGAAAAGAATGCCAATTTTTCCATGGAACTATTCCTCGATGACATAAATCGAATACGGAAAATTACAATAATCACTTCTTGATGACAGAGACCAGTTTTTTAAACAGTCAAAATTGCCCAAATATCCCATAAAATATTCAGTTGAAAGCCCTGAAATATCCACTAATATGCAGTACTAATACGTTAAAATATGCAATGATATGCAGTAAACAAATTTTCTTACTATTTTAGTAACTTTAAACAGAAATATAGATAATTAAATGAAATAGATATTAGGACTTTTTTATTTTAACGAGGGTATTTCAACTATGAGGTTTCCAAATAACCAACCCAATGGCCAAAATACTCTGAAAGTTTCTGACTATTTTTTTTCATTCTGAGAGCTACTGTAAACTCCTATTGTCCTGTTAGAAATGAGAGGTACAGAAAATACAATTTTTAAGAGCTCTCACCAAAAAAAACAAAAAAAAATATCCAAACCCAATCCAAGGATACACGACAATTTTATATATATATTATTATTTCTTTCAATCAATTAATTATTCTTTCTAAGGTCTTGGTTGAGATAAAAAAAGTTAGTGTCACGAACGGGATTCGAACCCACGACCTTCGGCTAGCTGTCGGCTCGAATCCCACTCGTGAAACTAACTTTTTTGTTTCAACCAAGACCTTAGAAAGAATAATTAATTGATTGAAAGAAGTAACTTGGTATAGTATGGTAAAGAGGATACTAGGAAGCGGGGTTTGCACTCCCCAGGCACTGCAGCCTTCTGGCTTATTGTACCTTCCTAGTTCCTTAGTTCAGTGCAATAGACTCAATCCTTCTCCTTAGAAGTATCAGGTCATTGACTGTCGCTGCTACAATTTGATTCTCTAAGTTTTTTTTGTATGTTAGGTTAAATCTCCATTTAGCTGTTGATTCGCAGTTGAAGGTGATATGGGTGGCTGTTTCCTCCTCCTCATTACATAATCTGCAAATGGGATCATCGTTGTATATACCCATGTTGTGTAGATGTTTTATCAGATGCCAGTGACCGGTTAGTAGTCTTACCACTCCTCTGAGTTTAGCCCTCTCCAGTTGCAGCAGTGCTTTTGCCAGTCTCGGTGTTGTTTCATCATAAGTTTACTATGTCTAGCACCGCTAGAGTTTATCCATTCTGCGATGGAGGATTCTATATTTGTTTTTGTTACCCCAAGAATAGGTTCGGGGCCTATGTATGGTCTTGCAGATCCTCCTCTGGCCAGACTGTCTGCTTTCTCGTTACCCAAAATTCCCCTGTGCTCTGGCACCCAAGATATCATCAGGTTGTTGTGTTTCCCCAGGTTTTGGAGATTTTGGATGCATTCACTGACTAATTTTGATGTGATTCTTTTACATGCTAATGCTTTAATAGCTAGCTGCTTTACTATCTGATCTTATGAGGATTTTTTTGTCAGTGTAACTTCTTTTAAGATTTTCCAGGGAACAAGCATTGATGGCATGTATTTCTGCTTGAAAGACCGAACAGTACCTTAGTCAATTGACTACGAAAAAGTAAATGGATTATTATTATTATTATTATTTTAACGAGGGTGGTTCGCAACAGCAGAGGTTACATCAACCCGGGGTGTTTTTGAAAAAAAGCCCATTTGTAAGTATGTCGGATTCGAATGCAGGGCCGCTGGATTCGAACCCGGGACCTTTACCTTACTAACGTCCTTGTCAACGCCTAAACTGTTGCGGCCACCTACTCCCCCTGGAGTTTGTTTACATTTAACAAAAATATTTTATCATTTACATAATTAAATTACATATTTTAAACTAATTGAGTATAATTCATGTTAACAAACAAGTAGTTCTCTAAATTGTCTTCCGTGAAATAGGGCCTACGGTCATTTAAAATTTGTGAGATTATTGAATATTGAAATCGCTTCCCGTCGTTGCGGCCTGATTCAGTTTACTTCGAATTAAACCAACTTATCGTCAACTTGTTATAATTTTTTTTTTAACAGAACTTTTTTATCCTTCCCCCAAAAATCAATATAGTATTGTAAATATTTTGCGCGATAAATGCGATTTTACGTAACATTCCTTCAAATAGGCGATATTGTTCAAATGTGCAATTTATGCGATATTCATCAAATGCAAAAATATTTTCTATAAAATTTAACCTACAGCTTCCTTGATACATGATTCGGATAGATAATTGATTTCCTCGGTCTTATGTGGTGGCAAACTGGCAAATATGCAACTGCATAAAAATCCGGTCTCTATTGGTGACTCTTAACAGTTGCAAGACTAAATTCCCTAATTAAACATGCCCATAAATAAAGAAGGGATAGTTTTAAGAGACCATACACACTACGACGTAAAAAAAGCAATTTATTATATATGATGAAAAACATCCATTCCATCCAACACGAGAACAAAGGAAAAAAAGGATAAATCGAATGATAAAGGGATCCGGCCCGGAGGACCAATGCTGCGTCTGGTTAAATGTTCGAAGTCTAACAGGTGAACAATACAATGATAATACAACTAGCAGCAATCAAAGTCTTAAGAATACCACTCTGAACCACTCTCTCGAAGTACGAAAAAATTAATTTGTTATACGCATTAAAAAACTTCTTGATCTAACGAAAGAACAGAAGAAAAAAAGAGTAAATCGAATGATAAAAGGATCCGTCCAGAAAAACTAATATTTTGTTATCACAATCTTATATTTATTGATGTAGTCTGTCGTTCTTTTTGAGAACCTAACCGGACAACACAATAGTCGTGCTTGCCTGTTATGCTAAATGGATAAAATAAGCTTTGTACATTATGACCCATGAACGTTCAAATTTTGTTAGATTGTTATCCATTTCCAGCCGAAAAACTCAAAGAAATTTTAATCATCGACAAAATCATTTAGTTAGGTTCATTCAACAAAGGAATAGAGGAAAAGTGATAAATCGGATATAAACGGGATCCGGCCCGGAGGACCAATGTTGTTTCTGAGTAGATCTTCAACTTCTAAACAAGTGACAATACAATGATAATACAACTAGCAGCAATCAAAGTCTTAAGTCTTAATACTACTCTCTAGACGTAGGAAAAAAATTAATTTGTTATACGCAATCAAAAACTTGTTGATCTAACGAAAGTACGTAAGAAAAAAAAAGAATAAATCCAACGATAAACGGATCCGTTCTGAAGAACAAATATTTTGTTAACACAATCTTATATTTGTTGATATTGTCTGTCGTTCTTTTTGCGGACCTAAACGGACAACACAATTGTCCTGATTGTCTTCTTATATTATGTATATGATTATATTATGAAAATACATATACATTCCAATTATGTTGGATTGTTGCCCCATCCGCCATCCGACTCGAAAGACTACGAAATTTTATTCACCAACAAAATCATGAACTTCGATTCATCCAAAGAAGGAATATTGGACAATATTGTTAAAACTGAGAATAAAGGTATCCGGCCCGGAGGACCAAGGTGCTTCAACATGTGATTTTGGAAAATTGAAACCTTCATGATTGCAAATACGAGTTAATTGATCTAATCACGTCACGTGGGCTTTAATAACTATTTCATTTTTGACGACATAATACATTTTTAAATTTTTTGTAAGAACGATTATTGAACTATACACAAATGCCATTTTGGTAATACAAAGTTTCTCCTCTATTTTCAAATGAGCTTGCTATAAATCAGCCCCTTGCCAATAAAAATGTTGAAAACAGAAAATCCTAAATTGTGCTTATCTAGTCGTTCATAATTTTTTATTTGTAATTTTGGTCTTCCTAAGCTGGATTGGTCTGTCAGATGCGTTTCAATGTTTTTGTGGATAGGCAGGCTAATATTTCAAGTTCATTATCTCGCAGAAATAGAAATTACATTCAATTTTTTATGGTTCTGACAGATACGAGGTAAAGTTCTTTGGTGAAAACATATTCTTCCACCCATACCCTTAGTTGACCTGTTCATCTTAAAATTTGATCCTGTTGGTTGATGTTAGACAGAACTCTTTAACGATTCCCTTACAGGTTGCTTTAAAATATCTACCTTTTTCAGGAGAGGCAAGGAAAGAACGTCCTTATTGTCTTGTACAGGATGTCTATGTAAAAAAGAAGCCTAGCATGGCGGTGGATTGTTCGTCTTTTGTTTCCTGAAGAAAAGCCCATCGTGTGCTTTGACATAAACAACGTCCGACTTAATAAAACTTGAGTTTTCTTTCTTTTTTTTCCATAAGCATTTCCCTGTTTATATATTTTGTATTTGGCCTTTAAAACAAAAATGGTGGTCAGATATCAAATATTTCTTTTTTTTGTCCTCCACGTCCTTCCTTTCCGGGGAGTCGAAAGGGGCGGCGCCTGGGAAGGTATTGGATTAGTGCTCCCTCCGGGCCCACTTATTTCCCTCCCCTTCGCCCGTTATCAAGTTGACGCATTCCGCAAAACCGCATAAGAGGATTATCCCAGTTGAACCAATTATAGCCAGATTATTATACACGTAATGACGACCACTCCACACACCTCCTCAGATGTCGACCCTTTGTAATATAAACCAGGTTTTTCTTTTGTTATCGGCCTTCGTTCGGTCTTTATCGATTTACTTACAAATACGTCATATTTGATTAAAAAATGATTAATTTTGCAAGTTTCACGTGAGTTCTGTATGTCGGTATTAGTTTACTTAAAAAAAAAAGATGTGGGTGGAAGAGGAAATATTTCTCGTTCACATCTCACTGTCAGACATGTCAGAAAGACGTCGACCGAAGATGGCGAGAAGTCGAAACCGACCAACCTTTAAAAATAGAAATTCAAATACACTTTTCAATAGGTCATATGTCGTGGACAACCGGTATTTTACAACTAACCACGCGGGATATCAAAATGAAGATCATTTTAAGGGAATGAGTGGAAGAATAAAACCATGTTTTCACCCCCAGACATTTTTTTACGAGGGTTCGCAACAGCAGAAGTCATATATAAAAACTTTGCCAGTATTCCCAAGCCAGTACATTCAAAATGGAGCCAAAAAGTCCTAATTAAATTAGCATTTTAGTAGCCAGAACTTGGAAAAATAATTCTTTTTTCAATAGTTATTGAGATATCGTGAGATGCGGTCGTGTGTGACGTAGGTTTCAGAAAAACATTTTCTTTATCGTGCCAACGTTTCGATCTTTTATTGAGATCATCTTCAGGGCCTGGGATTTACAAACAATGTTTACATTTAACAATTACATTTAGGATGTGGAAAAGTGAATTTATACAATGCAAAATATATTTTATATTCAAACAAAGTATTTCTACTCACTCAAAGTGTTTGTCTTCTGTGTAATTGTGCCATCCTTGCGTGTCGTGTTGAGAGTGCCAGTGAGATTTTGCTGTTTTATGTTTATATATGTTTGGTTTTGAAGGGGTGGGGAAGGAAGTCGGTATATAAAAGACAATTTTGTGTAAGGCGTCGGCTTCTTTGAAGTGAAAAAAGCCGACAAAGGGGAACAATGTGTTGGTAATAGTTCGGCCAGATTATCCTTTCAGGATTATATAGAAAGGGGATAAATAGGAAAAGGAAAGCTAAATTGTTGGAAAATTAGACTATGTGAAAAGTATTTGATGTGTGGAATGTAATGTAATGATGTATGTATGTTATTTGTATTGTATTTGATTAATGATATTGGCGTAGCTGCGACTGAGTTTGCATGTATCTGTTCTGTAATTGATGCTGTGTTTATCTCTGTTGATATAAACCATTTCTAAGAAATTACGTTTATATTTGTTTTGTTCTGTATGTAATATTTTTGGATTTTTGAAGTCAAAATTGTGTTGGTGTTCAAAGTGGTGGGTAGCGAGTGCTGTAGGATTTTGCTTGGGTTTTTTGCAATCATAGATATGTTGCTTTACTCTCTTGTCCAGATATTGGGATGTAAGACCGATGTAAGTTGCCGGACAGTTTAAACAGTTGATCTTGTAGATTACGTCAGATTTATTTGTTATTGGTGTGGGATCTTTAACTTTGGAAAAAAGTGTTTGGATTGTTTTATAATTTTTGAAAGCTATTTTGAAGTTATCGGACGAGAGAAATGTGTTTAATTTGTGTGATAGGCCTTGAATAAATGGTACGGAAATGTATGTTTGTTTGTTTGTATTTGATATGTTTAATGTAGTATTGTTAGTAATAGTGGAATGTGTTAGTGTTGTGTTGTAGTTATTGATTATTCTGTTAATTATGTGTTTAGGGTAGAGATTTGGAGGATCTGTTTGTATATCTTTATGTTCTTGTGGTGAAATGATTCATAGCTCAGGGTAATCATTCTGTGAAGTAACCCTTTGGCCGTATTTATTATTGTATGAAGAGGATGGTGAGATTTAAAGTTGAGGTAGCGATCTGTGTTTCTTGGTTTTTGGTACCAATCTGTGATTAATGTGCCATCTGGTTGTTTTATTACAAGTGTATCTAAAAATGGTATTGTTTTGTTGTTTTCGATTTCATGTGTAAATTGTATGCGTGGGTGAAAGCTATTGAATGTATCTAATGTATGAATTTGATCTGTGGGAACTGCTGTCAATATATCATCTACGTATTTAGTGAGGAAGGGTAATGTGAAAGGATATCTGAATAACTATCGATTAACGGTCACTAATCTCTATACACTTCTTTTTTCAATGTTGAAAAACTTACTATGGTGATTCTAAACTACTATTTCCAAATCTGGAGACCAGCAAATTTCAGAAAACGTACTCCATTAAATATCCTTTTTAGTGGTGTAATTGCTTTTTCAATTACTTTTTTCAGAGATTAAAAATTTGATGAAAGAAAGGGAAAAAATGTGATTGACGGATTGGTAATTCAAAATTTCTTGTTTTACATTTTTTTTGTTAATCTTTCTACCTTAACAATCGGCAGGATAAACGTTGCTTTCGCACTTTGGTTATATCTCAGGATGCACCACAACTGTAAATTAAGACTAATAATTTTTCATATCATTTCCTTTCTCTCAAAATGACAAAAATGATTATTAAATTTTTATTTCTGCAAGATGATGAACGTGAAATTTTAGCCTGCCTATCCACAAAAACTTTGAAACGCATCTGTTGGACCAATCCAGTTTAGGCAGTCCAAAATTACAAATAAAAAATTCCGGACGTGTAGATAAGCGCAATTTAGGATTTTCTAATGTTTTCAACATTTTTATTGGCAAGGGGCTGATTTAGAGCAAGCCCATTTGAAAATAAAGGAGAAACTTTGTATTACCAAAATGGCATTTGTGTATAGTTCAATAATCGTTCTTACAAAAAATTTAAAAATGTATTATGTCGTCAAAAATGAAATAGTTATTAAAGCCCACGTGACGTGATTAGATCAATTAACTCGTATTTGCAATCATGAAGGTTTCAATTTTCCAAAATCACATGTTGAAGCACCTTGGTCCTCCGGGCCGGATACCTTTATTCTCAATTTTAACAATAGTGTCCAATATTCCTCCTTTGGATGAACGGAAGTTTTGATCTCGTATAATAAATTATTTTTTGTTAACCTCCACGACAACTCAATATTTGTGTACAATTTGGTAGATATAGATGTATTTAGCCGGGGTGTGTAGTATACTGTGCCGTTTAAGAGCTACTGTATCACCTGTTAGCGCACCGGTGAGTCCTAGTTCATCAAGGAAATTGAGTAGTAGGTCCGGTCTCAGTGGCTGAATTTTTTCTACGGTTATATTGTACCACCCAAAACACTTCCTCTGCGGGCAAATGCGGCAGCACAGTTTGTTAGTAGGTGTGGTGTCGTCCCCTCTGCTTCATGCACCATCTGCACATGCCTTGTTGGCTTATACCAATCTTCTTCAGATGCCCATTGAGTCTGCAGTGTCGTGTTAAGAATCCTGTTAGGATTCGAAGTTTTTTTCTGCTTCATTTAGTGCATTTTGTTGCTTCTTTCCTTCAAAAACTTGCTAGAAGATTCTTCGATTGCTTATGCCCAAAGAGTGAATTAAACTCTTTCCTCATTTTCATTTTGTCCTTTTGTCTAAGGTACTCATTGATAGTGTAAATCCACAGAGGGGGTTCAGTCCTATCAGTAGACCCTTTCTTTGTAAGGGCGTCCGCACTCCCGTTACCCTCTACTACCACATGTCCTGGGACCCAGCAGAGGGTGTCTATGTTTTGCATACCTAATCTGTTTAGTTTAGTTTTGCAATTCAGAACCATCTTTGAGCTAATGATGTTTGAACTTAGTGCTTTAATGGCTGCTTGGCTGTCTGACATGAAAGCTACATATTTTTGTACACTTTGTTTAGATTAAACTGGGAACATCACTCGATTGCATGGATATCGATCGACTTGGAAGATGCTGGTGTATTTTCTCATGGTTCTGAGTACATGGTTCCAGGTCCGAATACTACTGCTTCGTATCCGTCAGTGTACCAGCACATGGTGGCATTCTTAATGGAGGGGTTTTTCTCTCTTTCCCATCCGTTTTTGGTATTTAAGTTTTATTTGGAAATTTTGCTTGAACTCGAACATCCTGTTCACGTCTTCCCTTGGAGCCATGAGTATCGGATGTTATTTCACTAGGCTATCCCACCATTTTAGTTTTAGTCTTGTTAGAAGGTGATAATGATGACGTTGATGATAGTTTTCTGTGCTGTCCTCATTATCATGTGTTGGAGAGGGATTCATCCAAATATTTTCTCTATACCAGGTGTAGGACATGTTCTCATCTTCCCGTTATAGAAACGCGAGTATGTATTTTCGTGAGTTCTCTTTGTTTTGTTGTCTGTTCTACTCTATCGGCCCAGAGTATTGTGCCGTTTGTGAGGATAGGTCTCACCATCATGGTGTACATCCAGAATAGGGTTAGGCTTCTTTTTCATTTTTATCACATTATTATTGAGTGTTATCTGCCTCGTGTGATCCATTTTTCTTTTTTCGTGTAAAAGCGTCTATGGTTTTTTTAGGGTTAATCCCTAAAACACCACACCATGGGTTTAGTATTCATCTGTGATTTTTAGCCCTTCTTGGATTATGTCACAGAGGGTTTCTTCGAATTTTACTCTGGCGGTCATGATTAAATCGTACGCATAGCCATACCGATATCACTTTATCGCTCTCAGGTCTCAAGCAGTTCGTCAACTGTTAGGCTCCATAGGAGAGGTGATAGTACTCCTCCTTGCGGGCATGCTTTGGTTGTGCAACTTTGTATCTTTTCCTATGCTTGTATCAGCTTTTCTGGTTCTCAACGTTCTCCAATCCAACTAGATATGGGGTCAGCTACGTTTTTCTCAAGGGAAGCCTTCTTGAGTGTCAAAGTCTCCTATCGAGGAACAGGCAGCTTGCTATTTCCTTTGCTTCTAGTGTTTCCTTCAGATCACAGGTTAACTGGTTCATGGTTATTTGTAAATATAAAACTATTTTACACGTTTAGCGTGGAAGTTATTCTAAGAGACTGTTGTGTAATCCGTTCAGATCGGCCAAAATAACGACAGACAATACAAATATTAATTTTTTAACGAACATTCATCAAGTAGGTTTTAATTGATACAAAATCGCACGTTGAAGCACATTGGTCCTCCGGGCTGGATCTCTTTATCTTCCGATTTATCACTTTTGTCCTCTATTCCTTCGCTGGATGAACCGAAGATCATGATTTTGTTGATGAATAAAATTTCATTCTTCAACCTTCAATGGCTCAATGTGTATTTGGAAGTGTCATGTTTTTTTAAATATAAATCTTGTTTTATCTGTTTAGCATAGAAGTGATTTTATGACAACCGAGACAATTGTGTTGTCCGTTCAGATACATGAAAACGACAGGCAATACCAATATAAACAATCATTTATAAAGTCTGTTTTAATTTAAAAACAAAATTGCATTTTGAAGCACTTTTGGTCTTCTGGGCCGGATCTCTTTATACTCCGATTTTTTAAAGCATTTTTTCGCTTGGGATAAACAGAAATTCTTGATTTTGTTGGTGAATAAAATTTTGTACAGTGTGTTATGTCGGATCAGGGAACTATTTTACAAAATTTAAAGCTTCTAGAGTAGTTAGATCGATAGTTCTCCGTGAGGTCTGCGATGTGGTGCACCTGTAATTTGGTCGTTACCAAACGTTTTGGTCTCCTTATGTTCGAAATGCGTCAAAATGATCTGTAACGATAAAAATACATTTTTTATCGCCCCGCAGAACCGCAGGAGGAAATCTCACAGTATAATTTGTATTTAGTTTATTATTTGTACCATTATATTTCGATACTATTTTTTATAAACATAATTTTTTTTGCGACATTGAAACTATATTAAATTACTAGTACATATCAACGCAAAATTGTACGATTTTTAAAATTGCACGTTGAAGCACTTTGGTCCTCCGGGCTGGATCTCTTTATCATCCGATTTATCCCTTTTGCTCTCTATTCGTTTGTTGGATGAACCAATGGTTCTTATCTCGTATAATTAGTTAATTTCTTTACTGTTGTTTCTATTATCACAAAATTATTTTATTGACCATTTGAGACTATGTTGTATTTTGTTTTAATAACATTTTTAGTGTTTTTGTTTTAATTAATAAAAAGTTGCGTGTTGTGAAGCACCGAGCAGGAATAGTGTTGGTTTTAAGTCGATAATTAAAACAGCGTAACAAAAAGGCGGTGTGGTGTTACGATATAGCTAGAAGGGGCTAAGAAATAACATCCTGCAACCCGATCCTATATACCCTTCTCGAATTACATTTTATACCACTCCTCGACAAAGTGTAAATCAATTTAGTGGGGAATTTTCCCGTTGTTTTCCCTTGAGGACTTTTTTTCATACATATATTTTTTTCTAGTGCTCGATAAACTGCCAGATAAAACGAGGATAAATACTTGCGTATATTTAACGTGGCTGGGAGAGGAGGTTATGTTTAGTAATAATTAAGGGTTGGCTGTACTAATGGGGAGCCGGATCGGGTTGCAGCTGAGCACACAACGAAACCCTAAACATCCCGACAAAGGTCGTCCCCCGACACGAAATTTCTTCACATATATAACTTATCAGGTTACAAAAAAAATCTGATAATCTAAGACAATTATTTCACGTACTTTCTTCACGAAACGATACACTAGTCGAAAATATTTAAGCAAGAATTGATTGAATGATAAATATATATTTGCTTTAATTTGGCTTAGAATTTATAAATGTAAATGTTAAATATTATTTGTTTCATGGTGAACTTCACGCTGCGAAAGCCGTGGTGGGACTTCTTTCTGAAGCCCCTGTGCGCGTCCGGGAATTATGACCAACAGGATCGTTAAATGGATAAGGGGGGTTTTAGCTCCCTATTTTTGTTATTTCGCAGACGCGAAAAATACCTTTTTTGCGATTTTTCGAACATTTGTAGAAAGGCAGAAAGGCAGACACAGTTTGTGTTTCTACAAAACTTTTTGCACTGTTTGATTCGTGTCTCTTATCGCCATCAGATCAATTCTTTGAGACACTACACTTTGGATTTTTTTAACTTAGTCTTTTATTCTAAATTTTACGTATTTTTCTGTAAGGAAGTGAGTCGTTGTTGGGAATAAGTGGTAGTCTGAAGAAGCAATGCCAGGATTGTAGGAGCTGAAGATGGCGTCTGGCTGGCCAAAAGAGGAAAGATAAACGTAACGAAATAATCGGGAATTTGAGAAACATAGCTCGTTTGACATTTGAAGATTTAACAAAAAGTGCCATTATTGCAATAGGTGGTAATCTGAAGGAGCAATGCCAGGATTGGAAGACTAACCACCGCTGAAGATGGCGTCTGGCTGGCCAAAACAGGAAAGATAAACGTAACGAAATCTTCCGAAAAGGAGAGAGAGAGAGGGAGAGAGGGAGANAGAGGAGAGAGAGGAGAGAGAGAGAGAGAGAGAGAGATAGAAAGAGAAAGAGCGAATCTTTTTTGTAGTATAGCCTTAAATGGACCGTCGGGTCTCGTTTTTTTCATAGATTAAAACAAGGAAAATTTCACGGTTGAATGTGTGAAACCTGTTCTTTGACGAATCTTTCCTGTAGTGTAGTCATAGATGGCCCGTCGAGTATAGCTTTTTTCTTCAGATGGCCGTCTTGAACTTCTCTTATCATGCTCGTATCTTTCGTATTTTCAACTTCTTTTTAAGCCTTCGTATTAATTTATCTATAGAATCTATATTCTATGAATTTTATAAATAACCAGCGTATGCTTTTTCTGTACATAATTTTTCTTACATCACGTAGGGTCTTCTATTGCATAAGTCAATACGAATTATTTATTGTAACTTTGACTTTGTATTTTAATCAACAACTCTCGACCTAGAATTGATGTTGAATATTGATCCAATCAATCCGAACAATGAATATTCTCACTTTTTTTTATTTCACCGGAGTCTGATTGGATTGCAAAGCAAGTAATACGTTTTTGAGGAAACCGGCCTGTTTCTGGCTGGTGAAAAATATTTCAAAATTGTGGATGAAAGTGTATCCATTAAAGAGACAAAAGAAGAAAACCACAGCGGTCGGAAGGGTAGTAAACCGAGAGGGGTGGAGATCGAAGATGTGTAGGTGAGGGGGTATCCCCTTTTTAACTAGTGGCGGTGTATTCCTGTTTGATTAAATTACAAGGGGGCGAAGTAACCCGAGACCATCCCAGAAACAAATGAAAAAAAAAAAAAAAGGAAAACCAGACATGAACCGGTATTATAAAAAAAAACTCTGTCCTGCTAGCAATAGGTAACTCGATCCGAGCTGTGCTAAAGTTAGTATTTTATGAAACTCGGCCTCGCCAGAGCAGGCGCTACACCTTTCCCACTCTTCTTCAATTCGGTATAACTCCGTTCAACCGTAATAATTTACGTTAGCACCTTCAGCCGCGATGGCTTTTTTTAAAAATATAACCTGTTTAGCATTTGATATAAAAACAAAGTGAATGGGCAACCAAAAAAAGGATTAACTGAACCATCCCAACCTTCTTTGCAGTACTGCATACACGAAATCCCCTGGACATGACCGATTTACAGGTTTCCGACCTTCCTCAGAACGCCATAGCATTTTTACCCAAAATAACTTACTGCATTTTACTTACTAACTTTTCTCTCTCATGGACGTTATCTTTTTGAAAAGTGAACATGTAGGAAAGTTCAACATGAGGTAACCTGAAATCAAGCACGTTGTAGTTCAAGCTCTTCAGTTGCAGCTTCTTCTATATCCTCAATAGATGTTTTTTAGGTCACAGTAGAAGGAAGTGGGACTAAATTGACCGCAGAAAGAGAAAAGTTGTTTTCTGTAAGGAAATACACTGTTTTGGCACAAGAACAAAGCTTCGTTTTCACAAGACATGCAAGTTTGCACAGACAAGGCAAAAATATCTGGAAATAGATGAAATCAAACATTACCGTTTAAACTGGTACAGTATGACCTTCAGACTACTGCCTCGTCCCAACAATGGCACATTTCTTTACTTGAAAAACGAAAAACATTCGTCAAGTGTAAAATGAGCTAGTTTTCTCAAATTTGACGGTAATTTGCCACCTAAATAACGAGGAAAAGTAAAAATGTCCCTAACTCATACAGACCTGTCCTTGCCCCTTTAGACTACTACCTCTTCAAAACAACGGCACACTTTCTTAAATGAAAAAAAGAAAAATTTACCTAGTGCCAATTGCGCTGGGTTCTCAGGTTCGAGTGAGATTCGTCACTTACACAACTTAGGGAAAGTGAAAAAGTTCCTAACTCATACAGTCCCGACCTGGCTGCTGAAGACACTGTCTCTTCAGATCAATGGCATATATTGTTAAATTAAAAATTAAAAGCATACTTCAGATGCAAACAACGTTTATGGTTGTTCCTAAACACTACTTTCTGTAAAAATACACATTACTTCAATTATATTCTAAATGCCAAACGAGCTAGCTTTCTAGTCTTTTCTGATTATTAAAGTCCGCTTATCCACGCTGTTTTGGTCAGCCAGTCGCCATCTTCAGCATGCCTATTATCCGTAATTGTTTCTAGCCTGCGTTGGATATCTGTCTGATATATTCAATATTTATCTGCTAGAATATCAGGACGCAGATATCACTGAAGATGATGGGCAGCTTCTTTTTTTTCAGTTCGACTTTTAGTGTTTTAAAAAGTTCTAGTTTTTTGAGTAATTATTGAACCCTGGTTCATCTGTGGACGAATAATAAATGGAGTTTCGGTGTCATAATTATTTTGTTAATAAGGCTGAATGGGAGTAAAAGTTTTGTGAGGTTGTTTAGTGAATAAAATGAGGTTTAAAAGAAATTTGATACGAAACAACGAGTTAAAAGAGAAGTTTACCTTGCTTCGACAATAGGACAATGGGGACGAACAAAGGTAGAGAAGGGACGGAAGATAATGGGCACTGCAGAGAAGGATGTTTCTATACGTATGCTCGGGGCGGGAGATGATGATCGCTGTAATCGGATCCGCCCGCCTCACCTACCGCCGACAGCCATCGTTAAGAAACAAGTACAAAATAAACCCAAAAGATGGAATTATCGATTTGGATACCGACAAAGAGAAAAGTCGAACGGAACGTTCCCTAGTCGTAATCAAAATTTTGATACTATCCTCAACATGTTCTACTGTCATTACTTAGCTTGTTATAAGATATTTTACAAATAAACATTCATAATCAACTGAGATGAACGATTCTCTAAAATTTGGTTAGTAGTGAGAAATATGCAGAAAATATTCTTTTAACATTATTACGTCTACATTAGCCTAACTTTTTTAATAAATTTATTTGTAACCTATACATGATAGTACACTATACAAATATGTACACTTGATTAATGTATCACACAACGTAACACTAGCACTAATGCCAGCACTGCACCGGTAGAAAACATGCTTTGAGGAACCAGCCATTGTTGGCACTCCATGTGTATGATTAGGGGTCAAGGAGGTCCCGAGGCCATCCTGGTGGGTTGTCAGGATGGAAATGAGTGGAGAGGGCTCGAGCATTATGGTTAGGATGGTTCGAAAGTTTGGTGTGGAAGGTTTGGGGTCTGGACCGGATTAGTTCGTTGACAAAAGGAATGTTGAGGTATTTGTGGATAGTGAGGTTAGTGACATAATAAGGTATACAATAAGGTCAATGACAATTTGTCCAAGGACTTTCGATTGGACGGACTGGATGCGCTGGATATTGGATGGCTTGGCGGTACCCCACAGTTCCACTCCGTATGTCCATATTGGTCTAGTAAAGTCTTGTACAGTGCTAGCTTTGTCTTAATTGTCAAAATCGATTTCGGTCTTAGAAGTCTTCGTAGTAGTACAAGTCTTGTATTAAGCTTTTTTTAAGTCTTGTGGGGATTCCACGTCAGTCTGCTGTCGAGATGCTGCTCCGAGATATTTGACGTGAGTGGAAATTGGTATCTCTTTGTTATTGATGTACAATGGAGGGCAAGACTGCTTTTTCAGTGTAAAAGTACTCTGAGTGCATTTTTCTTCGTTCAGTCTTGTCCTGCATTTTTTACACTATTCTTCGATAAGCTCAAGGTGTTCCAGGGTGCTGGAGGTAGCTTGGACAAGATTCGAGTTAGAGGATAGGATTGCGGTGTCGTCTGCGTAGGTGGTGATAATAGTGTCAGGCTGCATTGGTAGCTCAACAGTATAAATGATATAGGATAGGACCAAACATACTACCTTGCGGTACACCGGCCTGTATCTGTTTGACTTCCTTGAAATCATTGCTGTAACCCACTCTGAATCAGTTGATGATCAGTTAGGTAGGATTTCAAGAAAAGGTAATAATGAGAGGGTAGGAAGCGCTTAAGTTTAAAAAGTATGGCTAGATGCCAAACCCTGTCGAAACCCTGTGCTACGTCTAAGAACGCGCCGATAGCCTAACTTAAGCGAGGATTTACATAATTTTAGAAAACTGTAAGAAGCAGAAATCTTATGATGTTAATTCTCTTCACGAAACTCTGAAGAAGTCAGAAGATGGACTTCTCATTCTTTTCCCTCAGTACGCGAAGGTATACTAATCCAGTACAAGTGGAATAATGGACAAAAGTGACAAAAAACAAAGCTATTATTTCAGTAGTCTTTTACTCAATATTATCCAAGGATTTTCATTTAAGGAAGTGTGTCAATTTTCGTAAGAAGCGGTAGGCTGAAGGTGCAAGGTCTGGTCTTTAACAGTTTGGGTGGGAGAAGTCCGAATCGATTTTAAATGATATTGCGTTCTATGTGCAGGCTTGATTGTCTTGTAAAAACAAAGCTTTCTTCTTGTTTGAACTTATTTAAAGAAAACAATAAAAGTCCTACTTTTTCTTTTTGCTCCTCATCAACTTCAATATCACAAATCTTGATAATCTAAATTTTGACAGGCAAATTAACATTGAAGATTTAAGACAAATTCTCACATAGGATAGAAAGAAGGTGGCGTCTGGCTACCAAAACAGCGAGGATAGGCGGACCAAAATAATCAGGAAAGACTATAAACCTAGCTCCTTCGGCATTTAGATTATAATAGAATAAATTATTTACTATGACAAACACGTACAGAGTTTTTAGAAACAAAACATTGGTGGCATTTGAAAAATGATTTTAATTTTTATTTAAAGCAATGTGCCATTGTTGGAAAGGGGCAGTAGTCTGAAAGAGCAAGGTCAGGACTGTATGAATTAGGGACCATTTCTCCTTTGCTATGTGGTTTAAGTGCCAAATCACAATCGAATGTGAGAAACCAAGCTCATTTGACCGTTGACGAATACTCTTCATTTAAGGAATGATCCATTGTTGGGAGGAGGCAGTAGTCTGATTCAACAATTTCAACTCAAGAGTTGGAGTGGTAAAAGTTTTATTTAATCTATTTCCAAATGTTTTTGCACTGGTCGCATAGAAAAGTTGAACAAGAGGTCTCCTGGAATCGCGCTAATTGACCAAGATTTTCCATCGTTTGGAAGAAATGGTGGTATGAAGGAACAAGATCAGTAGTGTATGAGTTGGGAACTTTTCACTTTTCTTAAGTTGTTTAAGTAGAAAATCACAGTCGAGTGTGAAAAGCCAAGCTCAAACGACACTTGACAAACGTTTTGATTTTTCGTTTACGGTGTACCTACGTTGGGAGGAGGCAATAGTCTGAAGGGGCCAGGTCATTACTGTTCTGAGTTTTAGCGGTACACGTTCGATTTCATCGATAAATGATTTTGCGTTTTGTGTGCGGCTTGTTTGTCTTGCAGAAACAAAGCCGTGTTTATTAAGTATTTTCATGAAACCTTCGTCAGACTGATTTTAGAAGGAAATCAGGCACGGCAGGCAACCTCGTGTTGAAATTTTCTAAGCTGATTTTTCACTTTTCCTTAGTATCACGCTCGACTGTGATAAACCTATTTTGACACTTGACTAATGCTTTTTGAAGTATAGTCATTAATAGCGGCCCGTCAAATCGCGCTGTTTCGTACAGGTCGCCTTGAAATTCCCTTTAGTCGTTTACTTGCTTCCTATTCGCACCAATGTAAATTTTATTAATTCATTTACGTTTTCGTAATTGACTAAGTTACTTCTTTCAATCAATTAATTTTTCTTTCTAAGGTCTTGTTTGGAATGAACAAGTCAGTGTTACGAGCGGGATTCGAACCCACGACCTTCGGCTAAATAGGCTGCTACTCTACAACTTGAGCTATCATGACTTCGATCCTCTCGGACACCAACTCTTCATCACAACCTACAACCGTTCGAATTTTTCCTCTTTTTGCCATTTCCATATGTCGTGTAATCAGGATTGGATTCTTAGCGATTTATGAAGTGGCCACGGGGAACTGTATAGTGAAGTGTTTCTTGTTTTACTTATTAAATATAAATCCATTTACGTTTTAGTGGTCAATTGACCAAGTTACTTCTTTCAATTAATTATTCTTTCTATGTAAGGTCTTGGTTGAGATAAAAAAAGTCAGTGTCACGAGCGGGATTCGAACCCACGACCTTCGGCTAAATACGCCGCTGCTCTACCACTTGAGCTATCCTGACTTCGATCCACTCGGACACCAAATTCCCACCTCAGTTAGCTGAAGATCCTGGGTTCGAATCCCGCTCGTGACAGTGACTTTTTTTATCTCAACCAATACCTTACATAAAGGTTTTTATTTAGCTTTTTTTGGTGTGCTTGCATTCTTATATTATTATAACATATACATTATTATAAAACTGAAAAACTCGAAAGATGTGGGTTCGAATCCCGCTCGTGACACTGACTTTTTATATCAACCAAGATCTTAGAAAGAATAATTAATTGATTGAAAGAAGTAAATTTTATTATTCAATAATGCCTCATTTTTATTAATGGAATAACTAACAAATACTGTTCTCTAGTCAGTTATGTATAAATTATACATTAGAAAAAAATTGCCAGAACACTTTTTGGCAGAGACCTGACATTCCAACCACCATATTGCACACTACAAAAAAAAAATTTTTCTACTACTTCCTGATTTTCATTGTGTTTATGCCAATGTTTCCAGAAAGGCTGTTTCAGTTTGAAAATAAAACTGGCCAATGCTCTCATAATGCTACATGAAAATAGTTTGCCGGATTAGTGAATTTATATTATATCGTTCCAGGAGGAATTTATAACAACGAAAACACAGTAGGGCGTTAACAAAAGCAAAGTGGCCGGCTACTAGGAATAGAATATTTGGAATAGGGGCGGGGGGCACTATTCACTACACGGTATTGGATTACATTGTGTGAAACCGGAGATGAGCTGAGGGATGGGGCATGAGATCTGGGGGAACCGTAGGACGTGTGGGCGCTAACAACATATTTCGTCCTTTAACCATTCCAACAATGACCTCGCCGAGTCATTACGCAGTTTATCGTGCTTTATTAAAAATAAATCCCCAACCTTCATTGAAACATTGAGATATAACGATTAACAAACGTGGGTTCCATTATGATTGTTAATAAATATTTAAGCCTTTATTGACTGAAAGTATGTTTACAGATCAAAAAGCATATTGGAAAAGAAAATATAAAAAAGAAGACAATAAAGTGTTGCAGAGGCGGTGTTGAAAAATAAGAAAGATACGAGAATGATAAGGGAAGTTGAAAGCGACCAAAGAAACAGCGAGACTCGACGAGACGCCATTGATGACTATGCAACAACATGAATTTGCCAAATATCGAAAATTTCTCACAGAGGTACATTGTCACTTGTGAAAAGTGATAAGCTCGTTTGGAAAAGTTAAGCATGAGGTCACATCTCAAATCATGCAAGTAACTGCTTCAAAACGAACCACGAGCAACGAGTTTCAAGAAAGGATACACGTTTTAACTGGAGGATCGAATCTCACAGGCAGGACGAAAGCAATTGAAAATGGAATGAAATAGAATCCAATCACTTCAATTGTTAAAGAATTTTACAGTCCTGAACTTTGCTCTTTCAGACTACTGCTTCACCTGAGCAATAGATCATTTCTTAAATGAAAGCATTCTTCAAGTGTCAAATGAGATAGGCTTCTTACATTCGAGTATATAAATTACCACTTAAAAAAGTTAGGAACGTCTCCAACTCATACAAATAAAAGGAAAAGTCTCCAACTCACACAGTCCTGACCTTACGCTTTCAGACCACTGCCTCTTCCAAACAATGTTACACTTTTTTACGTGAAAAAAATTTGCCACATTCGACAGTGATTTGTCACCTAAACAAGTTAGTAAAAGTGAGAAAATGAGGAAAGTGAGAACTTAAAAAAGTTAGGAAACGAAAAAGTCTCCAACTCATACAATTACAATCGCACTTCTTTAAATAAAAAATAAAGAGTATTCTTTTAGTGTCAATTGCGCTAGGTTTCTCACGTTCGACTGTGATTTGCCACCTAAAAAAGTTAGGAAAAGTGAGAAAGTCCCTAAATCATACAGTGATGACCTTGCCCCTTCAGACTACTGCCTCTTCCAAACTTCACACTATCTTAAATGAAAAAAAAGCCCATTGTTAAATGCGCTATGTTTCTCAGGTTCGAGTGAGATTCACCACTTAAAAAACTTCAGGAAAAATGAAAAGGTCCCTAACTTATACAGTCCTGACCTTGCCCCTTCAGACTCTGCCTCTTAAAACAATTTTGCACACTTTCTTGAATGAAAAAAAGAAAAAATTAACACGTGTCAATTGCGCTACGTTTCACAGGTTCGAGTGAGATTCACCCCTTACACAACGTAGGAAAATTGAAGAAGTCCCTAACTCATACAGTCCTGATCTTGCCCCTTCAATGGCACACTTTCTTAAATGAAAAGAAGAAGAAAAATTTACCAAATGTCAAATGAGCTAGGTTGCTCAAATTCGAGTAGTATTCGCCACTTAAAAAACTTAAGAAAAGTGAAAAAGTCCCTAACATATGCAGTCCTGACCTTGCCCCGTCAGACTACTGCCTCTTCCAAACAATGGCACACTTTCTTAAATGAAAAAAAAGAAGACAAATTTGCCAAATGTCAAATGAGCTAGGTTGCTCAAATTCGAATAGGATTCACCAATTAAAAAACTTAAGAAATGTGAAAAGGTTAAGGAAAAACTTATGCAGTCCTGACCTTGCTCCCGCAGACTCTGCCTCTTCAGATCAATGGCATATATTGTTAAATTAAAAATTAAAAGCATTCTTCAGATGGAAACAACGTTTGTGGTTGTTCCTAAACAGTACTTTCTGTAAAAATACACATTTATTCTATTATATTCTAAATGCCAAACGAGCTATGTTTCTAATCTTTCGCGATTATTTTGGTCCGCCTATCCATGCTGTTTTGGTCAGCCAGGCGCCATCTTCAGCATGCCTATTATACGTAGTTGTTTCTAGCCTGCGTTGAATATCTGTCTGAAATATTCAATATTTATCTGCCTGACAAGAGCTGGAATATCAGGACAAATATATCACTGAAGATGATGGGAACCCTCTGTTTTTAGTTCAACTTTTAGTGTTTTTAAGAAATAAGTTCTAGTGTTTTTAAGTAAAATTATAATAAAATTTAGAAGGTTCCTAACTTATACCATCCTGACCTTGCCCCTTCAGACTACTGCCTCTTCAAAACATCGGTACACTTTCTAAAATGAAAAAAAAAGAAGGAAAATTTACCAATTGTCAATTGCGCTAGATTTCTCAAATTCGAGTAAGATTCGCCACTTACACAAATTAGGAAAAGTGAAAGAGTCCCTAACTCATACAGACCTGACCTTGCTTCTTCAGACAACTGCCTCTTCCGATCAATCGCACACTTCCTTATATAAAAACGAAAAAAACATTCATCAAGCGTCAAATGAGCTAGCTTTCTCACGTTCGACTGTGATTTGCCACCTAAAGAACTTAGGAAAAGTGAGGAAGTCCCCGAATCATACAGTCCCGACCTTGCCCCTTCAGATTACTGCCTCTTAAAACAATTTTGCACACTTTCTTGAATGAAAAAAAAGAAAAATTTGCCACTTTTTTAAATGAAAAAACGGAAAGATTGCCACAATCGACTGTAATTTGTTTTCTAACATCTTAGAAAAGCGAAACGGTCCCTAACTCATGCAGACCTAGACTTTGCTCCGACAGACTACTTCCTTTTCTTAAAAATGAGACACTTCTTTGAATACAAAATAATGAGCATTCATCACGTGTCTAATGAACTAGATTTTTCACATTCGACTGTGCTGTGCCACCTAAACAACTTAGGAAAAGTGAGGAAGACCCAGCATCTTACAGTCCTGACCTTGCCCCTTCAGATTACTGCCTCTTACGAACAGTGGTACCGTTAAATGAAAAAAAAAGAAAAATTGGCGACTTTTTTTAAATGAAATAACGGAAAGATTGCCACAATCGACTGTAATTTGTTTTCTAACATCTTAGAAAAGCGAAACGATCCCTAATGCAGACCTAGACTTTGCTCCGACAGACTACTTCCTTTTCTTAACAATGGGACACTTCTTTCAATATAAAATAATGAGTATTCATCACGTCTCTAATGATCTAGTTTTTTCACATCCTAGTGTGATTTGCCACTTAAACAACATAAGAAAATGGAAAATGTCATGCAGAACTGACCTTTCCACTCTGGCAATTGCCTCCTCCCTACATCTGCTCCCTTTCTTTAAAGAAAAACCAGAAAAATTTGTCAAGAGTCGTATACAAACTCTCTCTATAGGAATCTGAAACTTACAATTCCATGATAGATCTATAAGCCTGCAGTGGAAGAAGGTGATACTAAAGTAACCTGTCGTCGCAAAAATGGGAAAAACAGGTTATGGCAAGGCAATACACGCTTTGGCGAACAAGGTGAGTCTGGAGGCTAAAGTAACTACTGAGTATGATTTACTGTAATTTCAAGATTTTAAAAAAATTGTAAACTTTAAAAATTTTGGTCGGACTAATTCGATTTATATGTGAAAATCAAATAAACAACTCAGTCGATTTTTCATTGGACGACATAGGAGATGGAGGGTGGAACACAGCCTGTTTGAAATTCAATACCTCTAAATTCCATTAACGATAATCAAGTAACGAATACTGGGCATCTTCCATCCGTAGAGACTGCAAGCAGATGTTTTCCATTGTTTACGTTCCATCTGTTAGCAGGGATGGGACCACCGATTAAGTCGCCGGTTTAACAAATATTTTTTCGCATGCGTCGTCTTTTTTAGACTGATGGGGTTGATCTTTTGACTGTTTTACTTCTTGGCCTGATCTTTTCCCTAACATCTATCATGTACATTTAGAGAAAAAGTTTTGGTAGCGAAGTAGGGTAAAATAATTTTTTAACATGAAACCAAGTCGATATTCATTTTCTGCACCCCGAAAAACCCCTGAATAAAAATTTTAGTGAAAAATTTGTTTAAACAAATTTTTCGTCTTAAACGCCTGCAGTTTTTTCTTTACGATTTGAAGGTGTATGAAATACTGGGGCAATAATCAGTGGTTAATTGTAATCTAGAGACCCCTGGTATCACTTTTTGGATTTTGATCGAAAAAATCTCATACTCAAGATTTTGCTTATTAAAGAAATCACGAACACTCTGGATCAAGGTATGGTCGTGAAGAAGCAGGTAAATTCAGTCGTTACTGCCAAGCTATCGACCTATTTGAAGGTCATTATCGGGGTAAAACAATCTTAATTATGTGTACAGATTGGCATATTTAAGTTTTTTACAGGCGATCTCAAATTTCCTTGAACCTTAACCCAACATTGCCAAGGACTGTATCAGTTTCCCGAAAGCTTGGCAGTAACAACTGAATTTAATTTCTTCTTCTAGACCATACCTTGATCCACAGCGTGAGTGAAAAAGTGGTCGATGCTTCTGATACTGAACATATTAAGAAAATAACAGCTCTGGAAGAGATGGTAGTCTGAAGGACAAGGTCAGGACTACGCGTTGAGTGTGGTAAAAGCACGGGGCTTCGTAGAAAAAATAAACCTTGCACCTGGCTTATCCAGTCCAAAAATGTTTCTGTGTGCTATAAAAATTCATATTTAATCACTTTAAAAGGTGGCTTAAAATTACGCCTAGGGCACGTACGCGATTGACAAATACGCTCGGACACGTGCTTAATATTTTTCGACCAAGTAGTTTATCAGTTATCCGGGGAGTGTTTGTTGATTTTAACCTTATTTTTCTCACTTCTAATGTTATCAAATCTAAACCTCTTTAACTTTGGCCGAAAGAAAGGACATTCAGCTTTTCAACGGTTGTAATAACATAGAATAAATTCCAGAAGAGTATTGAATTTTTATGTGAAACACTGGAATATAAAAGTACGCAGGCAATTAATCTTCTTAAAATATCTAGATCCTTTGGGCACATCACTTACGCCACTGCTAGGTCAATTAGCCATTGCGACCGATTGACTTAGCAAATTAGGTTGAATTTTTTTTTAACAAGAAAATGAGTATATTTGATTTGTCACCTAGAAAAACGTCCATATAGACATTTTGGTAAAAATCAAAAAATAAATTTAAACAAATTAATTAAACAAATCATACGAATTCGACCATTTTTTTTGCATGCCCATTTGTTAAATCATAGAGGATCATCTAGAAAGCAATCCGCATAATCCCTGAAATCATACGAATCCGAAAATTTTCTTATGCATGCGCATGCGTATTTGTTAAATCATAGAGGATCATCTAGAAAGCAATCCGCATGATCCCTGAAATCATACGAATCCGAAAATTTTGTTATGCACGCGCATGCGTATTTGTTAAATCATAGAGGATCATCTAGAAAGCAATCCGCATTATACCTGAAGATTTCATACGAATCCGACAATTTCTTTTTCTGGTGTGAGTGCAAACCAATGGTTTCAGAGTCCATGGAAAGAGGACTTAATGCTTCGTTTTTCCTTGTCGAAGTGAGTAGTTGAAAGTGGTCTTTTTCCTTGAAATTACTAGTACTAGTAGTACTAACTTTAACGCACTCTTTCAAATATAGGCCGTTTGATGTTCGAATTGAACCGGAGTGCACGATATAGTTAGTTCTAAGTTGAGATTAGAATTGTTGAGAATACCTCGGTCAGTTGGATTTCAAACGTGAATTAGAGTACAAGGAAGGAGCCGAGGATATGGGCTTAACTACTGTTATCAGTTGCGGTACATTGCAATTCAGCCTCCTGAGTTCCGGATTGTTTATTGTCGGCGAACGTACTGTTATTGAGCTGGACCAATAGGATTTCCCGCAAGTGAAAAGAGAAATTAGAGGTATTAAACATTCTTTCACTCGAAGCTTTGTCAGACGGTAAACAGATAACAGTTGTAAATATCGAAATGGATTCTCAGCTGGTGACGGACTTTCAGACTTTCAGAAGCTGGATTACATGGGAGAAGGCCTGCCACTGCACCAGAACTTCTGACAAGGCACAGAACAGCTCGGTTAATTTTCGCTAGACGAGTCGAGGTTTTGTTTGAGGTCTTCTTATGGCCGGGAGTGGGTTTGGATAAGAACAGTCTATCCCCGAACATTTTCACTCTGGGGAAGCTATGTAGGTGGTGGTGTTATGTTTTGGGCAGGAATTTCTATGGAAGGTCGAACAACCTCGATCTTCATCGAGGATTTCCTAACATCTGCGCGATACACTGAAGATGTGTTATAAGTAGAAGATGTTCCTTATGTGCCATTAATTGGCGACAGTTTTATTTTTATGGGTAACATTGCAAGGCCCCAAACATCGTTGGTGACTACTTGGAACTGGCATCAATTCAATATTTAGAGTGTCCAACATGCAGTCCCGATTTTACCCCCTTGAACAGCTTTGGGACGAGTTGCACGCAAGAACGTAAAACGTAAAAAGTCGCCAATTGATGCCAAAGAATTTGCAGGAATTAGATGCCGTTGGAGGAGTAGGAAAATTTTTCACAGCACTACATTCAAAACCTCATAAAAACGATGCCACGTCGAATGCAAACTCAACACAAGAAGGGATCAACCCAAAAGGAGGATTACTCCATACTGAATTGGATATTTTCTTCATTGTTTCTTTATCAATATATTTGGTAAAATTGTTTTACACAGTTTAATTTTTTATTTAATCCATTAGATTTCGTGGTCCGATTGACCAAATAACTTCTCTCAATTAATTAATCTTTATGTAAGGTACTGGTTGAGATAAAAAAGTCAAGAGTGTCACGAGCTGGATTCGAACCTACGACCTTCGGCTAAATACGCCGCTGCTCTACCACTTGAGCTATCCTGACTGCGATCCTCTCGGACACCAAATTCCCACCTCAGTTAGCCGAAGGTCGTGGGTTCGAATCCCGCTCGTGCCACTAACTTTTTCGTTTCAACCAAGACCTTACATAGAAAAGATAATTAATTGAAAGAAGTAACTAACGATAGCTCAAGTGGTAATAATATATTTTTAATTATGTTTAGATCGTGATTTGTACTTTTAATAGATTATTCCATTAGTGGAAGATTTTGTTTATTTATGCCTTGTATCCTGCTTTTTGTTTCTCTAACAATTCTGTAATTCTGGTAATTACATTACAATACATTAATAAAGATTAATTAATTGAAAGAAGTTATTTGGTCAATCGGACCACGAAATATAAAGGATTTAATAAGTAAAACGAATTATATCTTCACTAAAGCTCTCCGTGGCCATTTCATTTGTCGCCGAGGATCGGATAGATTACACGAAATTCGAAAAATGGCAAAAAGGAGGGAAAATTCGAGAGGTGTGGTTAAGATGGGAAGTTGGTGTCCGAGTGGATCGAAGTCAGGATAGCTCAAGCGGTAGAGCAGCGGCGTATTTAGCCGAAGGTTGTGGGTTCGAATCCCGCTCATAACACTGGCTTTCTTTATCTCAACCAATACCTTACATAAATGTTTTTATTTAACTATATCTTATAATTGTAATGGATTTTGATAATAAACTCTTTTTATTGTGCTTGCATACTTAAATTGTAATAAATAGGGCATTTGAAACTTCGTATAATTTTTTAAATAGTGATTGTGGTAAAAATTTCATTTTAATGGGCAACACGAATGTCACGATAGGGACTGAACAAATCCTTTCCTAAGAAATGTCGATAGGTGACAATACCATAACACATTGCATAACACCATACACATAACAATATTGCTGCATTCTCTGAACTGATTCATTTCAAAAACTTAGGGGAATTCAATTTCTAATACTGGCTGATGATGACGATCTTGTTATATTAAATGAAGTCATAAATGGTGAATAACCGGTCAAGGTACTGTTAATTGATTTGTTTTGTGTATCTAGTCATTGCCTACAGTTAGTGAAAAAATTCAAACTAGGATTACAACTATTCAGACCACTTAACTTTATTGCTTAGACTATCTGGTCTAAGCAGTTATTATCACGGTACAACGAAGACGCCTTTAGTTATAAAAACAAAAATTGGTGACGTTTTGTTGTCTGATTTGGACGTTACTATGACATACCTGATTATAGTAGTTGATTGGATGATTGGTTGGGTGATAAAAGCAGCGCAACGCGGGAACAACACTTACTCTAAGTACTTACACTTACTCTTCGTTTACTATCGGTAAAAATATCCGTTTCGACTATGAATGCTTCATTCGCCCTTTTGAATTTATTGAAAACATCCAATTCTTCTTTAATAGAACTCCAATATTTCAATATTGTAACATACCGCTTTGATTCTAGAGGAATGTGTTACCCTGGTACCTGGTTTAGACCGACTTCCTTATGAACATTTCAAAACTGCTCCTGAATTATTTTTAACCAAGATCGTATCACTTTTTAATTGTATTTCGGAAATGAATATAACCCGCATTACTTTTATTACATTACTCATTTTTATTTTATTCAAAAAGAGCGATATTCACGGTATCAGCAATTATTGGTTTGTGTGTCTGTCTGTCTGTGGTCAATTCCTTGTAACCGGCATATGAAATTTTGATGATGAAGGTTGGTCGGTACCCTATTGGAAGGTGCGCATGCACAAAATGTGAAGAAGCTATACTGCCCACCCAGTTGGCAGACGGCTCCTAGGCCCATTGGCAAGAACGCACCGAACAGGAATCTAATATTTTTCCACCTACTAACACTAAAAAAGCTTCAGTGAAATCTCACGTCTCTGAGCATGAAATAGTCAAATAATGAAGAAAAAGAATAAAGAGTGGAATGGCAGCGATGCACAAGGTGGCATCTCGTCTTGCCCAAAATTGCTACAAACCACAAAATATGGCCTGTTTTCGAGAAGAATGTTTACATGTGGTAAGGTTTTTTTTAAGCATTGAGTACTTCAAGGAGGTAGGTTTGGAAAAAATCATGTATTCTGGCCGAAAGTCAAAGAACCCACTTTGAATACGCCAACTGTATTTCTTGGTTGAGACAATTTCTTGCCTCTCCCTGCTTATATCCTAAAGTCACGATATTATATATACACACACATATAAAGGTACATTTCATCTCATTACATCTCATCAGAAGACTAAAGAAAAATATGAAATTTTGAATCAATCAACTTTTTAATAGTTTTTCCCATTCGTGGAAGATTTTATTTATTTGTTCCTTTTAATCTGTTTGGTAAAAATTCTTTTATTCGGATCCTCTTTTCTTGTGAGTTTATTTGTACTTTTGAACAAGGTTTTCTTTTTTTAACTGTATTTATTTACATCTACGCCAATTTCGCTTAAATAAACTCAATTTTGTTTGTTAGTTGTAGTTTGTACATTACATTTATACATGTGTACATGCAGTTGGTTGTAATTGCAGTTGTTGCTTGATGTATGCGACATCACATGACCTAGAAGGTCGGGAGGCCAGTGGCTTAATCAGTCGGATTCGCTACATGGATGAAAGGTTTCTGACATGAGGGTTTATCTGACAGGATGTCTGGGAAACTGCTTGCAGTTGGTTTTGGCTATTTCAAGGACATATGGGATACTAAGGTCATTCTAGATGGTAAGGTTAGGGGTTGAAACGCTTAGTTGAACAGCAGAGTTCGACGCCGTATGTCCAAATGGGTCTCCGAAGAGTCAGTTTTGATCGTTTGACCTGCGGTCTTTTAAGAAGTCGTGTGTTGGTTAAATATATGTCATTTGGCAATTTATGACAAATGAGGTGAGACAGAACGGAGTAGACGAGATTAGAAAAAGTGACATGTTAACTTTCTTGTATGTTTGTAATTTTCCACCACTTGTACCACTGCTCAAAGGGTGTGACATGATTTGTGACCTGACAATGGAAGCTTTCTCGTTGAGATGGTAGGTTTTTTGTAAGAGCAAAATATGGCGGTATGAACCACCGAAGTATCTGTCGGTTAACTTCATTAAGTGTGACTGGTTTTGGTGGAGAGGAGAGAGGTTGAGGTGAGTAAAGGATGTATCATTCGTTTTGGGCGGAAGGGATAATTTCAGAAAGCGTAGGAATATTGTATAGAGGATGGGCCCTGAGATACACAATTAGGGCACCCCAGCCACTAATGACTTGAACGGGTCTATCAGTGGAATACTTTTAGGATCAGATAGCAGGTAAAAGGGGAGAACTCTCTTACATTTGCAGAATAGCACTGAGTGCCATAACGATCGAAGGCTAGCTTCATATCTAGGAATACACTGAAACAGAAAAAAAGCGGGTGATGAATAATGAAATGAGAAGGTCTAGAACCAGAAGAGGTCAGAAGGTTGGAGAGAATGTGCTTAAGCAGTTTTTATAGAATTTTGCCTTTTGTAAGCAATACACTGATTGGACGAAAGGATGATGGAAGTTTATGAGGTATAGGTAGGTAAGGCTTTGGGTGGGAAGTATTTTGTTCTAAGGACAGAATTATAAATGTAGGTGAGGAGTACTACAGATTTTTTTAGGTAGATGTCGAAAGATTTTTGCTGTAATTAGGTCAAACTTTCTTTAGTGTTAGATGGTTTATCATATGGGATACTTCATCGGGTGTGAATGGTTTCGGTGGAGAGGAGGGCAAAGTATGACGATATCATCCGAGTTGACAGTAAGGATAGTTTCAGAAAAAAAATGTCTGTGGTGTATACTGGGGTCCTAAGGTAATTCCTTGGGGTACCCCTGACTGATGACTTGTATCTGTCGGTTAAATCTCAAGATTCCAGCCGTATCCGCTCTCCTTCTACATTTAAAAAATAGAATGAGAACATGTGATGCCAAACAACTGGTGATCAGGAGGTGCGGGAATGGAGAACGAGAATGTACTTAAATAGTTTTAATAAGTTTTTGCTTAAGATGATGGAAGGTTGTGTAGTTGTGCATATTTTACGTTACCAATTTATGTACCGGAACAAAGGTTTTGTTACCAGAGTAAAGGATGCTGGTATCACCAGAGTAAGTGGTAAGGATAGCTCCAGAAAGGGTAGAAATGTCTGAAGTGTATACTATGTCGAAGGTGGATCCTATAATATTTCCTTGTATTACTTCTCCGTCTGTGCGTTAGGAGGATGATAATGAGAGCCACAGATGACTTGTATAAGTCGGTTAAGTTTGATTTTACGATCAGATAGTGCGTAAAAGGGCTCCTATGGATGACAGGTTTTTTTATGCTTTGGATCCGGATGAGGGGGAATATCCTTAGGACAGAAATCGACAGCCTTTTTATGTAAGTGTCGAACAATTTTTACTGCGCTTCGGTCAAAATCAGGAGCATTCTTTACGGGTCGATGGCTTATGGTATGGGAATTTTCATTGGGTTTTATAGTTTTGATGAAGAGCATAGGATGGAAGTATCATGTGTTAAGGAGAGTTTCAGAAAGTGTAGGAATGTCTGTGGTACTGTGAAAAGGATGGGTCTTAAGATATTTAGGGGGAAAGGGGTAGACAAAGACGACGTTATTATATAGGTTATGGAACTTTAAGGTTTTGTTTTGGCGAAGAGCAAGGATGTTGGTACCCGCGTAAGTGATAGCTTCAGAAAGGGGAGGAATGTCAGCGGTGTATACTGTGTAGACGACGGGTCTCAAGCTACTACCTTGGGGTACTCCTTGCGTCTGTGCGATAGCAGGATAGATAGTTCGATAGAGAGGAACCACTGGTGAGATCTATCTGTTGGCTAAGTTTGATTTTATGATCAGATAGTGGGTAAAATATTGCTTAAGGTTGGAGAGAAACGAATGGCAGTATCATGCGGTACGGATAGTTTAAGAAAGGGTAGGAATGTTTGTGGTATTGTGTGTAAAGGATGGGTCCTGACATACTTCCGTGGGGTACACTTGCATCTGTGCAATGTTCTTAAGCAGCCTTTCTAGGATTTTGCCTATTATAGGTAATAGATAAGGATGATGGAAGGTTAGATTTGCTGGCAGATGTTTCTATGGTAATCAGGATGGACTAACAGGCAAATAAGTAGTACTTTTCTTCAACGGAAGCTCAAGAGCTATCATCTGGGCATAGAAAAAAATGAGCAGATTTATTATTCAATAATAATTTCTGAATTTTTCGTCCTGCTTCATCAATTTACTTACCTGGAAAGTACTACATACACTAACGATGTGTTAATGCGCGCCATTTCAAAAGGGAAAGGAATGAGTATTAAAAATATGTCGAAATCGTCAATTTATTAACAAATATTTACAAAAGTATAAATTAATAACAAATAAATAACAACGTTTAAAGGTAACTGTATACATTTTTATATTTGTGCAGTTGGAACAGAAATACAAATATATTACATAAAAGTGAGCAAAAATAATCCTCTTAAAGTACTTTTCTTCTGAGGCATTGTGTTCATTTTTGTAAAATCCGTGTTCCACAATTTCTGTCTGTGAATAAAAAATATGTGTAAAGCTTACAAATAAAACATAGGTACTTTTTTTGATTAACCAAAAACTGATACATCCCACTTTATATTATATACAAATAACTTTTCTCCACAGTTGAGTCTACAAACTCGTTCTTTATTTTTGTATAATTTTTTTTTTTTGGACAAAAACCAATCTCAACTAAAACGTTATCGTTGAAACTAACACTACACCTACTGTATGAAAATCGGCATAGTTTTTAAAGGCCGATAAAATTACACTCTTTACAAAGGAAACTGATCAAAAGTTACCTTTCGGCAATTTTTTCTCCCACGGTTTTATTGTTCCCTCGTCTCCACGAAAAGAGAATGAAACCGAACGAAGAGGATTTCGCGTAAATTAACAATTTAAAGAATTATGAAACGACGATGCTAAATAAAAATATCAGTAGTCTTTATTACTTAGCCTTTACGTCTTACACGAGAGCGCAAAAGTTCAAAGTTTCCAGCTCCAGGGAAAGCTTTAAAGCACAACTGAATTGTCTCTCTTCAACATTTCTAAGGCTGAAAATTGTGAAATGTATTCGAGGATGGAATAAGTTTCATAATTTTTAGTTAAAGATCTAAATGGGGTTGGATGTTATGACTAGCTAGGGAATCAACATGAGTAATGATAGTCGTCATAAAAATAGCATATAAGGAAAGTCGGTTGTTGTGAATAGAAAGTGTCCAAGAATGCTGCCATGCAAGACACCCCCGCTTTATTAATAATATGAAAAAAAGCACACAAAAGACCCTGAAATTTGCTGCAGTCTGTCAGGATTTTATTATTACAATGAAACAAAAGTCGAAACGTTTGAACTAAAGTTGAGATTTTGGAGAGATATAAACAACTGCCATATTGTCTCCATTCGGAACATTCGACAGTGCGAGGACAGGTTCATCATACCACCGCGACCTCACAGAAAAATCTAAAGAAGTACAATGTGCAAAAAGGTTACAGTGCTTGATGAATATGATGATGATGGTATGCTAGGAAGCGGGCGGTTCTGTATTTCCCAAGCACTGTAGCCTTTTGGCTGTACCTTTCTTAGTTCCTTAGCTCAATTCAGATGACCCAATCATTATTGTACAACGTAGAAGGGCCATTGACTGTCATTGCGGCAATAATTTTTTTTTGTGGGTCGTCTTGATATCCTAGGTTATATCATTGGGCAGTTACTTCGCCTGACCATGAGATGGTAGTAACAAGCCTTAATATTCTCCTGAGTTTTACCTTCTCTAACGGCAGCAATTTGTTTGTTAGTTTTGTCAATATTTCTTTAACCATGGGTTTACTGTCTCTATTTTGTCCACATCTTTTAAATTCTGAACGAGGCAGTTTCTTCCTCCTGGAATAACCTACAAGGGCCAGCATTAAATATAATGGCGTTTTCCGAGATGACAGTAACCAGTATATAGCCCTAACACTCCCCTGAGTTTTCTGAGTTAAGATGTTGAGTTCAGTCCTTGTTATCCCAAATATGGGATCTGGGCTTTAGAAGGTCTTGCAGGTTGTCCTCAGTTCGTCTGTTTTTTCATTTCACAGAACTCCTTTCTGTTCTTGCACAGAATATAGTCAGGTTGTTTGCCTACATTTTGGAGTTTTTGGATGTTTGGGTAAACCCTTTCAATGTGACTAGGAGCCAAAAAAATTAAAGCTTACTTTCTGATTTATCCGGCAAATAGCCAAAGAAGGATTCTTTCTATTATAAATTTGCTATCCATCCTCTCGTTTATGGTTTAATAACAACCAATTTTTATCAACTTCACAAGAAATACTTCTTCGCTTTTAGCATGTTGGTTGGTTTTTAGACCTTTTATTTACAACTTAATGACTTAATCGGTTATGAATCCCCTCGTTTGGTTTCGCTCTGATTGTGAGACAGAGTGAGCCTTCGCAATTCAACCGAATTTATCTCTAAAAGGTGACGAAAAACAGACCGATTACAAGTTTTAACTCTTTACACATGAAACCGCGATTGGCCAGGCTTTTAATACCCTCAAAAATATTAGTAGACACTCCAAGACTATGTCGTCATTCGTATAGTTTTCATGATAAAATCTAGAAAAGTCTCAATTTTTCTTAACTTAATAGATCAAAAATTATGGAAAAACATGTTGGTCAATGTATTAAAATATCAGTCTTATTAATTTTTTCCCTCATAACCAACTATTCCAAAGATTCAAGACTTGTACTATTTGATCATTTGCTTTGAAAAAAAAAACGCAAAAAAAGCAAAATAAAACCTGTCAAAAAGTAAAAATCCAACAGTATTAAAAAGACTCGACAGTTGTATGACTGTATATTTTTTTGTTCCTGACAGGACGGCTTGTATGATATCAAGAATGTGTTTTTTTTTATGTGCGTGTGTATAATTGTGTGGGTGATTTTGTATTTTGTTTTCAAATATTTCTATTTGTACTTTTTTTGTATCTCCAAATTCCGTACATCGAAAACCACTGTCTACAGGCGGTACTGTTTCTGACGATTTTTTAGCGTCTATTTTTCTTTGGCATCCTTTGCCCGTTCGTATCGATATTTCTGCAACACAAAGAAAAGCAAAAATAGATTAAGATAATGTTTGGCTGTTACAGCTAAGATAGTCTGAAGAATGGTGAGGTATTGAAGGTTTGAAAGGTGAGGACTGCTGTAGGGTGCAAGTGTAATGGGTGGACACTAGGAAGTATGTATCAAACACCTGAGATATTTCCAGAAAGGTTCCGGGGATGTGCAGTTGAAAGAAGGAGGTGGCCTAACATAACCATCCCTAAAACCAACAAACATCCTGAATTATCACTGTCCCGTATGTTTACTGACGAATCTTGAAATCTTGATAATCATTCCACCCATCTACAGTAGTGTTGATCATCATCGAACAGGCTTTCGGTCGAGTTTGCTCTGGAAACATCAGGACACCATTTGTACCTTTAGTAACTGAGATTTTCGGTGGCCTTTAGGAAGACTGGTTGGGCGGAGCTGTGAAGTTCGATGGCTGGTGTAGATGAACCTGATAATGCCGATGTAGGAGCGAGTAAACGGACTCGAGTAGCTTGCGGCCACCTGAGAGTACTTCCATTAGTGAGTAATGAGATCTCATCGAGATAGAACCCCTGTTTATATGCAGGGGTGCTGCAATTCATTGAGTGCTGCCTGGAAGTAGTGGCAACGCCTAGTGGAAACTTATGTTAAACAAGGTCACCAAACACCTCTTCCTCAATTTCAAATTGTACTTGGCCAGGTACTTAAGAGTATGAGCCGAATCCTCTTACTCTCCTTTGAACAAAGCAGGCTGGGGCGTTACTCAGGGTAGCTCAGTATAAACTGCTGATATCTCTAAACCTTAAAAACCGCATCTTCTGACATCCTACTGTCCCTTCAGCTTACTGCAAATTCTTGGTAAGCTCCTTGAAAATCTCCTCTATAAATAAATTTGGATTTAGTCGTCACCATTCCATTGTTTAACTGTGCCATAGTGTTGCTGGCATCATCGCATCCTCTCTTGAGAAGAAGAATTGCCGTTCGGATCCGTCCTTTACACACTTCCTCATCCTCAAGTACTTTAGAGTATGGGTCGGATCCTATCAGTCTCCTTTGTTTTGGGTGTCTCTCAGGGTAGCTTCTTAGGCCCTGTATATACTGTATTTACTGTATCCGGTATATACTGCTATATCCCTTCCCATTCCAAGACCATTTCAATGTTCAACAATACCATCGTTTTGTGGCCGTCATTTTTTCACGAAAGAAGAAAGAATGCTCATTGGGGATCTTTCGTGTCAAACAGCCTTCGAACGAGTCTGGCAACTCAAAAGCCCGCTACATATTCCTCATCCTAAAGTCCACGTTTTACCTGCAACGTTGTTTTTTTATATCCGTCGTACAATGCAAAAACTTACGAAATGGTCGGAATAGAGCTTTTACCAAACTCGAACCTTAGTGCTGACCTGGCCCTTCAGGTTACCATCTCTTTCGTGACCTGTCATTTCCTTAATACGGTTAAACTGGATTAAAAGACTAGAAGAATTACCATTCCTTTCTTGAGACGAAAGAAATGTTGTTCGGAGGTCGAAGAGGCTTTCGATCGAATTTGGTTTGGACCCAACTGGTTGGGTTTGGAAACTCAAGGGCAAGACACTTCATCATCCTCGGGCATTCCTCAGAGTAGCTTACGTACTAAAAACATATTGCTGAAATCCCTATCTATTCCGACATCACAATCCTCACATACTGCTGTTATGCTCCGAAGCTCACCGATCCTTCAAGATTCTCAAGCAGGTTCTATCTTCCAACTCCTGAACTTTGCTCGTGATTTCTAACTAACAATCCTTCTCGACGTCTAAAACAATATTAGCCCTATAACCTGCATTGATTGTCGACTAGTTGAACTTTCCTTCCACTCCGCCCATTTTCTACTACTTTCAATCCTGTCTTAACACCCAAATCTTGATTCTCTATTGTCTGTTAGATGGAGTTGTAAAAGGTGCAGGTGGAAAGGAAGGAGATTAGGTTGGAAATATCAATTTGTCAGAAAGAATGACAGGATATATGTAGTCCGTAGCAAGTCATTTCATTAAGTACCGTTTAAAGCATCCTTGACCATCCCTAAGCCCAACAATCCAGACCTTCTTGTGAATTCCAGGCGTTAATAGTTGCCATCTTAGTAAACTCAATCGTGTTGTGGATATCGCATCATCGAGATGAAAGAATGCACGCACTTCCTCATCAAGTTCGACTTGGCCAAGTACTTCAAAGCGTGGATCGGACCCCCTCATCGCTATACAAACCCTAAAGGTAGCCTACGTACTCATTAAATACTGCTGATATCACTTTCCGTTTCCGACATCACTACCCTGATGACACTCATTCTATCCTCGGACGCCGTTAAAGCTCAACGAACCTTCTAGACACCTGCAATCCATGGAACGTATCAAAAGTATAAATCCCAAAACATAACTTTCACCTTACATCCAAACTATTATAACCTTACCTCTCTTACCTAACAAAATCGTCATCCGATACCTCAGAGCAATACCTAAACAAGCGACTGACCTGGAATCCCCATATGAGTTTATCAAAGATTTGGGCAAAAAGTGGAGGACAAGATTGACAAGAAAAATGAACATTTATACATAAAAAAACAAGATACATTCTAGATCCCATTCTTTTCACCATTTACACTGCTGACTTTCCTGTACATCCCACCATTATTACAACAGGTTGGATTCTCACGCTGGTTCTATCTTCCAACTTCGACCCCGTTTTGCTCATTGAACACTCGAGACACATCCATATTGAACTTTAATCTTGATTTCGTCCCAATAATCCTTCTCGACTTCTAAAACAATATTAGCACTGTAACCTGCGTTGTTTGTAGACTGGTTGAACTTTTTGTGTTTTGGTTCGTCTGAGCGTTGAAAAAATGAGTTTCATTCCACTCAGCCCATTTGTGTAAATAGAAATAGTTAAGTGGCCAAAGGGGAGGCAAACGGAAAAGAAACAAGCTGCATATTAAATTTAGAATCGCTTATAAGGAGGCTAAAAATAAACAAACTTCTTAATTATGTTAGATGTGTAGGCTACGTGTCGTGGATCGTAAAATTCCGAGGCGAGGGAAGCGGGCAGACGAGCACGCGGCCTATAAACACAGCTGTTCAATCATAAGATGTTTGGAATCACCTACAGCACCTTACAAGATTATCAGCCGACAATCCGCCAAAGAATAAAAAAATAAGCTTCTTAGAACGAGAGGCTATCAATAAATAAATTTTTGTTTGGTATGACTCCGCTGGGCTTTCGAATCCAATACAGTTCTGAGTGTGGAGTGATCTTCTATGCCCTTTCTTCGTAACATTTATACAACCGGTTTTCACGTCAGCCGTCACGTGACTTCTGCATACTTCATCTGCATCCGGCCATCTCAGTCGTTGTCGCCCATTGCTATGGACATCAGTGAAAGATCTCCTAAGCCCCCAATTATATTACACTTCATAAAAAATCCCAAATACACAGAAAGTTTAATTAACATGCTTATGTCAAGTTTAGGTCAAGTTAACATCACACAAACATATATCTCATACCATCTTCCAAGTTTTTTCATTGCTTTAAAGAAAAGGTTTTGCAATTAAAAAGGGTTAATTTGAAGTCGAAGAAAAGTTTTTTACAATTAAAAAGGGTTGATTTGAAGTTAAGAAAGGTATTTTTTTGTTTTGTTGTTTTAATTGATTTTTCAATTTGACGGAAAAAATTTCTTTCTCTCTCTTTTTTTGTCTCACTTTCTATCTCACTTACTCACTCACACCTTCATTGTGTCTCTCACTCACACAATCATTCTCTCTCTCTCACACTCATTCACTCACTTTATTACACTATCTCTCATTCACTTACGATCTCTCCCCCTCACTCTCTCTCTCTCTCTCTCACTCACACACTCATTCACTCACTCACTCACTCACTATATCTACCTAAGGTAATCTACATAAGGTTACTATATCTACCTTTCTCACTAACTCACTCTTTCTTTCTGTTTCACCCACTCCCTCTCTCTCTCTCTCTCTCTCTCTCTCTCTCTCTCTCTCACCGTCTCGCGCTCATATACAACCTTTAAATTTAAAAAAGTTATTTGTAATTAAAAATTATTAATTTTATGGGGAAAAGCTATATACACCCGGATTTGATAGGTCAGGGGCCTGTCGAAACAGAAAACCATACAACCGGCCCACTGAGGAAGACGAAAAGTCGGAAATCGTCTCCCACTCCAATGAGGACAGGCCGACCATAAAGATCCGAAAGGAACTAAGGATATTAAAAAGTCGACTATGTCCTGCTTTGGACATAAGATGTGTTAGTAATAAAAGTTAGTTTATAAGAAGTGTTAGTTTGTAATAAAAAAAAAGATAAATTTTTGTCTGAACAAATGTTGTCTAGTGGATCAACAGTCAGAATGTTGCATAACGCGGTTTTGAATAGTTTTGTCTCTTTTTTTATTGTCTGAGCTCGGAGTTGACGATGGACCGATGGAAGTGGTTTAAGGCTTGTTCACCTCGGTCGCAAAAAGGCGATCTCGAGGAAGGGGGTTCTGGAACCATGAGCCGTCTTCCAGATAAGCAACGACGTGGTGTCGGGTTTCGGAAAGGCGGAGACGGCCTACCGCACTTCCTTCTCCCGCATAGGGTTCAACCGGACGGGCTGAACCACCCGGCCCTCCTTCAAGTGACAAGTCACAAACAATTAATAAAGAAAAGACGAAGGAAACCCACCAATAAAGACGACAAGGAGGTGAAATAGAAAATTAGCTTATTTCCATGTAACTACATTGCTTTCTTTTGTTTAAATCGTCATACATAGGACGGTTTAACGCTTTAAGAATTATGGAGACAATATATTGACAGAGATTTGCATCAGCGATCTGATCTAAATTGTATAATTCACAGGCGTTGAAAGGCATAAATGTGGTCTTTTGAGTACCTCTCTAGCCAGACAACGCCACTTTATAGGAGTCTTGTTCTGGATTTATTATCTATTCTAATTGTTTAAAACATCGCGGCTGAAAAAATAAAAGTTTATACACTGCAGTGCCATCTCCTTAATCAACTGGATAAAAATTCAAGAAATCAGAATTTTAAAAGAAACAAATGAAATATTATTTCGGGAGAGAGAGAGGCGTGAGTGACCGAGATGAGGGAGAGAGAGAGTGAGTGAGTGATGAAGTGAGAGTGTGTGAGTGATAGAGAGTGAGTGAATGAGAGAGAGAATGCGTAAAAATGTGAGTGAGAGTGAGATTGATTGATGGATTGAGTGGTGAATGAGTGAGAGAGATGAGTGAGTGAATGAGTAAGAGAAAGAATGAGTGAATGAGTGAGAGTGGAGGAGGAAGAGGGAGAGGAGAGAGGGAGAGAGAGAGAGGGAGAGAGAGAGAGGGAGAGAGAGAGAGGGATGGAGGAAATGAGTGAGTGACCGAGATGAGAGAGAGCGAGTGAGTGATGAAAAGAGAGTTCGTGAGTGATAGGAAGAGAGTGAATGAGTGAGAGAAAGAATGAGTAATGAGAGAGAGAATGCGTAAAAATGTGAGTGAGAGTGCGTGAGAGAGTGAGATTGATTGATGGATTAAGTGGTGAATGAGTGAGAGAGACTGAGTGAGTGAGAGATAAGGAGTGAGTGAATGAGTATGAGAAAGAATGAGTGAATCAGTGAGAGTGGGAGAGAGAGAGAGAATGTGAGTGAGAGTGCGTGAGAGAGTGAGATTGATTGATGGATTAAGTGGTGAATGAGTGAGAGAGACTGAGTGAGTGAGAGATAAGGAGTGAGTGAATGAGTATGAGAAAGAATGAGTGAATCAGTGAGAGTGGGAGAGAGAGAAAGAGAGAGAGAGAGAGAGAGAGAGAGAGAGAGAGAGGGAGTGAGGACTTTGGTGAATCAGATTGCACAATGATTGTTTGTTCCTCCAACTACGCATAGAAGGTTGCTATTCTGTGGTGTTCCTTTAACAACAAAAAACAGCAAACATTTACAATTGACAGTTTTCTTTTTTTAAATATCTAGCTGTTTATCTACTTAAAAAATAAATCATCTCAGTTTCACCTAAAGCCAATTTGTGTCCGGCATGTCTGATTGATTGCTTGATCCCACTTAAATGAAGGGTGTCAATTTTTGGCTCCCTGTAGAGAACGTGTAGTATTGTCGCAGAAATGCAGAAGTACAGCAAGTATTTGGTTCCTCTATTCCGATTATTGGAGGAGGTACATAGTAGGTGTAGATTTCTCGTTTTGTGAGTATTGATAAGGAATGTATTTGTTAGAGTAAATGTGTGTGGCCTGTCATAAATCATCATAAAAATACACAATAAAACAAATTAAACTATCAATTACCTTTTATTGGCCATCTATTTTTAAGGCTTTTTGTCGTTCACTCCCATCCTTCGCACCTGAAAATTTCCAAATATCAACCACAAATATAAACAATTTATCTAGGTTAAAACATTTTTGTTTGAATTATGGTCACAATATCATGATTAAAAAAAATTATTATGGCATTTTTTATATTTTCAATTTATGGGTTTTTCTTTAATAATTAATAATATGTTAACTAACGTCCATTTGTTTGTTTTTATCTTGGGTAAAGTTTTGAAAATCATTCAATTTCCAGTCCTAATATTCTACCAGCTATAACATATAACTACCAATAGAATTCTATTTTTTTCACCTGTGCCACCTTGATCGCAATGCCACCTTGATCTTACTACATATTCTAGCAGTCACACCGCCTTAATTTATTTATTACTCTATACTACACTTTCCTACACTGTGTCACACTGGTGGGTGGAATGCTAAAGCCAAATGTAATTATTCTTTAACCTAAATGCTGTCACGTCCGTCTTTTTTCTTTGACTTGCTCTAAAATCTGTCTTCAACTTCTATATCTTTTAACGTTTTCACGTTTTCTCTTACGTTTTCTTTTAAAGCTCGAACATTATTTGCTTCATTGGCACTGGCAATAGTTTTGAAGAATTGTGAATGCATTGCCGGGATTTTTATGCGGGGAAAGGGTTGCTGGTCAGTAAAAGTGGAGAGGAATGTTAGCAGAATATAACGTGCAATGGAAAGGTCCAAGCTCTCTTGTTGGACGCCAGCTTGCACATATAGGGTACATCGCTGTGGTCCGTCTAACTCTGATTGAACGGTCAGACAGGTAAGATTTTAGGATTAGTAGGTGCTGTCCTTCAGCTTTCACAGGGGCCGGGTACCCTGTCCCAAGGTGATAAATATCAAGTAGTACATCCGCGTGCTTCTGTCCAAAATAGGAAGATATGACGACCACGATAACATGGTTGGATTGTGTAGTGTAGGGGCCTAATTCCAAACTGGTGACTCAGAATAGTTTCTTGTGATTCAGGTTTTGACTCGTTAAAGGAGACTGGGCGGGAGAATGAAGGAAAATCGATGTCTATAGGATTTTTCAAAAAATAAGAAATGACTGATTACACCTAGTCGGAAGATAAAAATTCTTTAGTTGGGAGATAAGGAGGTACAGGAATATTCAAGTTTTGTTCGATTAAGACAGTTAACATACGAGAAGGTGCCAAGAGCCAAAAGTCCTATATGAAAGAATACGTTTCCTGGTTGTCCATAGGGTCGTGAGCAGTTAAATCAGATCTCCATAACTTAGAAGGCTATAATTTTTAGTTAATAACCCAATGTATTTATATTAAATTGTAATAAACAAACTAGTGTGGTGTGGCGTGTAAAATGTGTTGTTCGACCCAAGTGGCATATCGATCCAGACGGCACAGGCGAGAAAATTGGAAGGCTACTGTTAGTTATAGATCATAGGATATTAGGAGTCGTCCTGGTTTACAACCTTGCGTGACCAACATTGGTCTATTGTGCGATCACCATTATTATGTAATACTCGTCTTATGTGAGGCATTATGTCCCAAAAAGATAGAAGGCTAAGATTAGAGGCACAGTAGTGTAAACAGTAAAGTGTAATAAAAAAAATGAGGAAGTGTGGTGGGTAGAATGTGTTGTAAGATCCAGGTAGAATGTCGATCTAGATGGCACAGGCAAGAAAATCTAGAAGACTACTGTTAGTTATATATAAGTTGTAGGATATTATAATTCGGCCTCTTTTACGACCAAATTACAGGAAAAAAGTTCAGAATGACTTTATTTTAAAACTTTAAATAGACTTTTGCACAGATTCTTTATTTACAATGAGTCGACAATTGGCGAAGTTAACAGAGAGACACAGTCCTTTATAAAACGGAGTTAACAGAGCGAGTTCGTGGAGGTAGGAATGCACCCAGAAATAAGACTAAAGATAAATTTGCCCTTCGTCGTCTATGTTTAGAACGGGTTGAAACGCTTTTAACTAGAACTTTACGCCTTTTAACGCCGAACTCTTAGCCAGCAGAACCTAATTTTTGTTTCAAATGATCGGACATACAAACGACAAATATTTTCAGAGGTTTTTTTTTTGGGGGGGGGGACGAAATTCGAACCGAACCATGAAAACATTCTTGACAGAAGTCACACGTCTTAATAATGACAAATATTGTTTAAATTTAATTAGAGCAAATATTGAGACATAAATAAACATTAAGGCTTATTGGTATGTACAAATTGGATCAAACAACGATTGATTATTGAAAATATTGTTTTTTTCCGTCAAATTAACCTTCTTTAAATTCATATTAGACCTTGTTAACTTCAAATTACCCCTTTCCAGCTTTCAATTAACTCTTTTTTTATTTCAAATTAACCATTTCTAACTTCGAATTAACTCTTTTTAATTTCAAATCAATCCTTTTTAACTTCAAATTAACCTTTTTTAACTTCAAATTTACGCTTTTCAACGTCAAAGTAATTCTTTTAATTTCAAATTAACCTTTTTTAACTCCATAGTAAACCTTATTAATTTCAAATTTACCTTTTTTAACTTCATAGTAAACCTTTTAAATTTTAAACTAACCCTTTCTCACTTCCAATTAACTCTTTTTAATTTCAAATTAACCCTTTCTAACTTCGAATTAACTCTTTTTAATTTAAAATCAATCCTTTTTAACTTCAAATTAACCCTTCTCAACGTCAAATTAATTCTTTTAATTTTAAATTAACCTTTTTTAACTCCATAGTAAGCATTATTAATTTCAAATTAACCTTTTTTAACTTCATAAATTTTAACTTCATAAACCTTTTAAATTTTAAATTAACCCTTTCTCACTTCCAATTAACTCTTTTTAATTTCAAATTAACCCTTTCTAACTGCGAATTAACTCTTTTTAACGTTTTTTCTTCAAATTCACCCTTTAATTTCAATTTAATCGTTTCTTTAAAATATTAAAAACTTAGAAGTTGAGATGAAACGTGAGCATGTAAATTAAAAATTGAGATTATTTTAATAAAAAATAATTGCGCTCTTAGAAGACTATGAAACAACCAAATTAGGCACAAAATTAGGCCAATATTAGGCACAATTAAAATTATAAATGAAATAAAGTTAAGCATAAAAATAAAGGATTCTTCTTTTAACTGGAGAATTTTTTGTAAGTAAAAAGAATTTTTTTGTGTAAAATATAACGTGAAAATTATTTACAAATAAAAATAAAAGTTATATCAAATTAAATAAAAATACAAATGATTTTTGTAAATATGTAACACTTTTTTATAGACGTTATTTTAAATTTTTAAAAAGTTCGAATTAATAGATCAAATTTTTCTATTTACTCTTATATCACTTTATTTCGAATCAACAGATGAATCATTTANTTCTGAAACCTACATCACACCAGACCGCATCTCACGATTTCTAAATAAATATTGATTAACGGTCACTAATCACCACACATTTATATATATTTTTTTTATTTTTAATGTGATTAATTTTCAAATGGTTTTCTAACAGGCCAACTATATTATGAAAAAAATTCTCAATATACAGGAATTCGACTTTACAGGCTTACATTTTATACCATTTTGTTTATGCTGTAAAGACAAGGTTACTTTGATGTTCAAAAAGGGTTAAGTGAACAGAATAAATCTATTTATCAAAAAGGGTCGAAATAAAGTTATTAGTGGAGAAAACTTGTCAAGAATGATGACATGGAGTTGAGAAAATAACTCTGTAATCTATTTGTACACTTTCTTTTTAGACACCTCGGTATTTGAAGTGTTTTAAATACTGAATCCGGGTATGGTCGTTGTCAGTAAGATGTGGAACGTCGGCCCGCTGCTATTTTCTACTATTTCTATTTTCTGACCGGTCTGGACGAGGGCCGTTCCAAACGTCGCAACGTTTTATTTTTCTCCCATTCACGACAACATTCTTCACACCGATTTTCAAACGCATTTTTTTAATGAATAGATTTTTAAGTGAAAGGACAAATTGGATGTTTGAAGTGAAAATGATCGTTATTGCATGTAAATATCAGTCTGACAATAATAAAAAGAATTACTTGAGCCCGTGTATACAAGCGATTCACTCCATAAAAATACGGATAACCACAAAAGCGTTATAGCTGTGCCACTAACAATTACAGCGTTCTAATTTTTTGAGAAGTGACAAAAAAGCCTTGAGCTTATTGAGCTTAACAAGGAGCTGAAGATGATGGAAATTATACAATACACCAATATTGGTTACGCAAGGTTGTAAACCAGGACAGCTCCTAACATCCTATAACCTATAACTAACATTAGTCTTCTAGAATTTCTCATCTGTGGCGTCTAGATAGATCTAGACCATGTAACACATTCTAGCCACCACAGCTCCTCAATTTGTTTATTACCCTTTATTATTGTTTAATACACTGAGTCACTAACAATTTTAGCCATCTGACTTGCTGAGATCTGATAAAAAGGCTTTTAAGGATGAGCTTTAGACAATAGTGGTGATTGCACAATAAACCAATATGGTCACGCAAGGTTGTAAACCAGGACGGCTATTAATATCGTACAACTTGTAACCTATAACTAACAATAACTTTCTAAGATGTTTTCCAGCAGCGCCGGCAAGATGGAGATGCCGCCTTGATCTTTCGAGGTTTAAATAATTATGGAGATTACACAGCAGCAATATCGGTCGCGGAAGGCTGAAAAAGTTGTCGATTCCTAATAATCTACAATTATAACCAATAAATAATAATAGCCTTCTAAGATGTTTTCCAGCAGTGCGACTACATGAAATGCCACCTTGATCTTATATCACATTCTAGCCACCACAGCTCCTCAGTTTGTTTATTACACTTTATTACTGTTTAATACAATATACCACTAACAATTTTATCGTTCAACTTTTTGGGATCTGCTGAAAAGGCTTACATTAATGGTAGAGCTCTTGATAATAAAAGTGATTGCACAATATCCAATTTCGTCTCGAAAGGTCGTAAAAAAGGCTGAATCTAATATCCTACAACTTATAACATTAGTCTTCTAGAATTTCTCGTCTGTGCCGTCTACATACATCTGGACTTTGTAACACATTCTAGACACCACAGATCCTAAGTTTGTTTATTACATTTTATTATTGTTTAATACACTGAGTTACTAACAATTTTAGCCATCTAACTTGTTGGGATCTGATAAAAAGGCTGACTTTTAAGAATGAGTTTTATACAATAGCCTTCTAAGGTGCTTTCCAGCAATGTCGACTAGATGAACATGCCACCTGGATCTTACATCACATTCTAACCACCACAGCTCCTCAGTTTGTTTATTACATTTCATCACTGTTTAATACAATATACCACTAACAATTTTACCGTTCGACTTTTTGGGATCTGAGAAAAAGGCTGATAAAAAGTTTAATACACTGAGTCACTAACAATTTTAGCCATCCAACTTGTTGGGATCTGATAAAAAGGCTGACTTTTAAGGATGAGCGTTAGACAATAATGGTGATTGCCCAATAGACCGATATTGATCTTGGAAGGTCATAAAAGTGGCTGACTTCTAATGTACTACAACTTATAACCTTACCCTTCTAATATTTTCCCCCCTGTTCCGTCTAGATCGACATGCCACCTACATCTTACAACAGACTATACCTAGTTGATGCAGTTTAATACACTGGGTCACGAACTAATAATTGTAAACTAGACCTCACAACAATTCTAACCACATACCTTGCAAAACCCGACCGTTCTGTATGAGACGAATTAAGGAGGAAGGAACAGACACCATCAGAGAAATCCTTATACACGATGATAAAGTAGGAGGGAAAAAACTCTTGGAACAAACAATCTTAGAATGAATTAGGGTAAGCAGGAGGAAAGTCAAAGAAGTGCAAGAACGTCAAGGATATAGTCTTTGAGTATATATGATCGTGCATATCGTAATCCTATAGCTTACACACAAATCGCGAATGATTTTAAGGCTGTGCTGTATATACAGAATAAATAACTATGTGCATACAACATAAGATGTATTTTTATCTAAATATTTTATTTTTTATAATTTTTATATAATAAGGTGCCTTAATAATATATTGGTAGTAACATTAAAAGTACTTACTAATTATCAGAAATAATTACAGAATGTTTCATCCGTTGATGATTTGACAAATTCTCGACTTATATTCGTTTCATTTGAAACATTCTGGAATCTGGAAATAAATATTTGATAAGTTAAATTAAAACTAGTCTAGTTAATTTTTACAAATTTTATTTTATAATAAATATAATTTTTCCTTGGTTGTGCTATCCCTCAATGGCGGTAGTCCAATGATACTGCCATATTGCATATTTAATTAAGACTTGTGTCAATATCATGCTAGGATAAATGCTTCTTGATTTGATGATATACAGTAATTGGGAGGGTTTTATGATACTTGCGGTTATTGGGGAATTAAAAGGATAAAAGAAATAAATATGTTTTTATAGGTAGCTTCGTTGGACACATTAAATGGATCATCAGTATTTTTTAAAATTAAGGATTGGGTAGTTTGGCCGAATTACATACTTCCAGTCCTTATGTCCATATCGACTTCACTAAGGTAAGTGAGTGGACTAGGCGATTTTTCTGATTTTTATTTTCTTCTTACAGCAAAAGTCAAGTAGAGGTGTTGGAGGTTTCGAGTGGAAACGACAGGATCAGAGAAATATGACAGGATTCAGTAATATCGTTAGGATGGTAGTTTGAGGATGTCGGCTGTGTACACCTGGATCTTGGTGCCAGAACGCTACCCTGAGGAACACCAGGGATAGGATAAGCCTTCAATGACTATGTGAAGGTTAGTCACGTAGCTGTGAAGTATGAGATCAAAAGTTTAAATAAAGGAAGGTCCTAGAACAGTAATGACCGATCACAACTGAGGATGTAATGTATAATAATACTTCCCTGTCCTTGCGGGGGAGAACAAGAGAGGAAACTAGGAATCTACGCGTACTAAAGGGTAAGATAGCATGATGGAAGGATTGGATCTGTAAAATTGGGAGCAATGCTTTTTGGATTTAAGGCACAAAAAGGAAGCAGAGCTTGAGCCTTGAGGACCACCTTGGGGCCAATAAATAGATGATGGATTGGAAAAAGTTTTTTTTTTTTTAACGAGGGTCCCTCAGGGTGCCAGTGTTTTTGCTAAATAGCACATTTGTAAGTATGTCGGGTTCGAATGCAGGGCCGCTGGATTGGAACCCGGGCCCTTCACCTTACAGTGATGAGCGCCGTGTCAACGCCTAAACCGTTGCGGCCACCGACGCCCCTTGGGAAGCTTATTTGAGTTGGACTAGTAGAGAAAGTGCTGAAAGGAATGAGTGGATACTGTTGGAGGTGAAGTTTTAAGTTGAGTAAGAAGGGGAGAGGACACCGTTGGAGGTTGTTTCACAGTATAAAAAATTAAAGCAAAAATTTGAAGAGTTAACCAAAAGAGAAACAGAAAATGTGAATATTTTATTTTTTATAACAAGTCATAATTTTAAAGTTATATAAATATAAATAATTACGAAAAAATTGCAGACTAAATTGATCTCCAGCAATTTTTTTTCGGGAGGAGGTTAAAATTTTCGTTTAGTGGGCTCATATATTTATTTATAAATCCACTCAACGAATAACTGGACTAAAAAATAATTAAAAGATATAATAATTTAATCGTTATTTTACAACAAATTTATACCATCCCGACAAAATTCATTTCTCAGTCTATCTCTCTCTCTCTCTCTCTTCTTTTTGCTACTATTGTTCAAAGTGAGAAGTCAAAAAAGAGGAAATGTGTATGGAATTCATACAGAATGATAAGCAGACCCCAGGAGGCGTTACATGGCCAGTTGGTCTCGATGGCATCTGCCCATCGGTCTCATCCTAGTGTTAGAAGGAAAGGGTAGAAATTCTCGATCAATGGATCAGATGGAAAGGACTTATGGTATGTACCTACAAGCCGGTAGAGATGGCTTTCGATCCTGTCCTAGCAACCAAAATTTGATTCTCAATTGGCTGTTAAATGGAGTTTTAAAAGTTGCAAGGAAGACTATTAGATGGGACTTATAAATATCAGTATGTCAGAAAGGATGAAAGGATAATGTAGTCCGTAACAAGTCATTTCATTAAGTACCGTTTAAAGCATCCTTGACTTTCCCTAAAACCAACAGTCCAGACCATCTTATGAATTGCAGCCGTTATCAGTTGCCATCTAAGTAAACCCAATCGTGTTGTGGAGGTCCCATTCTTTTTACCATTTACACTGCTGATTTTCCTGTACAACCCACCATGATTACCATCATCTTTTAGCCCGGATCCTATCCAAGCAACCTCTAGCAGGTTCTATCCTCCAACTCCGACCCCGTTGTAGCTCACCAAACCACCCATAAACATTTATATCATCGAGATGAAGGAATGCACGCACTTCCTCATCAAGTTGGACTTGGCCAAGTACTTCACAGCGTGGGTCGGACCCCCTCATCTCTATACAAACCCTAAGGGTAGCCTACGTACTCATTGTATACTGCTGATATCACTTTCCGTTTCCGACATCACTATCCTAACATACCCTGATGGCACTCATTCTATCTTCGGACACCGTTAAAGCTGAACGAAGCTTCCAGACACACCTGCAATCCTTGGAACGTCAACAGTATAAATTCCCCAAACATAACCTTCATCCTACATCCAAACTATTACAACCTTATCTCTCTTACCTACAAAAAAGTCATCCGCTACCTCAGGGCAGAACCTAACCAAACGACTGACCTGAAATCCTCATATGAGTTTATCAATAATATGGGCAAACATTGGAGGACAAGAATGACAAGAAAAATGTACATTTAAACATAAAAGAAAACAGGATGCAGGACCTAGAGGTCTCATTCTTTTTACCATTTACACTGCTGACTTTCCTCTACATCCCACTATTATTACTATAATATTTTAGCCCGGATTCTATCCAAGCAATCCAATAATCCTCCTCGACGTGAAAAACGACAGTAGACGGTTATAACCCCTCTTTCTACCGAAAACCTCATCCACTACCTCAAGCTCAAAACCTAACCTTCACCCTACCTCTAAACTATTATAACCTTACCCATATTCCTACTGAAAACCTCATCTGCTACCACAGGCTCAAAGCAAAACCTTCACCGCACCTCTAAACCTTATATAAAAATCAATATGGACCTAACCATCCAATTTCTTCAGAATTCAAACAAGCTACAATAAAAAAATTCGTTGACATTAAAGAAAGAAAATTATGTTGAATTATCAAGAAAATGTGAAAGTCTAATCTGTGTATTCATTTCCTGATTGGCCTTATATATAAGAATCAATCCAAGGATGGGATATACTGAAATCCATTCCATTGATCCGTTTTGTGCCCCTCTATCTAATATTAAATCGATATAAAAATAGACGGGGGCCCAATTGGAGATTACACCCTGTGTACCTTCTAAGCGTTCGTAATAGTTTTAAAAACAAAAGTTTTAAAATTAATGCAAAAATAATCCAATAAGTTTTAACTAATTGGTTTTTTTGTTTCCTTTATACTCATGAAACGGATGGGCGATGAGGTTCCTTCAGATGTCTTCGACTTGTCAGTACGATCATTATTGATTGCAAAATATCTTGAAAATGATCTTCATCTACATTACTAACAATCAGTTGAGCATCATTAAAGAAAGAACGAATTAAGGTAATATTCATAAATGAAGGGTTAAAGCATAAAATCTCAAAGAACTTCTTTTTAACACCTTATTCTTTTATCCTGGAATCCTGTCTAACTGCTAATTCAGTGGTGCAGCAAGGAATACCCAGACATCAGACCAATATAGGGCGGAGTTCCATATGGGTGCATTCTAGGTTCCATCCTTTTTACCATTTTTACTGTTGAATTTTCTCATCATACCGCAAATGCTAACAATTATAGGCTTCTAAGATGGTTTTCACTAGTGCTGTGTAGATGGACATGCCGTTTGGATTTTTGGAGCTTTACATAATTATGTAGATTGCACAATAGACCAAAACTGGTCGCGGAAGGTCGTTAAATAGGTCGACTACTAACAACAATTATAATAAATTATAACCTATAACTAATAACAGCCTTCCAATTAGTTTCGATTCTGTCTTCTAACCCGAATTTTATTCAAGCTACCTTCAACATTCAAGAACACCTTGAAACAAGATCTAGGAAGGTTCAAAGTGGTTGACTCCTCCGCCATAGAAAACAAAGAGTATTTGGGTACTTTCCCGAATCTGGGCGATGCATCCTCTATAAACAGTAAAACTTCTTACCCACCCATTAATAACTAATCATGAAATCCTTTTTAAGCGACATCTTCGCTTACTTACTTTATATTGAAGTACGACAACGAGAACTCAAATTTCAGTCCAATACAATCCAAAATCCCGCAAGGGAACATTCCAAGTCCAATCTAATTTACAATTTGTACTACTAACTTTTCTATATATCCCAACACTATCATTATTCATTACTATCATCCAACTTACCTCCAACAGTCCAAAACGCGTTTACAGGTGCAAAAGTTGGATGACAAAACTATATTTAGTGTACATCTACAATGTAAAAACCGCCTGGCCCTTCACTGTACAACAATAACCTCGAGATATCAAACCAATTCAAGTCATCGTCCCATAAGGCTTTATTCTAAGTCCCGTCCTTTTTACCACTTATACTGCTAACTTTTCTATAAATCCCAACACCATCGTGTCAAGGCTGTACCCAGCGTACATTTATAATAAAAAACAATACTGCCTTCCACTGTGCATCAGCAACAATAAGATATCAGATCAATACTAGCCGGCGTCTCGCAAGGGAGCATTTTAGGTCTCATATTTTATATATACTGCTGACTTCCATGTACATCCCAACACCATCATTACTATCATCTTCTAACCTGGATCCGATCCAAGCAACCTCCACCATCCACAAACACCTTGACAGGCGCAAAACATGGATGACAAGACGTACCCAATGTACATTTACATTAAAAAAAAACAGTCCTACCTTTTTTTGGACTTTTGCCTTAGCAATTAGGTCAAGAAAATTTTTATGAAAACTAAAATGCATATATAAATATAACTATGAAATAAATATAAATAACCCCATGCTTTACAATACTTCTCACAGTCATACAAAGTATATGAACTATATTACACACATACACAATAAATATATTAATTAATAAATAGTGCAATAGATAATAGATACATAGAACACACAGACAGATAAATAAATTATTAAATTTTAATTTTAAATTGTTGTATCACAACTATATAAGTTCAGAATACTTTTATAAACGTTCAGGTCTCTTATACTCAAGAGGTATTTGTAGTTTATTGATTTTGTTTTAAAAAGTTTCTTCTTTTGTATTCAAATTTATTGTAACCCATTATTGTATGTTCTAAATTTTTTGTTTGTTACACACTGAACACACATAACTCCTTCGCGGTTAATCATATAAAAAGAACCACAAAACAAATGGTTGCTTCTCTACCTTTTTGTCCCTCTATCTGAATTCTGAATGCGAAAACTATGGTGAATTATTAAGCGGGGGGTTAATAGAGTGGTTAGAAAAGATCTGTGACCAAGCATTGTTGTACTTTTTTCCACTTTTTATTTTAATTTTAAAGTTTATGCCGTTGTTCGCATCCGAAGTTGGGATAAGAGCTTCAAATATTTCCCCATCCTGCGTGGCCGGTTTTGCTCTTTTATGGCCAGTCTCATTTTAATAGTTATCCGAGCTTCCCTTTACCAAAAAAGCAGAAAAATGTGTAATCCTAATTCATATACATTCATCATGTAATCATAATTAAGTTCCTCATTAATTCCGCCGAGTATACACTATATTCCCTGGGTACCTTGTACGTGACGCTATTGTTTGTTTGGGAATTGTATCAAATGCAATCCGTCCTATTGTCCATTTTGATCCGTCAATGAAATGATTTCATATGGATATAATCCTGAATAATACATAAAAAGAACACAAATTGTTTGATACGGACCACTTCATAATCCAACTAAAAGTTTATTTGAAGCTTGTTCTTGAAAATTATACCCAAACATCCAATCAGTGAATTTACAACTATGAGATATCTGACCAATTCAAGCCGGCGTCCCACAAAGCACCATTCTAGGTCCCATCCTTTTTACTATTTATACTGCTACTCCTATATATCCAATCACCATTATTAGTATCATCTTCTATCCCGAATCCTATCCTATCAACTGCCAACACCCAAGAATACTTTTATCAAAGACTGGTTCTAAATGTGAACGACAAGACGGATACAACCGACACAAACCGGCGTCCCACACTCATTCTAGCTTCCATCCTGTACTCCATTGTACTGGCGACGAAGACTTTTCGAACCAAAATCGGTTTCGACCGTCTAAACTCAAGCAGTTTTCAATAGATACCAGCTCCGCTCATCCACAACGACCTCAACATACCTTTTGCCTGAGGTGATCCGTTCTCGCGTACAAAAGTTTCATACCAAGCTTCCAATCAATCCTAACCCTACTGCCAAAGATTTATGCACACTTTCTCAACCTGAGAACCCACCACGTCGCCTTAAACGACGATGGTATCGAAACAATGTTGACCACGGTGTCAGTGCTCCGCGGCCAGAAGAAAAAAATACATACACCACATATTTGTAATATTTGTATATGTACATATATAAATAAATTATTTAAAAAAACACCTACATGTTATGGTGCTAAAACTATAAAAATCAACTGTTTTATAGTTTTATAGTAGTTTATAATACAGAAAACTTTATATCCATATTTATCAGTTTTATTGATATGATTTGATGTCCCAGAGCGACATGTTATGTCACAAAACATGTTTTTTTTTTATAACCGGCTGATTTTGTTTCCAGTCTATCTGGTGACCTCAACTCGGCAACGCGGGCCATTTCCAGGAGCAATACACATTAATATTGTATAAAATACAAACCGGCCATTTGCAAGCGTAATATACATAAGAGCTGAGTTACAACGTGTAGTGGAATAAGTAATTTCCATGTTGGCAAATTGGGAGTCTGTCTGATGGTCGTATGAGATAGCCGGGGGTATCGGGTATCACGTCCGTCTCGCTCTCCCCGCATTCCACCCATTCAAACCTCTTTCTCGCAGCTTTAAAATAAATAACGTTTAAAATTTTTCTCTCCCGTTATCGCGTCGAGTATCGCTCTTTTAACACGTGCTCTCTTCTCTCAGGGGCTATTTATCTAACCCAAAGTAAGAAGGTGTAACCCGTCTGTATGTCACGGATTTCCAGGTACGTCCTATCTTTTGGAACTTTTTTTTCTTCCTTTTTCGTTTAATAAATGATGATGACGATGATAATGAGAGTTAGAAGGCGTGAAGATTGCCGTGGGGACAATACTAGGCAGATAACTGTTAAATCCTTTTCTGCCTTTATGACTTAACCTTCCTTAAGAGACGGCTAAATGGTCTTTACAAGAAACAAAATAATACTGATTTGTTACAATTTCTGTTTAATTTTGAAGTCATACTTTGTCTTCTTGATGTACGTGCTTTAAACACGAGAAAATAAAGAAGGAACCCACACCCTTCACAAACCTTTGTTATATGAGAAAAATCGTCAAGATAATGTCTTAGAATAACAATTGTACAATAGACCAATACTGCCTTCGCAAAGTCGTAAAAAAGGTGGACTCTTCATATCCTACAACCTAAAACTAACAGTAGACATAGATTGGCTCTCTTGTGCCGTCTAGATCGCCCTGCCACCTGAATCTTACAACACATTTTATCCACCTCACCACCTCAATTAGTTTATTACATTTTTACACACCAACAATTATAGGCTTCTAAGTTTTTGGAGTCAGATAAAAAGCTTTAAGCTTAGAGAATAACGAAGAGCTCTTAATAATAATGGAGATTACACATTCGACCAACATTGGTTGTCCAAGTTTATAAAAACCTTAATATCCTACAACTCATAACTAACAATCACAGCTGTATAACGTTTTTTCACCAGTGCCATCTAGATGGACATACCGTTGGGATTTTTGGAGCTTTACGTAATAATGGAGATTGCCCAATAAACCAATATTGGTCGCGGAAGGTCGTAAAAGATGCGAATTCTAATATCCTTCCTACGTACCTGTAACTAACAATTATAGCCTTCTAAGATGGTTTCCACTAGTTCTAGTTCTCGCACAAAACTGGTCGCGGAAGGTCGACTACTTCAACAACAATTATAACAAATTATAACCTATAACTAATATTAGCGTTCCAATTATTTTCTCCTGAGTCGTCTAGATCGACATGCAGTCTTGAGCCAAGAAAAACACGTAACACCTCAGGTTCTTTAGTACACTTTAATACAGTATACTACACTGTGTCACAAATTAACTATAGCATTCCAAATTTTTGGAATATGTTAAAAATCTTAACGACAGCTTTAGATAATAAAGGAGATTGAATAATAAACCATAATTTGTTGCGCATGGTCGTAAAAATGGCCGGCTGATAATATTCTACAAGTTATAACCTAAAAATAAAAGCAGCCTTCTACTTTTCTGCGTGAGCCATCTAGATCGACATGTCACCTGGACCTTACTACACATTCTGGCAGCCACACCACCTCAGTTTGCTTATTACACTTTAATACACTATGTCAGTAACTATCAATAGATTTCGAAGTTTTTAGGATCTGATAAAAACTTCAAAATTAACTAAGATCTCTAGATAAAGATGGAGAATGCCCAATACACTAATAATGGTCGTCGACGGTTACAAGTTATTGCCAGACAGGGAACGTGTACCGTTTGTGTTGTCGACATTCTCTTTCAAAAAACTACAATGCCTTTGTGTGGCATCACATTGGGGGGTGATTTTATTTATTGTAGATTATCTTTAATACCGGATGAGCAAGATGCGTTGTGTCTAATTCATTTTACATTGGATCTAATTCGCTACATCGCGTTAGGTAAATTTTTGTATTTCAGTCTGAAAAAAAGCATATCGTGTTTTCTTCACTGACAGTAAAGGAAAAGTAGGTAAAGTTTAAAATAGTAACTATAACTATAATGTCTTGTCAACGAGATCCATGAGGATTTTTACCGGTTAGAAACTAAAACCACAATGTTCAAAAATTTGAAACACAACAGTTTAGGTGGACCAGGATGATCGGAAGAAGGCCGAACTGCAGTTCATCACACTGAACTCCTCAAGAATAAATCACACGAATCGGTAAATGTCCGTGCGGGCGTTATCTCGATGAAAAACTGGCTTACGATCCGGTCGCCTTTTTAACACAGGGTATACCTGTTGTAACTTTTCATCAAGAGCATGTAAAAAATCTAAACAGAATGCTAAAAAGACGTTAGCCTGTTTTTTTCCTAACTATGAATTAGGAATAGGAATTCATATTAGGAAATGAATAATTTGGGATGCAGCTGTAATTCCCAAATGACGTCGGCCTTCTTTACGACCTTGCGTCTATTGCCTTCTATTGTCTATTAATTTTGGTCTATTGCGCAATCTCCATTATTATGTAAAGCTCCAAAGATCGAAAAGACATGACCATCTAGAAAGCACAAATTATAACCATCTTAGAACGCTATAATTGTTAGTTAAAGGTTAAAAATTATAGGATATTAGTAGTCGACCTTTTTACAACCCCCTGCGTGCAATTTTGGTCTATGGTGCAATCTACGTTATTATTTAAAACTCAATAGATCTAGACAGCATGTCCACCTAGACTGCAGCGGTGTAAGCCACCTTAAAAGGCTGTAATTGTTAATTAAATTTTATTGGTTGCAGGTTATAGAAATCGGCCTCTTCTACGATCTTGCGCGACCAATATCTATTGTGCACTCTCCATTATTATTTAGGACTCAAATGGACCATACGGAACTGGAGAAAAACATCTCCTTTCGGTAAGCTTAAGGCGTTTTATCGTATCCCAAATTCTTAGAAGGATAATTGTTATTGGCACAGTTTTTAAAAATGAAATATAGTGTAATAGACAAACTGAGGTGGTAGGGCAGCTAACTGTGTTGTAAGATCCGGGTGGCATATCGATCTAGATGGCACAGGTGAGAAAAACGAGAGGACTACTGTCAGTTGTAGGTTATAGGTTGACTTTTATGCCCTTACGCGACCAATATTGGTCTATTGTACAATTGTTATTTTGAGTTCTTCTTTCATCTTGAGGAGTTTTATCAGATCCCAAAGCTTTGTTAAGGGTGTGTGTATCCTTACTTTATTTGGTTTTGAAGGTTAAATCAAAAACTCGACGTTTCACTTCAAAACTAAACACAATTTTTGAAAAAACAATTTATCTTTGTAAAACCCACTTACACTTTACGACCATTCGCGACAAATATTGGTCTTTTGTACACTATCCATTTTATTCAGACCGTTTCGTTAAACTTAAAGCTTTTTATCAGATTCCAAAAACTTAGAAGGATAAATTGTGATACAGTGCACAAAATTGTAATGAAGTGTAATAAACAAACTGCGGTGGTATGGTGTCTATAATGTGTTGTAAGATTCAGGTGACATGTCGATCTAGAAGGCACAACCGCAAATTTAAAAAAATTAGAAGGCTATAATTGTTATTTATAGGTTATAAGTTGTCGGAGATATAAGAGTCGATCTCATTTACGATCTTGCGCGACAAATATTGGACCATTGCACAATCTCAATTATTATCTAGAGCTCTTCCTTAAGCTTGAGGATTTTTATCAGATCTCAAAGCTTTTTTAAGGGCTTATGAATCGTTCAGGCCTTCGCACCCAACGAGAAGATATTCCACTGTTTTTTCTTCGTTCTGGTAATATCTGCAGTCCTACTATTCTAGTCATAAGACTTCATAGTTTTAATAATTTGATGAACTTCGCATGCTCTGTCCTGGGTTACAACCCCATTGAACAGAGGACTTACTAACCGTCTGTTTATTCTTGGTGACTTTAGTATTTACAACTTTTAGAAAACACCTCCATGCAGAGTATTAACTTTGGTGGTCACTAAGTGAATTTTCACGATAAACCCGGCTTTCTTTATATTTTGTTTGAACTTTTTTCAAAATCATTAAAACGAGAATAAGAAGAGTTACAATCGCTGATTGGGGCTTTACCAACGCCAAATATGGTGTACCACAAAGCGATTGGGTACAATTAGTTAGTTTTAAATAATTTTATTTAGAAAACTAACACATTTGTCATCTTTTCGCGCCCCTTGTTAAAAAGGGATTTGGGAAAGATAGGCCCGGGACTGTCTGAAATGATTTCATTCTGTTTTAAAAATATAATCCTATATACAGCCTTGGAATAATTCCCGAGGTGAAGCACATGGCCAAACGGGCCGACGTACGTTGTAAAACGGGTCAAAGTTTCGCTTTGTATTTCTTGTATTACAGTCATGGACATGGTCAAACCTAGAGAATTAGTTATTCAGATATCGTGAGATGCGGTCGGGTGTGATGTAGGTTTCAGAAAAACATTTTCTTTATCGTGCCAACGTTTCGATCTTTTATTGAGATCATCTTCAGGGCTCAAAGTGTTTGTCTTCTGTGTAATTGTGCCATCCTTGCGTGTCGTGTTGAGAGTGCCCCTGTCAGTCAAGTCACAGCCGACCGCATCTCACGATATCTGAATAACTATCGATTAACAGTCACTAATCTCTACACATTTCTAGAGAATTAGTTCTACCATCGGAACAATCCCCTTGCAAGATTTGGACAGGAAAGTGTTAAGAAGTTATACACGTTCCATATGGCTTGTCGTTTAAGATTGCCCCAGAATGCTTATTTGCTATATCTGACCCGCTTGGCCGATGTCATCTGTCTGGAATTTTCATGCATTTTCAAACCAATAAAAAGGGACACGACTGACAAAACAACACGGAGACCAATCACCGACTAAAAACGGAGAAACTGCAATAGTCAGACTAGGATGATCGGAATGTACCAGGTAAAGCAGAACCTCAACAAAATACAATTAAATCACTGGAATATTATCAACATTTTAACTAAGTAGCAATCGGCAAACCCATTGATAAAAAAATAGTCCTCAACCTGGTATATAGAAAATTCACTATCTAGGACACCAGAACACCATAAACGTAACTCAACAGAACTTTACATTAGCTCATGGTGTAAAATGGTAGACCAGCTGGCCATCCAGTCATCTCCCTACTGTCAATATTAGGAATTAGAAAAACTGATAATAAGAAGGGATGTCCTCCCAAGCTCCTCTGATGACGGTACTGTTTGACGTCTGTTAGAGCTGGGAGCTACAGGAGCGTTTATGTCCTTGCGACGTTGATCATTGGATAAACAAAAGCAACCCTGAAATAAATCGGAAAAGCACAGCACAGACCATACAGACTCAATTTAGATAATGTGATTGGCATAACAATAATAGGCATACTAAAGGGAACATCCGTAGCCACATGTAATTAAAATGGGCAGTAGAATATTAAGTGCTACATCAACCCAACATACCTGGCGTGGCAATGACCAACGAACTCTAAACTTGGCACCTGGGGCATCAGTTACCGCATCAGAAGGATTCTTCAGGAATCATGCAAAACAGAAGCATTAGGGAAAAAATGAAAATCACACAAAGAAGTTTATTGCTTATAATCATGCAAGGATATCGAGCAATGTCCACATCGGATCTTTAATTCACGGGACCGCAGGGTACATACATCATCTCATAGTATAAATATCAGACCAGCTGACCATCCAATTTATAGTCTCATTCTTTACTGCCAATATTAGAAAAGCTAATGCTAAGAAGGTGCCAATAACATGTTCCACCACAAAGCGACAACATGTACGCGTTAAAATTAAGTCAAACACAAAAACCATGGTTGACATGGACTTCATTGGCCAACATCAAAAAAACCTTCTAAGGGTATTTAGTAACATCCTTTTTGGAAAGAAGTTATCTCTGTAAGGATCTGTAAGAACCATCACGATGGGACGCCCTTAGGGTTCACTCATGACAGTACTTTTGAATGACCTCCTGTCAGAGCTGGAATCGAAAATCTAATTTGTAAACCTTGCCACCCTGAACACCGGTAACACCAAATCTAGTAAGAATCGGACAAGACTAGCAAACAAAATGTGCCTACCAAAGAGAACACTCAGTATCCGTAATTAGGAAGATGAGCAGTACAATTAAATTCAATAGAAACTCAACCTAGTCATGAACGACAATTTTAATAAAATTAAACACGGGGAATGCGCCGGTTTCAATGCTTTATTAACCCTTGGCACCTGGAGTAGTATTTACTGCAGCAGAAGGATCGATTAGAAGTATTTGTTCTTATTTGGTGAAGCCATACAAAACAGAAGCATTGGAAAAAAAAATCGAAAAGCACAAAGAAGTGCAGTGCTCATTATCATGGAAGATATCAAACGACGTAACAGATCTTTAACTCATGGCAGATGAAATTCCTATTGGTGTAAAATTAAAATAGAAGCACTATGACGAATTAACCATGAACGTACTAACGTACAGAACAATTTGATCAAACATTTTATAAGATGAAAGTAGGAACTGGCTGAAAATTGAGATTACAAAGTGGTTTAACAATTCGACTCAAGATTCTCCTTTATTAACACTTCAATTTAAGTGCTAATTAAACACTTTCAACTGTGTGTTATTATTATTAATTTTTAAGGGCGCTTTAACGGCTAAGGTCATTTCACGCCCTTTGAACTGTGTGTTATTTCATGGATTATTATTATGGATAATTCCATTTATCGAAGGAATCTATTTGCTTTAAAATTCATAAGACTTATGAATTATTCGCAACCGCATTGTCAGTTGGTGTCTGTGCTCTGGTGTATTATCACCATATTCTTCATTTTTGAAGTTTTAGTACTTGAAAATTTCATTTTTACCGCGAAATATTTTCTTTTGGCTTGTAAAGGATTCATTTTTTTTCTAGTGATAGCCTAGTATAGCCTAGACAGATAAGACTGATAAAATTAGCACAGATTATTGATTGTTATGTGACTTTTTAAAAATAATTTGTTTTACTATTTATACTTTTATTTCTGTTTTCTTGGGCTATTATTATTCGTGTACGGCAAACTGTATTTACTATGCTGAACAATGTTATTTACTTTGTTTTATACTCCATAGATAAAGCAATAAACAAATTTTTTGCCAGCAAATTTTTGTCCTATTTTAAAAGAGGAACTAGTTGTCATCGGTCAAAATAGCAAATTTATTACGTAGTTTCACCCCCGTCCTTTATTTAGAGACGCTATATAGAGATATTAATTATGTAAAAAATCTCCTCGGTGCATCTACGACTGTCCTTTATACGGAGGTGGCCCTTCAAACAGACTTTGTACTAATTTTTGGTCGAATAATAAATTTGCCAATTGGTGAGAAAAGGAAGGAAAAGGAGGAGAAAATCCATAAATAAAGCAATTAACAAATTTTTACCCTATTCTAAAACGTTGCACTTTTTAACCATCTTAAACAATCTACGTTATTATTTAAAACTCTAAAGATCTAGACAGCTGTCCACCTAGACGGTAGTGGTGTAAGACACCTTAAAAGTCTATAATCGTTAATTGTATTTTTTTGGTTGTAGGTTATAGAAATCGGCCTCTTCGACGATCTTGCGCGACCAATATTGGGTCTATGGTAAATGTCCGTGCGGCCGTTATCTTCATGAAAAACTGGCTTTCGGACCGAAAGCGAGTGTCGCCTTTTTAACACAGGGTACACCTGTTGTAACTTTTCATCAAGAGCATGTAAAAAATCTAAATAGTATGCTAAAAAGACGTTAGCCTGTTTTTTTTTCCTGTGTGAATAATTTGGGATGCAGCTGTAATTCCCAAATGACGTCGGCCTTCTTTACGACCTTGCGTCTACTGCCTTCTATTGTCTATTAATTTTGGTCTATTGCGCAATCTCCATTATTATGTAAAGCTCCAAAGATCGAAAAGACATGACCATCTAGAAAGCACAAATTATAACCATCTTAGAACGCTATAATTGTTAGTTAAAGGTTAAAAATTATAGGATATTAGTAGTCGACCTTTTTACAACCCCCTGCGTGCAATTTTGGTCTATGGTGCAATCTACGTTATTATTTAAAACTCAAAAGATCTAGACAGCATGTGCACCTAGACTGCAGCGGTGTAAGCCACTTAAAAGGCTATAATTGTTAATTAAATTTTATTGGTTGCAGGTTGTAGAAATCGGCCTCTTCTACGATCTTGCGCGACCAATATTGGTCTATTGTGCACTCTCCATTATTATTTAGGACTCGAATGGACCATACGGAACTGGAGAAAAACATCTCTTTTTGGTAAGCTTAAGGCGTTTTATCGTATCCCAAATTCTTAGAAGGATAATTGTTATAGGCACGGTTTTTAAAAATGAAATATAGTGTAATAGACAAACTGAGGTGGTAGGGCAGCTAACTGTGTTGTAAGATCCGGGTGGCATATCGATCCAGATGGCACAGGTGAGAAAATCGAGAAGTCTACTTTTACTTGTAGGTTATAGGTTGTAGGATATTAGAAGTCGGCGTCTTTTATTCCCTTGCGCGACCATTATCGGTCTTTTGTGCAATTGTTATGTTGAGTTCTTCTTTCATCTTGAAGATTTTTATCAGATCCTTTGTTAAGGATGTACGTATCCTTCCTTTATTTGTGTTAATGTCCGGCTAAAAGAAAAGTTCCATAAATAAAACAATTTTTTGCCTGTGAATTTATGTCCTATTTTAAAAGAGGAACTAGTTGCCATCGGTCAAAATAGCAAATTTATAACGTAGTTTCACCCTCGTCCTTTATTTAGAGACGCTACATAGAGATATTAGTTATGTAAAAAATCTCCGCGGTGCATCTACGACTGTCCTATAAACGGTGGTGTCCCCTCAAACAGACTTTGTATTACTTTTTGATCGAAATTTACGGTTCTGCTATCACAAAGATAAATTTGCCAATTAGTGAAAAAAGTTGTAAACTGTTTTTTGTATTTTTAATTTCAGGCTAAAAGAAAAGCTTCATAGATAAAAAAGCTGTTAGTAATTTTTTTCCTATGATGAAAAGAAACCAGTACTGGTTTTAGTAGCAGTTTATTACGTAGTTTCATCATTTTAATAATTTATAAAAATTAAATTAATTAACTATTTTGAGAGATGTGTCGTCCTTCCTGGTTGTTAGTAAATATTTAAGGCTAAAGAGAAAAGAGTCTATTTACCCGTCTTTGTGTTCTGCGGCTCTATCACGTTGCCGCCTGTTTTTGAACCAATTTGAGACTTGTGTGGTGGTGAGGCCGGTCGCTTCGGCCAGTTCCCTTTTCTCCCTCGGGCTGGGATAGGGGTTGTGAGCATACCAATCCCTTAAAACGGATCTGGATTTCTCTTTGAAGCAGTAAGAGGTCTCTTCTCCGTCCCAGATGGTCCTAGGCAGGGGGAATTTCCGTCGTACTCTGTATTTGCCGACGGCGCCGAGAGGTCTCCCCCTCAGTTTTTCCGCTTCGACGTAATGCGCCTTGAGCCATAGAGCCTGGAGTTTGGCGTGGTTGTGCACTGAAAACTGATGGCTTTCTAAAATCCTATATAGTTCTTTGAAATTGCCTCTGTGGAAGGCGACCATGGCCTTCGCTTTGAGGACGCTCTCGTTGCTGTGGAGTTTTTCGCAGGCGGGCAGCGACCAGAGGAACCTGCCCAGCCTGTCCATGTTGCCGGCCTGCTGGAGGACTTCGCAGACGCAGGCGACCTGGTCCTGCGTGAATCCGAAACTGGGAAGAAGAGGCCCACCTCCGGACGGCGACTGCTGAGCCCCGAGCATTTCTTCCGATCGACAATCCAGTACCTCAACCCGGCGTCCACTAGTCTAAAAACCTCACTCACGGAGAATTCACCATAACATTTATCTACATAGTCCGAACCCCGGATCGAAACGGGTCACATGTCAAACGTGGACAGTCGCATTTCGTTTCTCACTCTTCAGTATGTGAATGACACGACGTCACGGCCCTCGGACATAGGACGTCACCAACGAACGGCATACGACTGAGGCAAGCTGAGAGGGATTTTTCCCAGTCGGCGGAAGGCGGGGCTTGGCCGAAGGGCGTTACTGCGAGGTAGCGCAACACCCGCCTCCGGACCGCAACCACCGCGTCCACCAATCGTTCGACTCGTCCCACCCTCGGAACGAAACCACCTATCCCTTCCCTCATGAAAGACACCCTCCGACCCACCATCCTCACGAATTTATGTCGTAACAGCTACACTTTGAAACTGGTGTGGCTCCATCGGCCATTGGGGCCATCGGGTTTGACCTCAAAGCTCAAATCGACGAGCGTTTTTTAGCGGTTGCAGGTGGTCGAGACATGGACTTCCTTCCTACAGCAGCCCAAAATTCATTGTTTTTACTTCTTCACCAGAATTTTTGACAAGACATGGCCTAACATAAGTATGTACATATCTCGAAAACAAAAAACCTCTCAGAAGGGCAGCTTTTATGATCAACGCCATTTCTAAAATCAAAATTCCTAGTAGAATGGCTTTTCTAAAATGCATAATTCAATTAGCTAAAAAGATTTTACTCAACATTAAAATATCTTCTTAGTTTATTTTATAATTATTTTAGGATCTGTAATTTACCCGGTTTGGCACCCAATTGTAAAAATAATACTGATAAACCGTCGGATTCCAATATATATAGCACTTGTTCAAATTTTTTCTTCGATATTATTGCCAATTAAATTAAATTTAATCCTAATTTAATCAATAATTTAATCTTAATTACTTTAATTAAATTCTTCCGCTATTCCCTCCCATATGAAGTATGGTGTTAATTCTTCTTCTGATGACTCCATTAATGCCAATTAAATTAAATTAATTCATAAGTTACTTAATTAAAATAATAAATTAATTATAAATAATTTAATAGTTTAATTTATTTAATTTCCCCGAAACGGCCTTATGCTATTCCCTCCCATATAAAGTGTGGAGTTAATTCTTCGTCTGATGAATCCATTATTGCTAATTTAATTAAATTAATTAATAATTTAAGTAATTAAACTAATAAATTAATTTAATGATTAATTGTAATTAATTTAAATCGACGAAACAGTCTTCTGCTATTCCCTCCCATATGAAGTATGGTGTTAATTCTTCTTCTAATGGATCCATTATTGCCAATAAAAGAAAATAATAATTTAATTGTAATTGATATAATCATGGGGTACGAGTCTACCCAGGCATTTAACCCCTCGGGTCTTGGTCGTCCACCCTGCATAATATATAATTGATATAATTAAATTCTACGAAACAGTCTTCTGCTATTCCCTCCCATACGAAGTATGATGGATCCATTATTGCCAATAAAATAAAATAATATAATAATTTAATTGCAATTGATATAATTAAATTCAACGAAACAGTTTTCTCCTATTCCCTCCAATATGAAGTATTGTGTTTTTTTTTTTGGGGAGGAGGGGGCTATGCAGCCTTAGCCATGTTAACTATTTAATTTTAATTTAGACATATCATGTTTTATACCTCATATTCTATGTCATTTAGAAACAATTGTATACATAAGTACACTGCTAAGTTTTTAGAACCTAACAGCTTTCAATAGTTGAAAGGAAGGGGAACTAAACGTGATAATTTTTTGAAAAAATATTGTCGTTTCCTGTGGAAACTTGGGCAGCTCATAATAAGGGGTTCCATTGTTTCTTCTTCTCCGCACTCATCGCTTATCGGGCTATCTTTTAGTCCTATTTTGTAAAGGTACTTTTCACATAGTGCACAGTCAAAACGTAGTCTGAAGATGGTTTTGCATGGTCTTTTTTTGGCATTGTACGCCCTACATACCACGGTAATGACGGTATTTCTGGCTGAATAGATTTAAAAAATTTACCTTTTGGGGACTCAGAGTACCTAATCTGCTATACATTTCGATGGAGTTTTTTTTTTTTTTCAATGAAAGCATCAGACCTTCGCCGATTTAAAGCCGTTCGTACCTTCAGTGACTGCTTGTTAGGCGAGGGTATCGACAATCTCATTGGTTTTAATTCCGCAGTGCGCAATAACCCAAATCAGTTTAGTATTTGTTTTTTTTTTCCTTCTTGATGTAGTGGTTGTGCAATAATTCTACTATTATGGGATTCGATGAAGTTTCTAATTAAGAAAGTTTTATTTTTAGCAGTGCACTTCTACTATCAGATAGAATTAGAATTTTTGTTTGGTTTACTAACTTTCGGGCGTACTTAACGGCTTTTAGGATAGCATAACACTCGCGGGAATATACCGAACTAGAATTTGGAAGCTTGTACTGTTCTTTATAATTCAAATTAGAATCATAGATCGCACAGCCCACACCATCTTGGGATTTTGATCCATCTTTGAATATAGTATAGAATTCCTGACAATGGGAGTTTATTTCGTCTAGAAATACATTGTTTACTATGGAATTAACTATGGTGTTAATTTTTCTTCTGATGGATCCATTATTGCCAATTACTTTGCCAAGCACTTTTCAAAAGTATACGAAAGCAATAGTTCTGTCATCTCTACAACTGTTGATGCTAATTTTTGTTCCTCCAACATGTCCAACTTCTATTTGTACAAATATACGATGGTTGTCAGGTGGATTCCGTATATGTAGAGTTTTCAAAGTCCTTCGACAAAATTGATCATAACTATTCAGAAATCGTGAGATGCGGTCTGGTGAGATGTGGGTTTCAGAAAAACATTTTCTTTATCGTGCTAACGTTTCGATCTTTATTGAGATCATCTTCAGCGCTCAAAGTGTTTGTCTTCTGTGTAATTGTGCCATTCATGCGTGTCACTCTCAACACGACGATTCGGGGCTTCAGAGAAACAGGGCTCGCACGAAAAGACCAGGACAGGGTGGACCTAGGTCTGCGGACGAGAGGGACGATAGATTCATCTGCCATCAGGCTCTACGAAATTACGGAAAATGAGATAAGAAATCTGATAAGACAAGTCCAAAATGTTTCGATTTGCTCCAAAACTGTAAGAAGAAGCCCAATGAAAATAACATCAGGGCACGGGACACAGCTACCCACCCATCCTCTCAAAACCTAAAGACAAGGTGACGACTTTGCGAAAAAGGGTGTACCAACTTAACTGTAATGATTGGGACATTAAATATATATATAAGTTATGTGCGAGATTTAGACGAAAGACTTTTTAAAAAAGAATCTTTATTACCAAATAACACACAATGGTTACAGAGAATAACTTTCCTATTCACGGTACAGATTATTCTATAACAATTAAATATTCGGATCTTTACTGTCTGTTAACTGTCCTGTAACTAACAACTAACTACGAATAGCAAGCTTATCTAATGGGAACAATTGAAAGAAGGGGCAATTGTTGAGTCCACACGTTCCTAAACACTGAGATAAGTATTGTTTAAAAGAAGTCTCGTTATTAAAACGGAGACGTAACTCCTCCACCCTTAGATGAAACATTCGGAGAATGTTGGTTTTCGGAGGCGGCAGCTGCTGCAAGTTGCTGTCGTGCGAAGATATACCGGGTGATTCCATACCCAGATTTCTTAGGTTAAAGGATTCATCTATGGAATTTTTGGGTGGTTGTTCCCTAGCATACATCTGGAAAACTCGTGGTTTTTGAAAAGAGTTTCTTGTTGAGATGCTCATGGGTGTTTCTTGGTTACTTTGTGAAAATGGAGTGAAATTTTGTTTAATTTGTGATGGATGGTTTGTTGAATTGAATGGGTCTTTGTGTAAATTCGTGTGGTTTGAAATTTTGTTTTTGATTTGTATTTTGTCTATGTTGTTGGATCGGTTGTTGGTCTATTCTCTGCATATACTGGAAGTCGTTTAACATTAACTTTTCAATGTCTGACAAGGTTTTAGGATTACTAGTGGCTAGGTTATTTCTTAAAGGGTCTGTAAGACTACTTATAAAATTGGTGGCCACTACTTGTTCCTGAAATCTTATCAAATATAATTTTTCGTTGTCTGTACCGTCTTCCAGCTGTATTTTAGCTCGGAATAAATCATTCATTCCTTAATTTCATTCAATGTTCGCAAAGGGGATTTTACATTTAATTTCAACAGGTCAACCAGGATACTAGCTGGACCTTGCCTGTCTCCAAATTCAGTTAATAAATGTGATTTTAATGTTGACCAATCTTGGAAATTTAAATTTCTTAAATGTTCGTTGGCCTTATTTACTAATTTACCTTTAATACAGCATTTCGTTTTCTGAGGGTCTGATATTGGAGCTACTAATTCGGAAACTCTTCAAACTTCATAATAAACTGTGTTAGTGTTTTTCGGTTGCCATCATAAGTGAGGATGGCATTCAAAATAAATCTTAATTCCGCCAAGTTAGCCATGTTAGTGTTAAGAATAACAATAGTAATATTATAAAAAATTTAAACAATTTTACAATAACAATAAAATAGAATTGCTAAATTAAATTGTGAAACCAAGAGTTTTATAACATGCGATACAATTTATTTACTCACATTTCAATCATTTCTGAGTAGTCGCTGATGTTCTTGAGTTGGATGTTCCCGATGAACGTGGTTTAGGATTTTCTAACTGTTAATACAGTAAAGTTCGTATTCATCAAACCCGAAAAGTGTCCTACCGACTGCGCCAGTTATGTGCGAGATTTAGACGAAAGACTTTTTAAAAAAGAATCTGTATTGCCAAATAACACACAATGGTTACAGAGAATAACTTTCCTATACACGGTACAGATTATTCTATAACAATTAAATATTCGGATCTTTACTGTCTGTTAACTGTCCTGTAACTAACAACTAACTACGAATAGCAAGCTTATCTAATGGGAACAATTGAAAGAAGGGGCAATTGTTGAGTCCATACGTTCCTAAACACTGAGATAAGTATTGTTTAAAAGAAGTCTCGTTATTAAAACGGAGACGTAACTCCTCAACCCCTAGATGAAACATTCGGAGAATGTTGGTTTTCGGAGGCGGCAGCTGCTGCAAGTTGCTGTCGTGCGAAGATATACCGGGTGATTCCATACCCAGGTAGTAGTAGGATGAGTCCATACAGGAGGATCGTCCATGTACTTATCGTTGTAGTGATGATCGGTTTTGAAATAGCTGGAGACAAATTTAAGAACCGCCTAAATGAGACAAAACACAATTTAAATTTAAATACAACAGTGCTACACCGTTTCTAAAAAGGAAGAGAATTGGATTGGTTTGAGAAATTTGAAATTAATATATGTAAAATCGAACATGGAGATAAATGCATTTATAATATAATAGATTTTGATTGACCAGCAAATTAAGCACGTACAAACTCAGAGTTTTAATATACATATTTAAAATTAAATCAAATAAATGTCTTCATTATCTATCAACTTTTTTCCTTCATTTCTTATCCCAACGCACCGGTCGTATCCAAAGCCTTCAAAGCAACTCTAAAACTTTAGCCTTATTCTTCAGAATTGCAGGGTCAAGACTATGGAATTTAGGCCCATGGCGTCTGAGGTTTTAAAAATGACATGAATCTTTCCTTTTCTTCCCTCTTCCTTTTCCTTTTTCCGTTTCCTCTTACCTTTCTTTTCTTTCTGCTTTCCTTTCCTAATGTGGTTTCATCTATCGATTATAAATAATTAATATTTTATAGAATATATTAATGTCATTATAGCTTTGTATATTTTATTATATGTTTTATTATTATTATTATTATAAGCATTGCGATTATTATTATTTTCTATGCTTATAATACAAAATTTGTTTCTAACATATGTACAAGTTAGGGGGCTTAAAGCTCTATTTGCAAATTTAAAAAAAAAATTATTAATTTAATTAAACGAAAATGTAGGTTACCATTTGAAAATAAAAAGTTATTTTCACTAATTTCGTGGTCCGCTTGATCAATTAATACATTACAATTAATTAAGGTTTTTAGTTGAGATGAAAAAAAATGGCAAAAAGGAGGGAAAACTCAAAAAGGTGGGGTTGAGATAGGAAGTTGATGTCCGAGTGGATCGAGGTCACGATAGCTCAAGTGGTAGAGCAGCGGCGTATCTAGCCGAAGATCGTGGGTTCGAATCTCGCTCGTGCCATTAACTTTTTTTCATCTCAACTAAAAACCTTAATTAATTGTAATAAAAAGTTATACTTTTTAACTTTTTTTTTAAATATTGAACAAGCCCGTAATTATTGTGAAAATTGTGTTTACAAGTAGAGCTTATGACAATTTTTTTTCTAGGCTTTGTTTTTTTAGAAAACCATGGGGGTCTCTAGTAAGTTTACACCCTACGTATACGGGCGTGGGATCATTGATTTTAATGAAATGGTACCAATGGGCCCTAGGAGCGGAAGAAAACAAGTATAAACAATTTACATTTTTTTTATTATATATATATATATATATATCATTCATTTTTTATGTAGGATAATAAAATAGTAAGGAGAATCGTATTAAATGAGATTAGATATATAAAATGTCAAAAAAACGTAGTAAAGTAGGCGAAAAAACCAATTCGGATTCATTTTTAACACCTTTTAAAGTCTATAAATTAATGTGTGGTATTTAGCGACCGTTACTTAATGTATGTAGATCGTGAGATGCGGTCTGGTGTGAAGTAGGTTTCAGAAAAACATTCTTTATCGTGCCAACATTTTCCGTGTAGATGTGTCATTATTGAGTGTCCTATTGAGACTCTCACGATGATGTATTTAGGTTTATTCATACTTTGCATACCAAAAATAGGTTTGGTTGTAAAAATAAGATATTTGGAAGAAATGTTTTATTACCTAATTCTTTAAAAAAAAAAAAAAAATCTTGAGGAATTCTATCCCAACCATCAAGAACAGAGAAGTTACCAACTCTAGAAAGTGTTACACTTGGGTTTCGCCGTCGTACTCATCGCTTAAGTTGGTCCAATATGTGTTCGATTGGGTTCAAAACTGGACTTCGAGCTGGCCACATCAAGCACTCAATCCCAACCTCATTCAGGTAGTCAACCATAATAGGTGCTCTATGGGGCTTAGCATTACCCTGCATTCACCGATGTAGGGGCAAATGGCCCTACGTTCTTCTATTACGTCTTGTAAGTACCTTTGCGAAGTTAGAGATCTTCTTCGGACAACAACCAATTCGGTGTGGGCGTCCAAGGAAAAGTGACCCCAGAACATCAATGACCCACCGTGGAATGCCACCTGAGGAGACATACAGCATGGGGCGCACCTATCTCCTGAGCATCTCCATATGAAATTACGCCCATCTGACGATTAGAGGGTAACTCTCACCTCGTTAGTAACGAGATTTGGTTCCCAATCTTTCAAAGTACAATTCACATGTTCCCGTGAGAATTGAAAGCCTGGTCATTTTCTGAGCTTAGGTAAGAAGGGGTCCATGAGCCGTGTACCGTGCCCTGAGGGTATTTTCATTGAGCTTTCTTCTTACAGACCTGCAGGAAATCGAAACATTTTGGATTGTCTTATCAGATTTCTTATCGCAATTCCCGTAATTCTTCAGTTTCGTAAAGCCTGATGTCGGAGAATCTATCGTCTCTCTCGTCCGCAGACCTAGGTCGACCCTGTCCTGGCCTTCTAGTGCGAAGCCCTGTTTCTCAGAACCCTGAAGAACCTTTCCTATTATAAGGTAATTTACACTCAGTCTCCTGGCGACTTCGAGCTGGCTGTATACTTCCTCGAATAATATTATGACCCTGACATTGACATACTCACACAAATGCCTGACTGGAGCCATTGCAAAAGGTTTAAGAATAAGAATAAGAATAATATCAAATGAAATCCAAGAAGGAAAAAGATTAACTGAAAGCCATCTTTAGGAGTAGCAAAAGTCAACTGGTGCATTTTTGTACCTAGTGAGCGGCTTTCCAATAGCTGTGCATCCCACGGTCGGGTGCATAGATGGTTGACCCACCTCCCCGGAAGGGGCAAGCGGGAAAAGTCACCTTAATCTGTGCATAAGTGGCTTCTACACCAAACCTCACGGGATTAACACTGACCATCCGTGAGCAGAGGTGTGTCGCTCCTATCTTGAGAAACTAAACGTGTGATAAGGCAGCTGCGCAACGTTAAAGATTGTCATTTGAGTCATTACTCATTGTCCTTCTGATTACATTACGACCTTAAATGGGAAACATATGTCACAATGTTATTCCCGTAACTAAACTGATTACCCACAAGAGCATATTTAAGACCAAAAAATCAACTAGCGGCTAACTATTGGCGCTATTTCTATCACCTTTTCCTTTATACATTGGGATAACTATGCATTGTTTTAATTCTTCAAGGAAGTGTCTTTCATGAAAACATAAATTTATGGTTTTCTGGTTTAGGCAGTGTGGCACCCACTTGCTTAAAACAATTGATGCTATCCATAACGAACAGTTGCATTAGACATGCTGTAATATTGAATGTTTTGTTTCCTCTAAAAGGTTTTAAAAATAGATTATTTACATAGGATTTTATAGAGTTAAATGTTCTATGACATTGCCAATGGTTTCGAATTTTTTAATTATGTCTATAGGAATATTATCTTGATGAACATACTTCTTACCTTATACTACTTGAAGACTATCATCTTTTATGCGTATTGTCTACTAATGCCTTATACAATTAAAACATAGTCTATCAACTTTTCTACTGCAAGAAGAATTCTGTTACGTTTTTGTGGTGCAGATCGATTTTTTCACCTTTAGACTGTCCTCCAAATCTTTTCGTTATTTCATTTGTTTTGTTTTATTTTATAGAGGGATAATAAGAAAACAATCTTGGCGTTGCTATAAAAACACTACCCCATTTCATTATTTCACATAGATATCATAACTATGTTTCAAAAACGATAAAAAAAGCACGTTCTTGGAAATTTGTTGTTAAAGACTATTAAACGTCGGACCGGAAATTTCCTAAGTAGGTGTATGCTGGATCTGCGTATTTCGTTGTTCCAGCCGGTCGTTGGATGACGTTGGAATTTCACGATTCATCAGTTCTTTTAAAATATTTTTTTAGTTTATTATTCAACCCAAAAAATGGTACGAAACGCCTCTAAACCGTCAGGTTCAATTGATGAGCCCCTTCCGTACATCGTGTTAATAAATTTAACAATGTAAAATATAAAAAAAATAGTTTAACTTTATTATCTATTTAATACTATTAGTGATTAAAGTTTAAATAATGTAGATAAATTAATTATTTTTTAATTCGAAGTGTGAAGTGAAGTCAGTGGGTGTGGTTTCTCAGTCCGCTCATGTTGGCATCATTGGGTAGTGATTAACCGTAACCTAAAGGGAATGTTACGGTTAAAATTCCTAGTTGGGATATTATACTGATAAATAACTATTTCCAATTGTTGAAATTGTTTAAATATTTGAAATTGGGCTTTTATAGAGAGAAGGGTGTAAAATGGGAAAACTGGTCATCTAATCGGGCCCGGTGTGACATGAGGAGAACCGGTGTCACGCGGATTGTTTGCTGATTGACCGTGAGACGTCTCTCCTTTGATTCCGGTAAGAAAGATATTAATTAAAACGAGCTTTATTTATAAATTTTATCGTGAAAAAATGCAAAGTTTGGCTGAGCCGTAACAGTCCGGTAGATTACATCATTTTTCAACGGTTTACAAGTCCAAATAAAACTTATGACTGTGTTTATACCGTTTCATAAATTACTAGTTGTAATACACCGAAATAATATCGATTATTGCTCAATTCTTCAGTGATTTGACATTCTGTGTATATATGAAGTTTCAGGGATGAGATAACAGATAGGAAGCGACTGGAAACACTTGATTATCGATTTGTGCTTATCAGAAATGTTTTCAGGATTTACACTTGTGAAACCTAGTTTTGTAAGAACTTTCGTTGTATTTCACTTTAACAGACTGCCTTTTTCATCAGACAGTGATAAACCAAAGTCGATTGTGATATTAATTTAAGCCTGCAATAGTACGTATGGGATATCCCATCCTCCAGACCTGATCATTGCGTTCAGGCCCTGTGACGCTAAGTGAACATCATATAAAAAAGCTAACAGCATTACTGGGTGTGGTCATCAGAGAGGCTTTTGCGTGACCTGTATATGGCCCTCCGAGAATCTGAGCTTGAAACGAAGAATTGTCCTTACCCAATTATGACCCTCCTACGTGGGTCGATGTTAGCTCGATGCAACTTCGACACAAGTTTTGTCATAACTCAACTTCCTGTGTAAATAGGCAGGCAAACATTCACAGTTCAACCCCATTTCGTTCCGTTCTCAAATTTTTTGCAACACGACTTGGATTCGACTTGTGCAACCTGCAGTGCATTGCAAAAATTAGGGTTAGTATGGGAAGCATCGAACATAAAATTTGTAGAGGATATGGAAAAGCGTCCTGAATTGTACAATTACACCCTCCTTGCTTATTCCAGAAAGGAAACAATGGTGAAGGCGGTTTTTTATGAGTTGTACGAATTAATACAACCTCCTATATGTTTAATGATGATATTAGAACCTTCAGAATGACCAAACAATTAAATAAAAATTATGTACACATGTGTACATAGTATACATACATAATAAATTTTTCAATTAATTTAGTTACATTACAGTGTAGCCAGTTAAGCATAAAAAAACAGTAGCTAAATTTAATTTAAAAGTCGAACTTCAAAAATTTTAATTTAATTTAAAATTTAACCATTGAAAAAACAGTATTTCCATATTGCCCAAGCAGTGATGCCATTGAAGTCATAAAATAATGGTATAAATATTCTCTGTAAGCATTTGAATTAAGGATTTATTTTTGCTCGAAGTGGTGGCATAAAATCACTTGGGTAAGTAAAACCCACGAAATAGGGGGGATTTTGTTCCAACATTTGTAGATTCTATTGTGAACGATCTTTTATTCTAAAATAGTTGTGAAATATACAAACTGCTCTAATTATGTCATTGATCTTATTTAGGTCTCGGCATTGTATTGGATTGAGTGTTTGGATTTTTTTCTACCATCATACCAAAAGTGCATTCAATTGTTTTTCTTCTGCAGCTTAATCAGTAATTTATTAATGTACAGATGTACACATTTTTTTTCGCCTCCTTTTCATTTGAAGTTATCAGTAGAACATGATAATGTTCACTCATCACTTGAATTACTCATTATGCCACATTTAAAAAACCGTTTATATGGTTCTATGGTTAGAATTCTCTTGGCAAGACGTGAGTAGAATGAACAAAAATGGACCTCTGTCCTCATGTTTAAGTCGAGCCGAGGTTGCGTTGCAGTTTTATGACAACCGCAAGCTGACCTATGTACGGATGTCCTGAAAATAGGTCATATATATGATTATGTTAATATTTTTCAAACTCTTTCTTGTTAGTTATTTTAAATTATTATCTTCTAATGGAAAACTTTTCTGATTTCAGGATTTGAAATGTTGAAGAGTGTGATAAAACATGGACTTCACTGTCTACTACTTTTCACAGTGATTCTAGTTTTTGAAATACTCTCCGGAGGGCTGCGAATGAGTTCAAAAGAAGTGCCGGTGATAGATCCATGGGCGACATACGGATTTTTAGGAACTGTTTTGCTTTATGTGCTGAGACTGTTAGCATTTTTACCGTTGCCACAAGTTCTACTTAATTTCGCTGGTTTGACATTGTACAATGCTTTCCCTGAGAAAGTGGTTTTAAAAGGAAGCCCACTCCTGGCTCCTTTTATTTGCGTGAGAATCGTAACTCGTGGTGACTATCCGCAATTAGTGAGGACCAATGTGTACAGGAACCTGACAAAATGTCTAGATGCCGGTTTAGAACATTTCATTATAGAAGTTGTAACGGATAAGCCTATAAATTTAACAAAAGATCGTAGAATCGTAGAAACAGTCGTACCAAAGGATTATAAAACAAAAAGCGGCGCTTTGTTCAAGGCTCGTGCACTTCAGTATTGTTTAGATGTTAATGCCAATGTGTTATCAGATAACGACTGGATTGTCCATTTAGACGAAGAAACACTTCTTACTGAAAACTCGATCCGAGGGATACTGAACTTTGTCTTAGATGGAAAACATTGTTTTGGGCAAGGGCTGATAACGTACGCTAATGAAGAAGTGGTCAACTGGGTGACAACACTAGCGGACAGCTTCAGAGTCGCTGATGATATGGGAAAATTGAGGATGCAATTTTCATTTTTTCACAAGCCATTGTTGAGTTGGAAAGGCTCTTATGTTGTGACACAGGTAAAAAAATATATCAGTTTTATAGTTTATATGCAATTGATGAATTTCCCCAATTTGATATTTTGTTAAAATTTCACAAAATAATTATTTTTATAAGTTAATAATATCACTACCATTAAGCTTGTTCAAATTGTTTTATGTTGCAGTCAAATTAATATTTTTTTAACACATAACCCAATAATCAGGAAATTTTATACAATATGAATACTTTATGAATATGGCTAAAAATGGTGATATGATTGAAAATATGATGGGATTGTGGTAGCCGAGTGGTTAGGACATCCGATTCGTATTTGCCGTGCTAGTGGTTCAGGGTCCAAATTCTAGCCCGTGTGTTAATTGATCATAATGACCCCCTGAACCTGTGTCACTTTTACGTTTTGAAACATCTGACTGTATTCATTGTCTTAGGTTCTACCTAGAATCATGATTAAAAGCTCTCTACTTAATGCTCCGTTATTATTCATCAAAGTTGTCATTTTGGATCCGACAAGGATCAGATTACTCGGACTACGCTTACTATCCTTTATCCTTTGAATCGTGGATGACCTGACTGAAACTACCATTCTCGTTGCATTCATAGTCGATAACAGCAGCACTATCCTCTGACCCTGATCATACAATTGCTTCGAAAGAACAAAAAAGCAAGTGTATCCATGCCATATTTACACTTTAAAGAATTTAACTTCTTTTGTTGCCTTTGGTTCCACGTGGACTCACAACTAAAATGTGTTCTTCCAAATAGCAAAATTAAAATAGGTCGATTTGAAGTAAAACAGAATCTAAAAAAAGTTAATTTGAAATTAAAAAAAGGTCGATTTGAAGTAAAAAAGAGTTTAAAAAAGGTTAATTTGAAATTAAAATGTGTTAATTTGAAGTTAAACAAGTCTAAAAAAAGAAAAAATTAATTTCATATTAAAAAAGGTTGATTTGAAGTGATAGAGTCTAAAAAAAGAAGAAAGGTTAATTTAATATTAAAAAAAGGTTGATTTCAAATAAAAAAACAGTGTTACAAAAGATAAAAGGTTAATTTAAAATGAAAAAAAAAGTTGATTTGAACTGAAAAAAAGTCTAAAAAAAGAGAAAGGGTTCATGTGAAATTAAAAAATGGTTGATTTGATGTAAAAAAGCGTCTAAAAAAGAAAAAAAGGTTAATTTGAAATAAAAAAAGGTTGATTTGAATTAAAAAAAGAGAAAATGTTAATTTGAAATTAAAAAAGATCAAAAGTTACATTACAGTGTAGAAATTTCAGGTTTTATGTAAAGAAACGTGATTTTCTTAAATAAACATCAAACAGAAAAATTGGAACTTTTGAACAGGTTGAGATAAAACCATAAGGTTTACTACTGCCCTTTAAATGTACTGTCACTGAATTGTTTATTTATTTTTTAAACATGAGCTGTCCACTGCATATAGGAATTTTTCATCTTATATTTCATACCATCCCCTAAGTTTTTTAATGCTTAAAAAAGGGTTAATTTGAAATGAAAAAAGGGTAATTTGAGTTAAACAAGTTAATTTGAAATTCAAAAAAGTAAAATTGAATTAAAAAAATGTTAATTTGCAATTAAAAAGGGTTAATTTGGAGTTAAAAAAGAGTTAATTTGAAATGAAAAAAGGGTTAATTTGAAGTTAAAAAGAGTAAACTTGAATTGAAAAAAATTAATTTGCAATTAAAAAGGATTAATTTGAAGTTAAAAAGAGTTAATTTGAAATTAAACAAATGTTAATTTGAGTTTAAAAAGTTAATTTGAAATAAAAAAGGTGAAATTGAATTAAAAAGTTACTTTGAATTTAAAAAAGGTGAAATTGAAATTCAAAAGGGTTAATTTGAAATTTAAAAATGTTAATTTGCAATTAAGAAGGGTTAATTTGAAGTTAAAAAGAGTTAATTTTAAATGAAAAAAAGTTAATTTGAAATTAAAAAACGGTCCATTTGATGGAAAAAAGCTTTATATTTCCTCTGCATAGACTAAAATATTAGTTGACTTATTTTTCCAATCAGATTATTGTCAAATTGTTAGAAAGACAAAAGAAAAAGATTAAATTTAAAACAGTTAATCAAATTAATGTATTTACAGATGAAAGCTGAGCGAGATGTGTCATTTGACAATGGACTGGATGGCTCGGTCGCTGAAGATTGCTTTTTTGCGATGAGAGCATTCAAACAAGGATACACATTTAACTTCATCGAAGGAGAGATGTGGGAGAAATCCCCGTTCTCTCTATGGGATTTTGTTCAACAACGAAAGCGCTGGCTTCAGGGTATATTGTTGGTAGTACACAACAAAAACATACCATTGAAAAATAAATTTTTACTAGGTATCACTTGTTATTCGTGGGTAACTATGCCTCTATCAACATCAAATATCATACTCGCTTCTGTCTGTCCTATCCCCTGCCCCCCGCTAATGGATTTCCTATGTGCGTTCATCGGTGCTGTCAGTATTTACATGTATATTTTTGGCGTTATTAAATCATTCTCACTTTATAGATTTGGCATATTGAAATTTTGCCTTTGCATCTGTGGAGCTTTAGCAACGATTCCTGTTAACATAGTAATTGAAAATGTTGCCGTCATATTGGGTTTAATCGGTAAAAAACACAAATTCTACATTGTAAAAAAAGATTTAAGATTTACAGAAACTGTTTAAAAATTGTTATATTTTGTACATTTATCAGTTATATATATTTTTTTCTCTTTCAATTAGCCATTATAAACCCCAAAACAAGTATTGATAACAGTCTCTTAAATGGCAGCTTCTTACTTATGTTAACAAATGGCATGGTAAATATGCCAGAACATAACTGCACAAAAACTAACGGTTTTATATTTCATAATTTATTATGAATTTATTAAAAAAAATAATTTATTTTAAAAAAATTACTAGTAAAAAAAGTGTACAAGTAAATCATTACTAAATAGGTCTTGTACAAGAATAGCTTTCAAAATTTGTTAAAACAATTTATTTAGAATTTTTATATTAGAAACAAATATCTTCTCTAATGTCAAAATGTTTTAAGTATTCATGGGTGAGATGTATAAAACTGTAGTTTTGCTTTGGAATGTTTTTTGAACCGTTTAATGCTTGAAATCTACGTTTGATATAACAGTCTGCATATTGTGCATAATTGAAACTTTTGATTCTCTTCCTAGTTTCATATTATATGTAAGAGTAGGTTTAAAAATGTGTATTCGATTTATTTAGGCGCATAGAGATTAATATTTATGATACCAAAATAATTTAAAAGACTGAAAACCAAAGAATTTTACTTTGAGTCTTTGCATATACAAATTATAGAAATTATGAGGCACTATTTATAATTATTTACATTATTGTTTGTAGAGATTTTCAAAATTTTCGGAAGATTTGCAGTTGTATTGTCGGAGAAGAAATTAAATTATTAAATCTACTTACTTTGGGTGTGTTGGAACTAATCAGACCCATAGGCTTTTTATTTGTTTTAAGAGATCAATTTTTCGGGGGCATCCTTGAATCCTTGAAATTATTAAAATTCATACTGTCATAATGAAATTAGCTAGTCAGTTAAAAGTTATATTGATTTTTTTTTTACATTTTGAAAGTAAAATTTAATAATTTAATTCACCAACCGATCAATTTAAATTGGATTTATCAATTTAATTTCTCTTTTTTTTTGCCTTCATTAAATGTCAGAACCTTGTAGTTATTAGCGTAACATTTAAAATGGACCATCTGATATTATTTGTGAACAATTTGATGATTTTCCTCTTATTTTAATTATTGTTAGATAAAAAGTTTTTGTAGTTGATTATAGTAGCTGTTTTCTGTGTTGCATATGTTCATATAACTTTAAATGGTATGTTTGAGATACGAGGGCTGCCAGGTCATTAAAACTGTCATACAACCATATCATTTATTAAAGTAATTTAGATTATAAAAAAATTACATGAACAATTTCTAATAATAGAAATGCTTAAAAGATATTTTCTTTTCTAGACTTAAAATTCAGAACAAATTAGTTTACTTATATTTATATTGTATACATCCCCCCAATATATTGTTTAATATAATTTTGTTAATAATCTTATTGGGAAAGATTGCACTCTCACGAATTTCCATTGTTTTAACATTTTCAGAAGAGTATGAGAAAAAAATTGTTTTATTTAACAATTGTTGCAGTAAGAAAATTGAATTTTTGTCAATACATAAAATATAACTCACTGAAGATGCAACCAGACGATGAAAAACAGAAAAGCTGAGCTAGTTGGAATGGAGCTTATCCTTCACATGCAGGCAATTTCCATTACTTTCATGATTGAACTCAATGCAGACTCTGCTAATCAAAGGCAAACATTTTAATTTTGCAATAATAAAATCTGTGCCTATGATAAAATTCTAATAACAATTCTTCAAGTACACAGGACCCTAATTTAAAAAAACAAAACAAAAAAACTATTCTATAAACTGGAAACAGTCAACTGGGACTGTAAATTTAGTTAAGTGCTTTGGATATTCCTTTGTGGACTAAAGTAATGGCAAGGTGTGGGAGAATTAAAAAAAGTATCCTTAGAAAACCTTTTATTTTATTGGTGTATTCATATTTTCATTGTCCGTGAATGTATTCTAAGCCTTGAGTTAATTAACATATTTTACTTAATGATGTTTAAATTCAAGGCAATTCTTTTTTTTCCACTTAATTTATTTAAATAGAATAAAAATCCTTATGTACTATAAATTGTCTGTGATTTATCAAATACATTGATCTTAGAAATTTGGTATAAAAATTATTTAAAACTACTTAATGATATGCTGTGTTCAATTTAGTAAATTATGGAGTGCAGTTTTTTGCACACAAATCTCCCCGACAAATTAGTTTAAACAAATAAAACTGTACGAATACGTCTATTAGTAATTGACAGACCTCTGCACCGTTTTGTGTGCTTGTATAAAAAAAAAGGTTTACATATTACATATCTTACATTTTTATTTAACTTAATGAATCTTTATTTTTGTATTTGTGTACACTGACTTTGTGATCATCCAAAGTTCTGTTTTTTAGGTTTTTTTATTCAGTGATCATAAGTTAAACTAATTGGTCAATTATAAAAGGAACAAGTAGCTTTTGTCAGTCAAATTAAGACTTTTTAATTCCGAACATTAAATTAACCATTTTACATTAAAAACTTTAAATTATCCCATTTTTATTTCTAATTGACCCTTTTTAATTTGGAATGGACCTTTTTAATTTCAAATTGTCTCTATTTATTTAAAATTAATACTTTTTAATTTCAAATTAACCCTTTCTTTAAAAATAAAAACCTTGAGATGTAAAGTAAAATTCTTGTATAAAAAATAAATAAGTAATAAATAAAATTAATTAATTAAAAATGAGGCTAAAAAATTTAGGCTCTGAGACCATATAAAAATTAATCATAATTGAAATTAGCAATTATGTAAAATTACATATAATTCACTAATTTCGTGGTCCACTTGACCAATTAATATATTACAATTAATTAAGGTTTTTAGTTGAGATAAAAAAGTCTGAGTTGGCAAAAAAGTTGAAAAATGGTAAAAAGGAGGGAAAATTAAAAAAAGGTGGGGTTGAGATAGGAAGTTGGTGTCCAATTGGATCGAGGTCACGATAGCTCAAGTGGTAGAGCAGCGGCGTATCTAGCCGAAAGTCGTGGGTTCGAATCCCGCTTGTGCCATTGACTTTTTTATCTCATCTAAAAACCGTAATTAATTGTATTACATATAAAAACAAATTCTATTTCATTAGTCTCTTAGACGGCCGTATGAAAATTAATCACAATTAAATTGGAAATTATAAGAAATTAAATTTAAAAATAAATGATTCTTATTTTAATTTGAGATTAAAAAATTAAATACAATCAAAATTTGAAGTGATGGTAAATAAAATTTAAAAAAAAATTTTCATCTTGTAATTTATGTTTTTTTAAATTATAAATTAATTGTGCTCTTAAAACCCACAATTTTTTATATTTATTTTAAATAATTTTTAATTTTAATTTCACTTAATTCTCGTATAGTGTTTACAGAGCCCAATTATTTTATATTAAAAAAAAATTCTCAAATATAAAGGAATTTTACTTTACAATGCTCATATTTCATACTATTTCATAAGTTTTTTAAAAATAGAAAAAAAGTTAATTTGAATTTAAAAATGGTTAATTCCATACAAAAAGGCATTAATTTCAAATTAAAAATGGTTAATTTGATGCAAAAAATGTTTAAGTTGATGGGAAAAAAGCAATAACTCTGTAATAAATCAGATTGGAGTCAGATTAATAAACTAAATAAGAAAGTACAATTATAATTGTATTGATAGATCAACATTAACATTTAATTATTTTTTACCCTTATGTTTTTTCTTTCTTTAACTGTTACCATTGTCAGTTCAGAATCTGAATCAATTTTGTTTTAAAGTACATTCAATGTAACATAGTATGTTTTTTAGTATGTGTGTTTTAGACTAAGTTGAAATTGTACATTATAAAATGAAAAGGTGCTTCAAAAGCCCGTGGAAATGTGTAAACATAAACTGCCAGGTTTGAAACATAAATTTAAGAAAAAAAAAGTTTTATAACATTACCTCTAGCTGGAACTTTTTTCACTGATTACATTTTTAAATGTTTACCTAAAGTAGAGATTCAATATTATTGAACCATTTTTAAAGTTGAACCTTTTAAACTTAGCTATCGTGTAATATTGCTCAATACTGTTTGAAACTGTATGACGCAGCTAGTCTCATTGTTTCGTATTTGAGCTTATTATTGTTTTCTAGATCTATGGTATTTTATTATTCTACTTTTCATTCAACTTTGTCTATTCATTAACATAAAGATCCTTGTATCAAGGAATGTTTTTCGAAGATTTCTTCTCTGTTTTATAACCAGAACTCGAAACAATGAGCATCACTGAAAACTTAGATGTGTATTTTGTCACGATGGCAGAATTTTTTCTTTATAAATTGTAAAACCATTCTTGTGAAAAACAACATTGTACATTATTTTATAAATAAAATGGCAATTCTGTATTTTTTTAGATAATGGTTTTATTCTGAAGTCTGAATATAACTCCTGGTTATTTTGAGTGATGTATCTATCACTGGAGCCTTGTGGGGACGATAATGGGTCATATTGTTGCTTAATTTAACATAGTTTTAAGAGAAATATGATAACACCAAGTAGTAAAGATTTATTGGACATTTGTTTTAGAATTATGGGCCACCTACCGAAAGAAAGGTACATTACATCCTAAAAATAACTGGTTTTTGTACAACCAATAGTTATCTCCTGCCTACCCTTCAAAATAGTGGTACTATTTGCGTGACATGTCCTCTAGTCCCACAAGTCACAGTATGCTTTTAAATTGAATTCATTTTCTTTATTTTAACTGCACTTGTGGTATATATGAAAAGATCAGTCATCTAAGGATAGCTCTAAATTGTTTATTTAATAAAAAAGCAAGGGGCTAAGAACACAGCCCTGCTCTACTCCCTTAAATACTATACCCTATTTAAAGACATTTTACTCCACACCACCAATTTATTTTTATTTTAATCACTCCCTAAGGTGCTGTCCTGATACCTGTTGGTAGCTAGGTCACAAGGATTCTCCTTGAGCCAAATGCTTGCTGGGTCTTTGCTACCTCACTAACCAAGTTAGGTTCCAGGGGCTTTTGATAGCTAGGTCGTTTCAGCCTTGAACACATGGAAAATATAATCTAGCCTAAACTAACACACAGAGTACAATCACACAAATAAATACATTCACACCTATGTGCAGTGTACTCATTCTGGTGGTCGGCGGAGTGCTTGATATTCCTTCACCGAACTACATACAAATATACAAGCTATAAGATGTATTTGTCTTAGTAATAAGCTAACCTAAATTATGGTCAACGGAGTACTTTCATAAATACAGTCAACTCTTGATAATTCGAAACCCAAGGGGCGACGAAAATAATTTGAATTTTCAAGATGAAAGAAAAAATAATTATTAAGAGTTGATTTTTAAAAGTTCCTACTTAAATTGTGCACATATAAAACACTGTAAAAATTATTAAAAAGATGAAATAGATCAAATGTAAAATTGAATATTGTTAAACATTAATATTAACAAAAATTCATGAAGCGGTTTTTGTTTCAATGTGGCATGACGTCTTTTATCTAAGCGATTTTACAAGGTGACCAGTGGTAAGAACATATTGACAAAACACTGACCACCAAACATAACAAACTACAGAAAATAGAAGAAACTTTAGGCTAAAAGGAAGTAGATAATACGTGGAAATTTAGAGAACATTAAATGAAAAAGTTAGAACACCACCCAACGTATGGTCCATATATAATTTTATTTGTAAGTAATATGAGGGAAATAATAGAAAAAATAATCCATGTTTGAAATAACACATTTAAAAATGGAATTTCTCTGAATGAAAACAACAGAAAATAAGAAAAATAACAGAGGTAGTGAGGCGACCGCTGAGAAAGCCGGATTCTCAGTCTCTTTATCAAAAACTGTATCCATTTTTGCAGATTAAGGAGTGCACAAAGCACCCTTAAACCATTGCATAGGACACCGGTGCGGTTCCTCAGTCTCATATTTGATTCAAAGCTGAGATGGCAATCACACATCGAAAACGTCAAGATCCATTACAGGTTGAGCCCTTGACCTTATATATTGGCCACATCAGTTGAGCGGGCTAGGAGACCCTAGAAAAATTAGGGATGGTTAGGTTATTTGAAGCGATGGTTTGTTTAAAATCGTTCTATAGTTTTATAACCTATTCCTTAGTGAAGCCCAGACTATTATCAGGCACGTTCAGAACTAGACTCTTGGCCAGCCTTTGCTGCGAGCTGGGTTACCGTACTAACTTCAGAGAGAAAGCTTATCATCAGCTATGTAGCCGGGTCCATAACCAAGAGGAGCCATCTACCGGACATAATCCTAGGCTGCCCATACAAGGGAATGAATCTCATGGGTGGACTGGAATGCATTGGGGTACTCAAGCTGGGACCCAACAGTTAATGACCGGGCCTTACTTATCGAGAACCACTCTGGCCAAATCGTCTATACCACCTACACCTCAAGTTCATCGAGATTAGGTCGAAATATGACGGTTTTCGCCAGTGCCTGTGGTTATTAAATTTCCACTAGGCGTCGCCACTGCTTCAACAATGCTTCAGACTAAAAAGCAGCAGCCGAGAGTGCAGGACTGTTGTATATAAGCAGGGGGTTAATCCGCTAACAGCAGACTCGACGACGAGATCTCGTCACTAACGAAGCGAGCTATATACTAGCAATAATCATCCAAGGTATTCTTAACAGCTCCTATCGACACTGGATATAACTCTCATCCGGTTCATCTACATGTCCATGGCACTCAACAGCTTCAAAACAAAGCACAATTAGTACACTTCTATCTTATACTCAGATACTTGTCTTCATGACTGGAAAAAGTGTGGCTTGCGCTGTGCTTATTGGGGAGTTCATTTCCAGCAATCTACCTTGGTGTATGCAATCTGCAAGTCACTGGATTCAACCTTCAGTGCATTGTGGGCTCTAAATCGATTGTAGTTGTCTGTCTTGTACTCGCTTCGGCGGTACATATACTAAAATTGGAACGATTGTAGTTGTCTGGGCACTGTACTTATCGGGCCACGCTTCAGACTTTTATCATCGCAAATCCGATGCGCTGGACGACCAATAAATAATGTGGCAAAGAAAAGGTTGCAGCGTTAGCGGACCGGGTCAAGAAAGTCTTGCCCGTAGCAGGTTGCCCAAGAGAGTTTAAGCCGCAGAATAAGGATTATCCAAACCCGACTCACAATAGGCAAGATTGACTCCCGACACTTTTTGCTGGGCCTAAACCCGCGTGTCCGGCATCTATAGAAAAGTGGATCGATGTGTCCCAATAAAGCGAAGCGTGTTATTCCATGGCTCCATATAGAGGGCTTGTAAGAGAATTGTGATCGAGTAAGACAGCGAATCTTTGGATCCCATGTTCCTATTTTAGGAGGAAATATGGGTATTCTTGTATTTTTTTCTATTAAGCTCATATATCACACATATCACTTCAGGACTGTAGGGATTTTTAAATGTACATAGCTTATATATGTTTATGTGTGTGTTGTGTTTGTGTAAAAGTAAATTATTAGCGAGAATGGAATGGGTTTGACCGCTCCCCCAGGGAATATCGAGAATTCTGGGTTTGTTATATAACCACACTGCTATGTTTGTGATAATGTATTGTTTTATCCTGTTGTTGAGGAACAAATGACTAGCATTTTCGGATAACGATTTAGTTTCCATATCAAAGCAGAGAGTGAGTAACAAAACAAAACGCTCAATTGGCTTAGGTTGGACAACGCGTGAAAGAAAAATGAATGATAAAAGAAAACACGGAGAGAGCCGTCGATCATCTCAGCTGTCTGCCGGCCATAAACTTCCCACACTATATATATATATATAAAGTTAACCTTTTCGTGAGAATGTATTTATAAGCGCGAATGTTTAGTACAAGAGCGTATTAGATTTGTTAGTGTATGTCTAGTTTTCATGTATAAAGGGTTGAATATATTCCCCCTCTATAGAGTACTTCATCGGGCTAATTGTGTTTCAAATAAATTAATCAGAAAGAATGTATTTAATAACCAACCACATCCGTAAAAATGTCTGGTTTTATTTTATAAATAATTAATAATACGTTGTTTTTTATTTGGAAAAAAATCGGTTTTAACATTTTTCTCAGTCATATTTCTGTAGTTACTATTGCGAATAGTTGAAATTTAAAATATTGAATTTTTTTAAGGAAAAAACGGAAGTAATTGATTTTTGATGAGTAGATCGAGACGGGAAATAAGCGAACAGGGCTTTCCGGACTCCTATATGTTTCTAACTTCCTGGCATTGCGAGTTGAGCCATATTGACCGGTCACACCGTCAGCGCCCCTTTCAAATCAAACAAACAGTGTGCAAACCCCCAGAATAACTTATTAACGATCAATAACGCAATAATCGTAGTCAATATGTACAAAATTAATTATAATAGCTTTTAAGACAATTGTCCACCCACTAATCGGCCGATAAACCGAGAACGACGTGTATTATAAGTTAGCCCAAAGAAAATTTCATCCAAATACAAAATAATTTACCAAATTTTTTCTAATAAAATATAATGATTATTTGGAAGTCGTTAGATGCGGTCTGGTGTGACGTAGGTTGTAGGAAAACATTTTCTTTATCGTGCCAACGTTTCGATCTTTATTGAGATCATCTTCAGGGCTCAAAGTGTTTATTTTTCTTCTGTGTCGTGTTGAGAGTGCCCAAAACAAACAGTTTGAGCCCTGAAGATGATCTCAATAAAGATCGAAACGTTGGCACGATAAAGAAAATGTTTTTCTAAACCTACGTCACACCAGATCGCATCTCACCATCTCCAAATAATCTATTCTTTATGACATTTAAAAGTTAGTTCTGTCACGTTTTTTAAAATTAACGATGATTTTACGTATTTGCAGTTTTGAATGAAATTTGTTCATAAACAGATCGATTACCAGGTGCCTTTGAACGTTCACGATTTAAACTGCCTAAACCGAAAATATGAATAAATAAATAAGTAGGCAGTATATGAAGACGTAATATAAAGTTTATATTAGATTTACATGGTGACAGTAATGGTAAACTAATGTTTAAAGAAGATTGGCAAACAAATTGATACCCAGGGCAAAATAAAGGGGCGTGAAAAGCGTCTATCTGGTCACTAACATCTGAGAAAACTCGTAACATGGGCATAGAGAATCGATTCTCTCAGTGAGTTCATACAATACAAAAGGGACAAATGGACCAACTCTTGGGGTGCCAGACAGGTTAAACCTTCGACAAAACTGGCAAACACATTGTTACAGTTAGGTAGGGTGAAACGCAGAGTTAGGGTTTTATACCAGGCAGTGGCACCTGGGAAATTGTCCAACGGTGACCCCGTACTTATGCAGGTTATGCAATAAGGCGGAAGAAAGTGCCAACGAGGTCATCTTCGAATGCGAAGTAACTGCTCAGTGCTGAGGCATCACAACCAATGATCTAATACTTCTTAAAATAGGATAGAGTCAAAACTAATTGAACTAGGAGGTTAATACGTAAAATACTAAACCTCTCATCCTCCTCCTCCTCATCATCATCAAATGAGTGACAGGGTGTCGGAGAAAACACCTACATATGAGAATATTTGATCCTGACCCAATTGTTGGTTATGCAATGAAGAGGAAGAAACTGCCAACCGTATTATTTTTGAATGCGAGGCTACTGCTCAATAGAGACATAACCTAGGATTATCAAGGAGACGTGGGAAAAAGAATTTCAACAATGACATTCAATGACCTTAAAAGAAGGACCGAGTCAGTAGAACTAAATCAAGGAGCTAGGAAAAGTACAATATGCCAAAGACTGCATTGTTTGGGGAAACCCGAAAATACTAGCAAATGGCCACAGCATGACCAGCGCAACCTGTTTACATACTCTTGCTACCCCTCGCACGCCCACTTCCCTCTTCATTGCCTGCGAAGTGAAAAAGGATCTGTGCCAGAGCCTGTTGCTTAACCCCCTAGATTTCTTCTTGAAGTCTACGGGGTGGTGGGGAGATCTGTACCTTGGTCGTATCCGACCATCATCAACTCGCTGTTTTGTCTGTCGGCATTTCGAGCCACAAAGCCACCACTGACAGACTATGAAAGGGTCTGTCTTTTGAAACTTTGAACTTTCAAGAGATGTACTTCCCTTAAACAGAAGACATCATTAACAGCTGAAAACGCGACGAGGACCAGGATCAAGTAACACCTTGCAGAACTTGCAGAAAATTTCACAATGCGTAAAAATCGTTTCACCTGACAGCCGGAAAACGGGTTTTAGCCTCTTGAGATTATCCGGTTGATGTAAAATCAGAACAAAGCGAGAACGTGCGAACTTGGAAAGCTTCAAACAACATGGCTTCATAATCTATATTTTTAGTAGAAGCTATCGATATTTCGCAACAAGGGTTAAGAGATTAGATTTCTAGAGATTTTAATCATTTTTGGTTTCTACTTCCTATGTGTTGACGAATAAAGGTTTCTTATGTTCATTTCGTCCTGTTTTGTGTCGTCCCAATGCTAGGTATTTTTGTTTTATTGGCATCTACGTTCGGTGTGCTTAAAAAAAATGATTGAAAATAATGAGACTCTATTTGTTCACTACATCCTCGGTAGATCTAAACACCCATTGCTGACTAAAGGAAACATTGATAAAATTGCATATGTGAGGAAAGGAAACCGGATAAGCTCATTGATTTCTCATTATCGTTTTTAACTTTTTAAACGTTAGCATTGTTTGCCAGTGCGTGAAGAGACCGTACTCCACATTTTAAAATAAACCTGACCTTGATGATGATGGGGATTGGGGATATAGGAGTGGGGGTTTGTTATTCCCAGGCACTGACAACATTTTGGCTTATTTTGCTTTTTCTTTAGTTCCTTGGTTTAATTCAATTGACTCTTTTTTTAAGAAGTAGTAAGTCATTGATTGTCAATGGTGCAATTATTTTTCCCAGGTCTTCTTCGTACCCTAGGTTATGGTACAACTGCATGTAACAATTGAGTAGTTGGTTCGCATTCGAAGTTAATATGGTTGCCAGTTTCTTCCTCATCATTGCATAACCTACAAATGGGGTGACCTTTGGGTCGGTGTTTTCTCAGATGCCATTGACTGATACGTAAATCTACCCCCTGAGTCTCACTGTAGCAAAGTGTTTGCCAGGTTTGTCAAAGGTTTCTTTAACCTTGGGTTTCCTGTCTCGCTAGAGGTTGTCCATTGCCTTTTTTTTTAATGGACCCATTCTGAAATGGAGATGATCTTATTATCCCAAGTATACAGTCATACGTCTATTTGGTCTTGTTGGTCATCTTCCCCTTCCCAGTTTATTTGCTGTCATTGCCGAAATTCTTTTTTGTGGTATGTCTCCAGTTGATTCGCATTCGAAGATAATATCGACAGGAACTTTCCTACATTACCGACGTGTCCTCAAACCCCTATGGACTTACTGCATCCAGCTCTGGGGCTGTGCCAGCAATTCCATCAAAATAAGAGAAGATGCCATAAAGTTTAATTAATCCACCAACAAAGGCTTAAAGGCCATGTCTTTTAGCAGTCTGCCTTCTACGAAAAAGATAGGGCTCGATGGAAAGAGGAATGAATGAAATTCTATAGGTTGTATACACGGATGAGGAAGGACCGAGAAATAGCAGTAGTCCCTCTTTACTGGAGTGTACAGAAGATCTGAAGGTGAAGAGGAAGAATGGTCATCTGATAGAGAGGAGCCAGGCTTATGGCAGGAAGGGTATAACCAGTTCAAGTCCGTGAACAGCCATCTGAGATCTCCTTGGGAAGGCGAAGATATAGCGTATAAAACAATTCATTAGACGTTTAAGCTAAATTTAAGTGTTTCAGTTAGTTCCCAGTACACATCCCCAACAAAAGTGGTGGAGAACAAGGAGGAAAATCGGAGTGCACAAGCTAGAAATTCATGCGAGAAGGCACGACGGAACTGGTGGAGGGCTTCCTTGAGTTCTGATCAAGGATAATCCCAACGTTCATGTTGGACGGCATCCAAACACAACAGCCTGGGACTTTTACTTAAAGACACTTGAAAAATTATCTATCTCGTCCATTAACTCAAGATTAGTTCATACCCACAACTGGATCGTGTCAAATCGACGTAAGACGACCCCCGAGTCCCCACTTACATCGTGGGTATCTAGCCCATGACATCGTAACGGGATTGACAATTTTATATCGACGTTAATAATTTATCAACACCCGTTAAAAGACCTGTTATTTCATTTTCATTTAAAAAAGTCATCATAATAACTGAATTATCTTTCATGACAGTCGCATGGTGGAATTCGCGAGGAAAAGACTCAAAAACAAAGATGACAATGTAATCTTAAACGATGTAATCTTTAATCTCAGTCGAATTTTTTCAACAACTAAGGACGTTTACAGGCTTCATCCGGATAACGTACGTATTGAACGTATTGCTAACGGACGCGAATGACAGATTTTCAATGGAACGCTGTTTTGGTGACACTAGGTCGAAAAATATTACACACATGTACGAATGTTCCTGCGATTAGCGTAGAGCTAATAAGCTAGTAAGCTAATTTAACTAATACTTTTAACATATAGTTTTCTGCCTTGGTTCTGATATAACGGTAACCAACTCTCTTTTTTTTTTTTCTATTGCTGGCCTTTCTGTACCTCAGAGCCTCGTTAATTGTCAATACGTTAATATAGAGAAACCGAATGACAAGATAAAACATGTTAGTCTGATCAGCATCGACACTACCCTAGAGTACTCGATATTCCTCGGAGTAATTGGTGATAAGCCTCTCCATTCATGCTAATAAATTAAATTTACACACCAGACTTCGTTCACACTACCCCACAGAACTCGATATTGCGCGGAGTAAGTGGGGGATAAACCCCCTCATTTACCCTAATAAATACATACACATTCATTCACACTACCACAAAGTACTCAATATTTCTCGGGGTAGTTGGGGAATAAACCTCTCCATTCCCGCTCATAAAATACATTCACACATTCTTTCATACTTCCAAAAATTACCCAATATTCCTCGGGGTAGTTGAGGAATAAACCTCTCCATTCCCGCTCATAAAATACATTCACACATTCTTTCATACTTCCAAAAAGTACCCAATATTCCTCGGGGTAGTTGAGGAATAAACCTCTCCATTCCCCCTCATAAAATACATTCACACTACCAAAAATACTCGATATTCCTCGAGGTAATTGGGGAATAAACCCCTCTATTCATGCCAATAAATAGCACATATCACATACATAAAGGTACGAAGATATGTATCATTTAAAATATTTATGGCTGTGAGATAATGGATCTGCTGAGGTGCCTCAAGGCCGCGCATAGTAAATGGGATAAGAACGAAGTTAGTGTACCAAAAACCTCTGTCGAAGAGAAATACCAAAACGAAATAAAAACTATTGCAATGACTACAAAAAGAGGCAACATTCGCGTAGGGAAAGAAACGTACAAATATAATAAATTAGGAGGTTAGATCTTACAACAGCACAGAATACAACGAACACAATATGAGAAGTACTTGAAAAAAATGGCATCGAACACACAGGACGAAAAATTAATTACAGATACATAGAACATATTAGACCTCAAACAGAACTTTCACTCAACTTCAACAATACATACAACGATGAAAGATGTACAAAAAGGACGAAAAATGTACGTACTAGAAAATTGGATTGTACAAACACAAACTAATTCTAAAAAACACATAACGACACAAATTAACAATAGTTACGGACCCCCTACGACCTCAAAGAAAAGACTTAACAGAATCCCACGGACACATTGAAGATGACGAAATGCTGAATCGCGGATAACAATCCGAGGTTGATCGTTAAGGAATCAAATTAGACCAAGTGCGTGGCTTGGTGAAAAATTATTATTTTTAATTTACCGTGATTCACATATTTTTGCTACCAAATAAAATTTTGACAAACTGACCCGAATTATCAGAATTATTCTGATTTCCAACGGTAGTATTAACTTTGTATTTATATAAAATCAGGTGGATTTATGAATTTTTAAGTGAAAACACCGAACATCGGGTACAAAAAAAATTACAGACTGATCTAAGTGAAAAATGTTTTTTGTACTTCAGAGCTTTAGAAGGTGCTTAAAAAAATTCGGAATAATTTCTTTAAAATTTTTTTTTGACGGCCTACTTTAGGCGTTTTTTCATAAAAGTAAAAATGTTTGTTGTATTTCAGAGCTTTAGAAGGTGTTTAAAGAGAATCGGAATAATTTCTTTAAAAATTTTTTTGTCGGCCTACTTGAAGAGTTTTTTCATAAAAGTAAAAATGTTTGTTGTATTTCAGAGTTTTAGAAGGTGCTTAAAAAGAATCAGAATAATTTCTTTTAAATTGTTTTTGTCGGCCTACTTGAAGCGTCTTTTCGTAAGGGTAATTTGGTCAAAATACTTGAAGAGTCTCCATATAGGATTTATTGAAACCACCGGACATCGGAGCAAAAAAAAAAAAAAAAATATCTTGCTGATCTAGCTCAAAAATGTTTGTTTGTATTTCAGAGCTTTAGAAGGTGTTTAAAGAGAATCGCAATAATTTGTTAAAAAAATTTTTTGTCGGCCTACTTGAAGCGTTTTTTCATAAAAGTAAAAATGTTTGTTTGTATTTCAGAGCTTTAGAAGGAGTTTAAAGAGAATCGGAATAATTTCTTTAAAAAAATTTTTTGTCGGCCTACTTGAAGAGTTTTTTTCATAAAAGTAAAAATGTTTGTTGTATTTCAGAGTTTTAGAAGGTGCTTAAAAAGAATCAGAATAATTTCTTTTAAATTTTTTTGTCGGCCTACTTGAAGCGTCTTTTCGTAAGGGTAATTTGGTCAAAATACTTGAAAAGTTTGCATACAGAATTTATTGAAACAACCGGACATAGGAGGAAAAAAAACCTGCTGATTTAGCTCAAAAATGTTTGTTAAGTTGCTTAGAAAGAATGGGAATAGTTTCTTAAAAACAATTTATTTTGCCTTCTTAAGATCTTTTCGTAAGTGTAATTTGGTCAAAATACTTGAAAAGTCTGTCTACAGATTTTTATTTATTTGTTATGACTTATGAGGCTATGCCATTATGTTCGACCAAATGAAAAAATTAACCAAAAATAAATTTTTGGCTTAAAAACCAATGAAGTTTCTTTTGCAGTTCTTTTCTTTTTTTTGTAACTTTTTCTTTATATAATCTCATTTAAAACAATCCTACTTATTTATTGATTCTAAGCACTAAAAAAAAGTCGACTGATATATAATATCCGTGAAATGCAAGTATAAAATCAATGTAATTTTTGTCTTGGACCCATTGAAAATGTTTCATTCAGTGATCCACCTTGTAATTTGTCGCATTTAATATTGATTATGTTCTAAGTCTCGTTTTGTTCTTCATATTGTAAAAGACGATTTTACCTAGACAGGTCGCCTCATGTCGAGATGGTGTTTATATATTTAAAATAGTTTTAAATTACGCCGACTCCACACAATTAGAAAGAATGTGGTAAACGTCTCGTTCAGCTGCCCATATCTACCGAGATGATTCAACGGGTTATGACTCACGTGAACAGCATAGCAATCAGGTCTATAAAAGCGAGTAAACTGATTCTCTTATCTAGTTTACTCGATTCTCTCTGCTAGAAATGACCGTTTATTCACTTCCACGCTTTAACAAAACATTATGGCATGTCAAGCGATAAAAACCCATGTTTTCTGGGAAATTTAATGGTAATAATGCCTTTCTGTGTTGGATTTTTTTTTCTCTCTCTCTCTCTCTCTCTCGATCGTTTATATTAAATAACTTTTTATAGATCGTCTCACGTTTTGCGTTACGTGTGAAGAACGTGCAACAACGAGATGAGCCGTCTCGTCAGTGTTTTTTTCTTAATTTTGATCCTTTGTCGGTCCGACGGCGCGGACAACCACCAGGAACAGGACGGATCCCAGCCTTCGAAGACTGAAATCTGCCTCGGATCGACTGAAGAAGAAAGCGTCTGCACAGAGCTGAAGGAAGGGACGATGGACGGCATCGTCTCTTCCTTCAAAAACAAACAGTTCCTGCCTAAGGTAACACTTCACAATCGGTTTTATCACTCAAATCAAGCAAGATCAATAGACAAATAAGTGTAAGTTTTCCTCCGCCGTTTAAGATATTATTTTTTATCGTCGTGATAACAGATAACGTTTTTACCCTTACAAGAGATGACGTACTGATAGTGATAGTTCTACGAATCTGACAGATACGCAGAAAACCCCGGAGCTTTTCTGTAAAAAAATGAGTTTATCTCTTGTTGACTTGTTCAGTTCAGTTTATACATAACTGTCGAATATGTGTAAAAGGTTTGTAGTAAATATCTAAAATACGTATGGATTTATTGTCGTTTATTTATTGACCTTAACAAACGTATTCTCAATTCTGCCATATTTCTTCTGATGGGATCTTGTAAGTCGTCGTTTATATTCATAATATATGATAAGAATGTTGAGCGTAAAAAACTTTTTAGTATGGCAGCCATTCAATTTATTAGAATTTAATACTGAAGGAACTCATAGGAAAAACCTAATAGTTTACCTATACGACAAAAATTGGTAATTAAATTACCTTAAACTATGCAGGATATAAATTTTTCATACTTATCTCCACTGCACACCGAAGCAAAATTTTTTCTCTTTATTATCAACGAGTATGGGTTGCATCATTGATTTACAATCTAGCCAGAAGATTAAGGATTAAAAATTTGAGTTTGTTGGCTACTTTAGTTTCCAAACAACCTTTCCGCTACAAATTAACGTTCTTCAACAACAAGTTAACTTCAAATTAACCCCTTTTTAATTCCAAATCGGCCCTTTTTTATTTAAAATTGATTTTTTGAAACATCAAAAACGGGATGAAATGTTAGTACGCAAAATAAAATTTCTGTGTTTGAAACAAGTGAAAACAAACCTAAAATAATTGGCCTCTTAGAAAACAATATAAAATTTAAATAAAATTACTAATTTTATACAAAAGTATAAAAATATAGGCTTTTTTATTAATTTGATAAAAAATAAATAGGCTTTTATAGACCACAGGAAAATTAATTACAATTAAAATTAAATTTTTTACAAAAGTTAATGTTAAAGGACTCATCTTTTATATAATGGTTAAAAAATTTCTTAAACAAACTAAAACATAATCGAGCCAGAAGATTAAGGATTAAAACTTTAAGTTTTCTGGCTACTTTAGTCGCCAAACAACCTTTTTCGCCACAAATTAACGTACTTTAACTCCAAGTTAACCCATTTTAACATCAAATTAACCCCTTTTTAATTTCAAATCGGCCCTTTTTTATTTAAAATTGATTCTTTAAAACATCAAAAATGGGATGAAATGTTAGTACGCAAAATAAAATTTCTGTGCTTGAAAAAAGTGAAAAAAACATAAAATAATTGGACACTTAGAAAACAATATCAAATTTAAGTAAAATTACAAATTTTATGCAAAAGTATAAAAATATAGGGTCCTTTTATTAATTTGATAAAAATAAATCGGATTTTATAGACCACAGGAAAATTGATTACAATTAAAATTAAAATTTGTACAAAAGTTAAACGATTCTTCTTTTATATAATGGTTAAAAATTAAAAAAAAACACTAAAATATATAGGTACATAATTTATTAGCTTTTTCCTCAAAGTAACCCTTTTCCCATTCAAATTAACCTTCCTTTAAAGCATTACAAAAACTTAGGAGATGGTATGAAATGTAAGGGTGCAAAGAAAAATTCCTTTAGGATAGCGATTTTTTGAAAATATAAAATAATTGTGCTCTTCAAAGACAAAATTAAAATTAGTTACAAATAAAATTGAAAAATATATAAAAAATTAATATAAAATCAAATGATTCTAATATAAATTATAAAGAATAAAATATAAAAATTATAATTTTTCTTGCAATATCAGATTTAAAAAATTAATTATATACATATATATCAAATTAAAATCATATGAAAATTAATTATAGAGTGCCGGTGTTTTTGAAAAAAAAAGCTCCATTAAACAAGTCGAGTTCGATTGCAGGGCCGCTGGATTCGAACCCGGGACCTTTACCTTACAGTGATGGGCTCCGTCTCATCGTCTAAACCGTTGCGGCCAACGACGCGCCCGAAAATTAATTACAATTAAAATTAAATATTATAAAAGTTAAAATATCAAAATGATGCTTCTTTTAATTTGAAAGTGAAAAATTGTGGGTTTTGTTTAAAAAAAGGTTTAGTTTGATATTAAAAAGGGGTAATTTGAAAGTGCAAAAGGTTCATTTGCAATTAATTATTTTGATTGCGAAAGAAGGTTAATTGGAAATAAAATAAAGGATATTTTAAGTTAAAAAGGGTTAATTGTAAGTTGAAAAGAGTTAATTTGAATGTGCAAAACATTCATTTGAAATTAATTAGTGGGATTGCGAAAAACAGTTAATAGGAAAAGACTTAATTTTAAGTTAAAAAGAGTTAATTTGAAGTGAAAAAAGTCTATTTGAAAGTTAGTTCAATGCGTTAATTTGAAATTAATTAGTTTGATTGCGAAAGACAGTTAATTTGAAATGAAAAACAGTTAAATGTTAGTTAAAAATTGTTAAATTGAAGTTAAATAACGTTGATTTGGAACTAAAAAATATTATTTTGAAGTTGCGAAGGTTAATTTGGTGCAAAAAATGATTAATTTAAAGTTAAAAAGAGTTAATTTGAAATTAAAAAGGGTTAGTTTAAAGTAAAAAAAGGTAAATCTGAAAGAAAACAAGTTTATTGTGAAGTTAAAAAAGTTAAAGTTCGTGCAAAAAAATGGTTAATTTGAATATGTAAAATGTTAATTTGAAATTAATGCAAAAGAAGGTTAATTAGAAATGAAAAAGAGTTAATTTTGTGGAAAGAAGTGTTAATTGGAAGTTAATCAAGGTTAATTTGAAAATAAACAAGATTATTGTGAAGTTAAAAAAAGGTCATGTTGGTCCAAAAAAGGGTGAATGTAATGTGATTATATAAAAGGTTAATTTGAAATTAAACCAAAAAGAGGGTTCATTAGAAAAGAAAAATGGTTAATTGGAAGTTAAACAAGTTTAATTTGTAACTGAACAAGTTTATTGTGAAGTTTAAACGGATTAATTTGAAATTAAACCAAAAAGAGGGTTAATTAGAAATGGAAAAGTGTTAATTTTGTGCGAAAAGGTTAATTGGAAGTTAAACCAGGTTAATTTGTAACTGAACAAGATTATTGTGAAGTTTAAATGGATTAATTTGATGCAAAACAAAAGAGTCATTTGAAATTAAAAAGGCTTAATTTACATTTAAAAATGCCATTTTGAAAGTAAGCAAGATTATTGCGAAGTTAGAAAAAGTTCGATCAAGAAACGGATTAATTTAAATGTGTAAAAGGTTAATTTTAAGCCATTGTTTTAGTGGTCAATTGACCAAGTTACTTCTTTCAATTAATTATTCTTTCTGTGTAAGTTCTTGTTTGAGATAAAATTAATTAATAGTTAATAATAATTAACTAATTTTAAAGTTGTTAGTTTGATTGCGAAAGAGGGTTAATTTGGTACAAAGAAGGGTTGATTGGTAGTTAAAAATAAGTTAATTTGATATTAAACAAGGTTATTGTTAGACTGAAAAGAGTTAATTTCAAAATAAAAAGGGGAAACATCTATTTTGTCAGGAATAGATTAAAAAAATTGAAATTGAACTTTTGTTAATCCTATCTATGATTTATAAAATCACGCGGTTAAAGCTTGTACCTATTAAGTTTCCATTATTGTATATATTACTCCCCCATTTTCCCCTTTTATGGGGGAAAATGTTTATTTTTGTTCTTGATGTTTTGTTTTTACCTGCAACAAGTAGTTTAAAAAATAGAGTAAAAGTACAAAATCATTGTTTTCTTTAAATTATTAAAACTAATTTTATTGATCCAGCCGATATAAAGTTTAAAATTATACAAATTCAGTTGAAAGACATCACTTCAGAAAACCATGATTCACTTTAGCCCTCCAAAATGAAAGAAAGCCATCCAATAAACCAAATATAAACAACCAATCGGTAAAATTAGGGCAAAGACAATTGTATGAAACCTTCATCGAGGTAAATTTATAGTATGTTTCGTATGTACCATTAAGTTTATAAAACTCAGACATTTTATACAAATCCCGCTTTTATGATCTTAGTTTTTCTCTACGTTTCAGGACTCAAATTCAGAAAAGGATGTAAATGTTTCGTCTTCAGCCACTTTACCGACCACCCTGGGTTTAGACAACGCAACCGAAACGGTGAGATTTATTTCAACGACCTTACTGTTATAATTGTTCTACCTTTCACTATTCGTTTTTTACTATTTGTGTCCTGCCAAAATTGTGTTTTTAAAAAACTGGCGTCGTAACTTTTCAAGAAATTTTTGCCTTTTTACGTTTTCTTCTAAATTTTCTTATAGTTCCTTCTTATTCTGAAATTAACTTCTAACGACATACCATAGTGTTTTTTTTGTTCTTTTGTCCTACCTTACTCCAACCTTGTATGTTTTGTGGAGATCGTGAGATGCGGCCTGGTGTGACGTAGGTTTTTAGAAAACATTTTCTTTATCGTGCCAACGTTTCGATCTTTATTGAGATCGATGTTTGGGATTTACAAACATTGTTTAAATTTAACAAATATGTGTAGGATGTGAAAAAAAAAGAATTTACACAATGCAAAAAATTTTTTTAAATATTCAATCAAAGTATTTGTACTCACTCAAAGTGTTTGTTTTCTGGTAGATGTGTCATTATTGCGAGTCGTGTTGAGAGTGCCAGTGAGATAATGATGTTTTATGTTTATATTGAAGGGGCAGGGAAGGAAATCGGGAATAGAAAGACATTTTTATAGAGGAGTCGGCTTCTTTGAGGTGAAAGGAGCCGACAATGGGAAAAACGTTGGTAATGGTTCAGATTATTCTTTCAGGATTATATAGACGGGGATAATTAAGGAAAGGGAAGCCAAATTGTTGAAGAATTAGATTATGTAGAAATGTTTGATGTATGGAATGTGATGATTGTTTTGTATGTTATATTATGTTTTGTGTGATGTGATGTTGATATATGTATATTATCGATATTGCATTTGATTAATGATATTGGCGTAGCTGCGACTGAGTTTACATTTGTCTGTTCTGTAATTGATTCTGTGTTTATCTCTGTTGATGTAAACCATTTCTAAAAAGTTACGTTTATGCTTGTTTTGTTCTGTGTGTAATATTTTTGGATTGTTGAAGTCGAAATTGTGTTGGTGTTCAAAATGGTGGATAGCCAGTGCTGTAGGATTTTGTTTGGGTTTTTTGCAATCATAGATATGTTGCTTTGCTCTCTTATCCAGATATTGGGATGTAATACGGTTGTAAGTTGCCGGACAATTTAAACAATTGATTTTGTAAATTACGTCAGATTTAATTGTTACTGGTGCGGGATCTTTAATTTTGTGAAAAAAAGTGTGTGAATTGTTTTATAGTTTTTGAAAGCTATTTTAAAGTTGTCAGAAGAGCGAAATATGTTTAATTTATATGATAGGCCGTAAATGTAAATGTATGTTGGTTTCTATGTATTCTATGGCCATGATGTAGTATTATTAGTAATAGTGGATGGTGTTAGTGTTGAATTGTAGTTGTTGATTATGTGATGGGTTATGGAGGATATGTTTGTGTATCTTTATGTTCTTGTGGTGAAATGTTTCATGGCTTAGGGTAATAATTTTGTGAAGTAGCCCTTTGGCCGTGTTTATTATTGTATGAAGAGGATGGTGTGATGTAAAGTGGAGGTAGAGATCTGGGTTTCTTGGTTTTTGATACCAATCTGTGATTAATGTGATCTGGTTCTTTTATTACGAGTCTATGTAAAAATGGTATTTTTTTGTTGTTTTCGATTTCATGTATTCAAATTGTAGGCGTGGGTGAAAGCTATTAAATGTATCTAATGTAGTTTGAATTTGATCTGTGAGAACTGCTGTCAATATATCATCTAGTTATTTAGTGAAGAAGGGTAATGTGAAAGGAAGTTGTGCTATAATTGCGTTTAATAGATATGCCATAATTATGTATGCAAGTATCCGGCCTAGGTTGCTAGCCAAGATTTCTATATTGAGTACATCATTGTATAACTTCATAGTTGTATTTTTGTATGTAATGTAATATGTATTTAATTTAAACAGTGTTTATAAATCCCAAGCCCTGAAGATGATCTCAATAAAGATCGAAACGTTGGCACGATAAAGAGAAGGTTTTACTAAAACCTTCGTCACACCAGACTGCATCTCACGATCTCCACATAATCATTAACTAACGGTCACTAAACACCACACACTTTTGTGTTTTAGTGCACCCTCATTTCATTTACTTTCAGTGACTCTTTTGGGTTAATAATTATTAACACTCCCATTCTGTCATTACGCTTCATTTTTTACCCTCCATGCTGTCGTTCATTGATTGGGAAACACAGCGAAAAGCTTAAAGAAGGCGGTTGGAGGTAACTAATAACCTTTTTGTACTCTTTTCTGCCCCAATATTTTTCAAAGGGAAAATCGAAATGATTTTGTCCGGTATGAAAGTTGCAGGTAAAGGTGTACTTTTAGTAATAGGATGCTTTTGGTAAAAGAGAAAAATAGTTACTACTACAATATTCAAGCGATTATTGATATTAAAAATACTTCAAGCCAAACGTTTCTTTTTTTCCATTATATTTCAGGTCCGATTGACCAAATAACTTCTTTAAATTCATTAATCTTTATGTAAGGTATTGGTTGAAATGAAAAAGCTAGTGTCACGAGCGGGATTCGAATCCACGACCTTCGGCTCAATACGCCGCTGCTCTAACCACTTGAGATATCGTGACTTCGAACCACTCGGACACCAACTTCCCACCTCATTTAGCCGAAGGTCGTGGGTTCGAATCCCGCTCGTGACACTGGCTTTTTTATATCAGCAAATACGTTACATAAAGATTAATTAATTGAAAGACCACGAAACCTAATGGATTTAATAAGTTAAATGAAGTATATCTTCTCTAAAGCTCTCCGTCACGATAGCTCAAGTGGTAGAGCATCGGCATATTTAGCTGAAGGTCGTGGGTTCGAATCCCGCTCGTGACACTAGCTTTTTCATTTCAACCAATACTTTACATAAAGTTTAATTAGTTTTTTTTTTATTGACACAGTTTGAGGTTTCGGAGTCAACAGGTCGCCGAAATGATACATGCACATTTTGGCCGCCATTATCAATATAAACGTTTATTTCCACAAAAAACAAACACAATGTGCGAAAGAGTTCATTACACGCTTACATTAATCGCTCCCATTGCTAGTCTGCATCCAATAAAAACTATTCATGCTGATCAGTATTCTGCTATAAATTAAAAAAAACTAAAAGAATATTTAAAAAAAAATGCACATACAATTAATATTTACTCGTATAGATTCCTCAATTCTAACGGCCTAAAAGGACGCTAAAATCAAATCTTATTAAACAGAATACGTTGCAAAAATAACAGCAGCAGTATGAGAAATGGTCTTCATTACATACTCTTCAAAGAGTATGAATTTAATAAAAATTAGCTAGACTACATAGAGAATGACAATAAATTGAATAGGAACAAATTACACAAAATTAGGCCCATTTCGTATAATAAGAAAAGTATCAAATTCAAACTGTGAAGTCGATTGTGGGAGAAGATGTCAAGAAGCAACATTATTTCATATTAATGAACCTTTTTATGTAAGGTATTGGTTCAAATGAAAACACTAGTGTGACGAGCGGGATTCGAACCAACGACCTTCGGCTCAATGCGAGGCCGCATAACACGATAGCTCAAGTGGTTAGAGCAGCGGCGTATTTAGCTGAAGGTCGTGAGTTCGAATCCCGCTCGTGACACTAACTTTTTCATTTCAACCAATACCTTACATAAAAAGAATAATTAATTGAAAGAAGTTATTTGATCAATCGGACGACGAAATGTAATGGATTATTTCATATTTATAAAAAAAATTCCATTTAGATAAATTAATACTAGCTCCCTGTTTTGGTTGAAAATATGCAAATATGTTTTTATTATAAACTATAAATTTCAAGTAAATTTGTAATAGTATGTTTCGGAGGGTTGTGGTAGTTATTAGTTTAGCTTTAGCATATTTCGAAACATAGTAAAGACAAACTTAATTTGTATATGGACTTTTAAAAGACGAATTATTTTATATTTGATTTTTTTTTCGAAGGCTGGAATTTTATTTTACGCGCTTACATTTCATACTATTTCCTAGGATTTTTTGATATTTTAAATAACATGAGGTTAATTTGAAAGAGAAACGGTTAATTTGAAATTAAAAAGGGTTCATTTGATGGAAAAACGTTTAATTCGAAAATAAGAAGGGTTAATTTAAACTTAAAATGATTTAATTGGAATGGAAAAATGTTTAATTTGAAAATAACAAGGGTCAATTTAAACTTAAATGGTTTAATTTGAATGAAATTAACGCACTTGAATTTGAATGTGAAATGTACATTAAAAATTGGATTATTTAAAGTAAAAAACGTTTAATTTGAGAATAAAAAAAGGTTAATTTGAAGTTAAAAAGGGTTCATTTGATGGAAAAACGTTTAATTCGAAAATAAGAAGGGTTAATTTAAACTTAAAATGATTTAATTGGAATGGAAAAATATTTAATTTGAAAATAACAAGGGTNTAATCCTGTAAACGTAAACAGAATATTTTATATAGATTTTTTTTAATGAAAACTTAAAATCCTGCATTATTTTCCGGACAACCCAATAATAATAGGTTTGGTTGTAAATATACTACATTTAAAAATAAAATGTTTATTACCTATTTCTATAAAAACAATTATTGAGTACAGAATTTTAAAAAAAATTAAAAAACAAATCAAAATGTAAAAACAACTTTTTTGTCCCCTTTCATTCCGAGTATTTACTCCAACATAATGTTTATTACTGAACGCTAAAAAAATATAATATTGAGTAAAGAACAAAATAAATAAACAATCAAAATGTAAAAAAAGTTTTTGTCCCCTTTAATTACGAGTATTTACATCTCTGGCACGAATTACGTCCGTTAAACGCCTTCGCAATCCTTGGAAAAGATGTCTGGTAAAACGTGAGGAATTCTTTCTCGTTCATAAAGAACAACTGTTTCCATCTCTTGTAGGGTGTTAGGACCTAGGTTTCGCGTACACGTCGCATAAGTTGGTCCAAAATGTGTCCGATTGGGTTCAAATCTGGACTTCGAGCTGGCCACACCAAGCCCTCAACCCCAACCTCATTCAGGTAGTCAACCATAATGGGTGCTCTATGGGGCTTAGCATTACCCTGCATTTACCGACATAGGGGCAAATGCCTCTATGTTCTTCGATTATGTCTTGTAAGTACCTCTGTGAAGTTAGAGAACTTCTTTGCACAAGAAATTCGGTGCGGGCGTCCAAGGAAAAGCGACCCCCAGAACATCAACGACCCACCTTGGAATGCCTCCTGAGAAGTCATACAGCATGGGGCGCACCTATCTTCTAAGCATCTCCATATGAAATTACGCCCATCTGGCTATTTGAGGCTAACTCTCACCTCATCTGTAAAGAGAATTCGTCCCCAATCTTCAATGTCCAATTCACATGTTCCCATGAGAATTGAAGCCTGGTCGTTTATTGAGCCTTGGTAAGAAGGGGTCTACGAGCCGTGTACCGTGCCCTGAGGTTATTTTCATTGAGCTTTCTTCTTACAGTCCTGGAGGAAATCGAAACATTTCGGACTTGTCTTATAAGATTTCTTATCTCATTTCCCGTAATTCTTCAGTTTTGTAGAGCCTGATGAAGAATGAATCTATCGTCTCTCTTGTCTGTAGTCCTTGGTCGACCCTGCCCCTGGCCTTCTAGTGTGAAGCACTGTTTCTCTGAAGCGCCGAAGAACTCTGCCCATTGTGGAGTGATTTAACGCCTGGTGACTTCGTTTTGGCTGTGTACTTCCACTAATGTTATGACCCTGACATACTCAAATACCTGGCTGGAGCAATTGAAAAATGTTTAAGAATTAGAGTAATATAAAATGAAATCAACAAAAGAAAAAGATTAACAGAAAGCGTTCTTTAGCCGTAGCAAATGGAAGGGCATAATTCCAAATTTTATGAAAATGTGATTAATCAGTACAAAAGCAATCAAAACAAGAAAACAAAGCATTATGTACAGTTTATTTTGACGATAGCTCCTAATTACCTGTAATAGTTATATTTTTAAACTAAATAAATTGACTGGTGCGTTAAATTTGTCCATCAGTGGATATCAAGAACAAGATGGGACCAAGGATAGAGCCTTGAGGAACACCAGCAATAATGTTGTTCCGTTTGGAAATAAGGATTTTTCAACATCTTCAAACGATTTTTATAAGTCGATAAAAGCCAGTTGCCTGACATTAATCGTAGAGGTATTTTCTTAAAATATATCAAGAAAAAGATGGGACAAAGGATGGAGCTTTGAAGAACATCAGGAATAATGTCGTTCCATTGGGAAATGAGGATATTTTCAACATCTTCAAACGCTTTTTATAAGTCGATAAAAACCAGTTGCCTGACATTAAATGGTAGAGGTATTGTGTTAAAATATATTAAGAAAAAGATGGGACAAAGGATGGAGCTTTGAAGAACATCAGGAATAATGTCGTTCCATTGGGAAATGAGGATTTTTTCAACATCTTTAAACGCTTTTTATAAGTCGATAAAAACCAGTTGCCTGACATTAAATGGTAGAGGTATTGTGTTAAAATATATCAAGAAAAAGATGGGACAAAGGATGGAGCCTTGAAGAACATCAGGAATAATGTCGTTCCATTGGGAAATGAGGATTTTGTCAACATCTTCAAACACTTTTTATAAGTCGATAAAAACCAGTTGTCTGACATTAAATGGTAGAGGTATTGTGTTAAAATATATCAAGAAAAAGATGGGACAAAGGATGGAGCCTTGAAGAACACCAGCAATAATGTTGTTCTGTTTGGAAATAAGGATTTTTTCAACATCTTCAAACGCTTTTTATAAGTCGATAAAAACCAGTTGCCTGACATTAATCGTAGAGGTATTTTCTTAAAATATATCAAGAAAAAGATGGGACAAAGGATGGAGCCTTGAAGAACACCAGCAATAATGTTGTTCTGTTTGGAAATAAGGATTTTTTCAACATTATCAAACGCTTTTTATAAGTCGATAAAAACCAGTTGCCTGACATTAAAGGATTAAAACATTTACCCCGGCTACCCCAGAGGAAGCCCTGTGTTGATTGGCTTCGCAAGTCCGCACAAAAGTTAACTTTAACATGCCGATTATTTTATTGTTTCGTTTCTCTTCGTGACTTAAACCGTTTATTTCTGTTTACAGATGAATTTTACTGTTGGATCTTCGACAGATGTACCCAGTACGACGCAGCAGTATGAACAGAACCTTGAAACTGACAGCACGAATTCATCTGCTACCGAGTAACTTGGACGCTTAAGTCTAATCATGAGTGCGTTGTGAAATCTTATTAAAAAAAAACGTTTAACGTTAAAACCGTTTAATATATTTATATTTAATTACTTTATATATGTTCCTGACTATTGTAGCATTATTTTAATTATTTAATTAATATAATAAATACACTGATGTTTAAGTTAGGTCATTTAATCCAGTATCCTTTCATTTGAAATTACTGACGACATTCGAAGTTTTCTCTGTAGATAATTTGCATCATTTTTGTAATGTTTTGCATATTAGCCAAAGTGCGAACAATCAGAATAAAGTGTTGAGGTCAGAAATTCCATTTTGGACGGTGGGAATCGAACCCACGACCGCTTACTTTTTTCTTCTTCTTTTTCAAAATATTCCAGTTGGCTAAGGAGAAAATAATTGTAAAAAAAATTGAAAAAGTGAAAATAAAGGGACTTACTTTAGCGGACTGCACGGTTGAGGAAGAAATACTTGATCGTTTTTCCAGTCGGCTTGCGGACGTTTTGTACCGTTTCAGAATGGATGGAATAATTACGACCACACGAAGGATTTTATTGGTCGGAATTACTCAACTGCTTAACACCATAAAATCAAATATTCGCCTTATCAAACCTGAGTCAGAATGGGGAATTCTGCGAAATGGAAAATGAAAAATACTGGTTTTAGTGGGATTAATTATTCTACAATACGATCGTTAAGATTACGACATTATGGACATTTTCTTCGAACTCCGTCCGGTTATCCTATACATTGCAGCCAATCCTTTCTTTCCTACTTTCCTTGAAAGGATAAGGTAAAACGTTATAATGCGAGAATAAAAAAAATTAAAATGTTCAAAAGCTATTTATTTCACAAAACTTTATCCAATACACATATAGTACTTAGTAAATCAACACCAGTAAAAATAACATTAATACTTATATGTATGTCGTCTTTTTGGTTTTGGACCAACTCTGAATCCGAAGATAGGAAAACAAGGTACCAGAGGTTTTTTGTGATCGGACTTGACTACGTAAGATAATCTATTGATCAGGCACATTTTTTTTACAATAAATGATTTCCAAATATTCAATACAAAACCATATCAAAACAAAATAGAAACAAAAGAAAATTCTTTATTTACTAAAATTTTAATTATAAAAACCAAAGAAATAATTTGAAAATTTAAAATCTTTCATATCGAGAATTTTTTATATAATGAACAAGGAGTTAAATTTGAGAAACTTTTTATTACAATTTATTTCAAAATAAAATTAAAATTTCTTTTTATTATTTTTTTTAAATTTAAAGAATCTTTTTATATGTTATATTACAACCTACTTTAAATATCCACAAAATTTATCAATTTTCAAATATAACAACATCAACAACAAAAATATCGAGTACACCACAGACCCACCAAACTAGGATAGATATCTCTTTGTGTGCTTTGGGTAGAATGAATGTATTTATTGGCGCGAAAGTGAGTGTGTATGGGTGGGTTGTTCAGGAATATCGAGTACTCCACAGACCCACCGATTTAGGTTAGTATTAGGCTATAATATCTTTTAGAGTGAATGGGCGGAGGCACTGTGGTAATATTAAATGCGCCAATGGTTCAGCATTTTTTTAATTTGTAAATACAGAATGATCGGTTGAGTGGATGTATTTATTAGTGCGATAGTGTATGCATGGGTGGGTCTATGGTGGAATATTAAGTACCCCATAAACCCACCAGCCTAGGTTAATATTTTAGACTAATTGTAATTTTATTTGTACATTATGTATGGATGTATTTATTAGCGTGTACGAGGGCGGATCTTCAGAGGAATATCGAGTACTCTGAAACCCGCATACAGACTAGGCTAGGATTGAATGTCAGTGAATGAGATAGATTCAGAGCCTTTTCACCCCGTGTGGGAGGGCTAAAAATGTAGAAATGACGGCACAGAACACAACCAGAAAGATCGCCATACTTCCTACAGAAAAGCTAAGTTAAAAAAAATAAAAATAATAATAAATAAAAATATATAAATTTTTAAAACGTGAGGTGGAAGAAATGTGAGGTGCTGCCAATAGCCCAGGAGCTAGCCGGCCGGAAAAAAAATTCTTTATTTACTAAAATTTTATTTATAAAAACCAAAGAAATAATTTGAAAATCTAAAATCTTTTATGTCGAGACCTATTTAAATGTAAAATTAATTTTGTTTCTTCTAATTTAATTTATTCGTTATAATGAACAAAAAGTAAAATTTAAGAATCTTTTTATTACAATTTAGTTCAAAATAAAATTACAATTTTTTACTATTATTTATTTATTTTTATAATTTAAAGTCTTTTTATATTTTATAATACAACCTATTTTAAAAATCTACAAAATTGGTCAATTTTAAAATTTAATTAAATTCATTTGATAAAGAACAGTAAAATTACAAATTTTTTAACGACCTATTTCAAAATAAAATTAAACTTTTATTACAACTGTTAAAATCAAATGTTATTTATTTTATTTTTCTTTATAAAAATAGGTTTTTAGTTGCAACCTCTTTTAAACTAAAATACTACAATTTGTTTTATTGTTTTTATTTGACGTCGAAATTTAAAACTGATTCACTTGATTTGTGTACACACCTATTATTATTATTATTGTTATTATTATTATTTTTTATTTTTTTTTTATTTTTTTTTTTTACAGAATACCTTACCCAATGGAGGAGAGAAAGGGAAATGCCATTTCCTTGTCCTTACTCTTTTGATCACTGCTACATGCGTGTGGAGTGGGAGGCGGTACATTTAAAACTAAACGTGACATATGTTTATCGGTCATAATTAATAAGACTTTTATCCAAAGTCTTGGTTGAGATGGAAAAGTTAAAGTGTCACGATCGGGATTCTAACCAACGACCTTCGGTTCAATACGCCGCTGCTCAAGTGGTAGAGCAACATTTTCATCTCAACCAAGACTTTAGATAAAAGAATAATTCATTGAAATAAGTAAAAATAACATAAGAACAAACCGTACCACAAATATAACTTCAGTCTGGTCATCCTATCCAATCCAGCGAATACAACCTTACCTTAACCAATATTTACCTAAAAAAAAATTAACGATTAAATTTACGGTAAACCTCAAAAAATTCTCTACTGTTTATTTGGGCTGGAACAATAATTTTTGTAAATATACTTAAATCTACTATGCACAATACACCAATACTGTCGCTGTGAACAGGTGAAGAGGCCGGCTCCCACATTGTCTATATAAACTAANTAATCATCGGCCACTAGGAACAACAATGGCCCTAGCCATTTCCCCTCGTATTTACTGGTTACACATGTATGAATAATATTATGTGTTAAATAACTCATGCTCAAACTAAAATATAATCACTTTCCTGTTGCCTTATACAGTGCAGTCAATACACCTACACGATTAACCGATTGAACACCTATACTATAATATGTGTACCTGTGATGATTTGATGAGTCGAAAATACGATCCTTTAAAACAGAAGAAACCTTCAAATAATAAAAATACGTGTCTTAAAAACACTGAACTCTACTGTATCCTAGCATCTTGCCATAAAAGAGGATACATCTCAAAATGGATCCTTAATGAGTCCAAAATCTGGAGGAACAAAACCACAGGCATGAGGCATGCGAAGGGATTCATAGCAGGACCATCCGCAACCGATTCTGTTGGACTCCTAACAGGGCACTGCCACTTAAGAAGGCACATGCACCGGGTAGGAGTACAGGCAGAAGAAACCCTGCCAGGAAGAGGAGGAGACCGAAGAACACATTTTGTGTTTTTGTGAAGGTCTATGTAGGTGCAGGTTCTTCCAACTAGGACAGGAAGACCCACAAGCAAGACCCTACGCTAAGCAGTTGCTAGGAAGGCTATGTAGGCTGATTAACAACCCGAATCATAAAAAATAGGGGAGCACAATAGTTGTACTCTGGTCGAGGTGCAGCATGCCTTGTGGTCGCCTCTTTTATCCCTGCCCCTATACACGAAAGGTTCGAAAAGTATATTTTGGAAGGTAACATTTATACTTTTTTTGTGACCTTCATGTTTCTCAGATGGCCAACTTTTATTGCTTAACCCTTTCAACCCTCAATTATTACAATTTGCAAACATTGTTTTAACACTTGTTAGAGGGTCTAAATTTTTTTAGATTTTAGTGACCTACTTACCCTACTTACAACTACTTTCACTAAGGTTACCCTGAGATAATAATTAAATTTTTTTCAGTTAAAACGAAATGTTTTCCAACAAAATATTAACAATTTATCTGAAATAATGCACGCCCCTTATTATTTGATTATGAAGCTTTTTCTCTGCTCAAGTCAATTATTTTTGGGAAAGCGAGAATCCGTAAAATACGGGGTTATTAAGAGGAAAATCGGTTTAAGAACTAATTTTCCCGGATGGGAGCACCTTCTAAGAGCCCTGAGTCCCGTCCCATTAAGTCCAGTTTTGGATTTACACTAGGCCTTATTTAATAATTACACCCAATCCTTCAGTTGAATATTGTATATGTAGAACTTTTAGCCAAATAATAATGGGAAGTACAACTTTTTTCTCATTAAATTCACCCTTTTTGTAAGCGTTAAAAAAACTCAGGGGATGGAAATAAGTTGGGAAATAATAATATAAAAAATGGAAAGAAATAATAAGGCTACCAACGCTCCTTCGGTAATTACAATTAAAAGTAAAAGTTTAAATAAATACACATTTTTTTAAATATAAAATGATTATTTTATAGATAAATTATTTAATATTTAAAAAATCCTGAAGCAAGAAGAGACTCGTAAGCTTGACATTTTTCTTTTGTGGTTTCAAGCATAATAACATAATACATCTAGAAATATAACATCCGTCCGGTTATCCTATACAATGCAGCTATTACACTTACCTATTACATCTAAATTTGCCCGTTTTAAGCATAAGAACATAGTACATAACGAATATAACCTCCGTTTATAAATTTACCTGTTTGAAGCATAATGAAATTAATCCGTACTACATCATAAATATAACCTCCATCCAGTTTTCCTATACAACGCAGCTATTACACTTACCTATTACACATAAATTTGCCCATTTTAAGCACAAGAACATTAAATTGAATTTATAGTGGACAGTCGCTGACTAACCTTTGTAAGGTAAAGACGTGTACTCGGAGTTCCAAGGGATTATAGATCCGCCGCATCGATAAGTACAAGCCGTGTCGATCGACAATTCACTTATTTAACTATCCTTTATTTTTCGTTTTTGGTTTGGTTTTTTATTTTTTTATTTTATTTTTAAAAAAATGGTAAAATGATTTAGTTGATCATTATAATTTCTTTTGTGTCATCAGTCTCCGATTATTTTGTTTTATGTCTCTAACCCCTCGTCTCTTGTAAATACTTCCCCTATTGTAAATAAGTATTTTAATAAGCTTAGATCTAGTAAATAACATTTCTGTTCTTTTTGTTTCCTTATTTGTACAAACTCGTTCCTTGTACCGTGTCCTACCGAAGTGAAACGTCAGGTCGGAACATAGTGCAGGAAAAGACCCGCCCGTGCCACTGACAAACAATACAAGTATCGTTGAATTTGATGGTACTCCATCAATTAATAACCCTAAAAGACCTCTTTCCTCCTCATCAGACGAATGAGAAAATATAAAAACAAAAAAAAAATACCCCAGGGCATAGCGGACACTACCCCACTATTCCTGGTGATCCGCCCAGCGAGTCTACATGAAACATTGACCAAAATTTCACCCTTCGTGGTCAACCGTTGCATCGTTTCTGCTGCCGGCACCCCAAAAACCATAAAAAAACTTCGAAATGGAACATCGAATGCAGCGACATTAGACAAAGCCTACGCCTATTTACCCTAACAAAACTTCACACAACCCCGGTAATCGTTGAAGGACACAAATCCTTAAACTCCTCTAAGGGAGTCATCTTTTCCCATGAACTCAGTGAGATATACTTATACGCTAATATACTTAACTATTTAACCTAAATTTACTATAATAATTTCCACCATGTCCTTTATATATTTAAATAATATAATTCTTTTCAATCATATCTTTATTTGGGATACTTCTCTTAAAAAAAAAACCAACAATTTTTTGGGTATATTGCCCTCATGTTAATTAAATTGTAAAATCTTTATTCGATTACCAGTGACTTTATCTTACTTGCTAAATTGAGCATTATAAAAAAAAAACAATATAATTTAACTAAAAGAGGTCGTGTTTATTCACTATTTTAAGACGACCCGAATAAGAAGAGATGCTGGTCGTAAAACGGTTTAAGTCCACCGTCGCTGAGAAGTTTACTTAAAATGAGAACCACTTTGCTTCTTTGATTAGGGGACTTGAATAAAGTTAACGAAAAGTTCAGATAAGCTTTTGTTGTTAGAAGACATCAAGAGGAAGGAGGAAATTGGCTAAATATCATTGTCTATAATTGGAGTGATAAAACGCCGTTTTGATAACACACACTTCGGAAATTCATCTAGCATAATTAAATTTAAAATTGTAATAAAATCTAATCGATGTTTTCTAAACAGTATGAGGTATGAATGAAACAATAAAGTAATAGACTAAGTCCCTTGATGGTAAATTAAAAGGACCACATGAATCCATAGGGATGCAGTTTCAATACGATGGAATTCTCCTAGATAATGCCCGGATAATCAGGGTGAGATTAGAACTTATCATGAAAAAATGATCCGTAGAAAAGCCTCGCCTCCACGCTGAAGGCGGAAGGAAACCATTTTTCGATTATAACCTTGATATTAATTTTTATCTTATAATTCTAATTTCCTTGACCCCTCCACAATGTCAAGATAAATTGATTTATTTCTGGCCATTTCTATCGCGGTTAGGATTTAATCGTGAAAGATAGGAAGTCAATAATTGATTGGAAATTTGGAGAAAAAATTGGAAATTAATTGCAGAGGGCACCAAAGTAAGAAGGAAAAGATTCCTAAATTTGACCAACAATTTGAACAATTACAATTAATTAAGGTTTTTAGTTGAGATGAAAAAAAGTTATTGGCACGAGAGGGATTCGAACCCACGACCTTCGGCTAGATACGCCGCTGCTCTACCACCTGAGCTATCGTGACCTCGATCCGCTCGGACATCAACTCCCCATCTCAACCCCACCTTATGAGTTTTCCCTCCTTTTGCCATTTTTCAAATGTCGTGTAATCGGTTCTCAACTAAAAACCTTAATTAATTGTAATGATTTAATTGGTCAAGCGGGCCACGAAATTAGTGAAAATAATTTGAACAATTGTGGCTTCAAACATGAGAATATAACACAAATATAACCTCAGTCAGGTTATCCTATATAGTGCAATCAATCAATCTGGAAATGAGTGGTGAAATTAGACTTTTTTTGGAATTTATGTAGGATTTAAAGAGATAATGAGGGCGGGCGTCGGTGGCCGCAACGGTGTAGGCGTTGACACGGCGTTCATCACTGTAAGGTAAAGGTCCCGGGTTCGAATCCAGCAGCTCTGCATCAAACCCGACATACTTACAAATGGGATTTTTTTCAAAAACACTGACAACCCGAGGGTTGATATAACCTGTGCTGTTGAGAATTAAAAAAAAAAAAAAAAAAAAAAAAAATTCAAACCAATTGTGGTGTCTTGGCTCTGGAGTCTTGTGGAGTGGAGACGTCCTTTTAAAACCTATTTTTTAAAGGATAGGTAAAAAAAGAATAAAAAAATTCTTTTCAAAAGTTATTTATTTCATAAAACTTTATCCAATACACAAATCGCACTAGTAAATAAATACCAGTAAAATAACATACAAAAAGCATAAAAAGGTTTTTACAAATATATTTTTGAAAAAAAAGTAGTTTGTATTTAATAAATTTGGTCTACGTATGTATTTGTTATAATAATAAAGAATAAATAAATAAAAGGGCTTTGCAAGTGTGCCAGTTTACACTTTAACTCTGACCGTCGCCTGGTTCGTCAAATAAATTGACCGTTTTCTTTTTATGCGCCAAACGATCGGATTGACAAAGTTCGAGCTGGACAGGAAGGCCACGATCAAATCGCATAAGGAAATGAGGACGATGGAAATAAGCCAGATTTCGAATCGGTATTTATTCTCTGGCAGATGGATGACCAATTTGGTGTGACAAGCTGAGCCATTCTCGTCTCCCGTTTTGATAAGTAAAGTTTTAACGGATGAATTACCGACCGATGGGACTACTTCCATAACTTTCTGCTTGGTTCCCGACTCGTCCACCTTCAAGCCCTGTGGGCAAAAGACAAATTAATTAATCATTGTATAATAGGGAAATATTGATAGTTAAAGGAAACACGCTGATCGTCTCGAAAATTGATTATGACAGCTAATGCGTGAGCGACTGCAAAATGGCTAGTATAATTATCTATCGGAGTATTTGGCGGATGGCACAGCTTAAGGCAATAAGTGTGAAGTCGAGCGACGTGTCTTCCTCTGGACAAACAACTATAAGACCAAAATGTCAAAAAATTATTTAAGGAATTCCTAGCTACGGTGATATCATTAAGAATAAAAAGGTAGACAGGATGACAAAAGAGCCTCAACTGGTACTCTTCTGGATAAGTTGACCTTTGCCGTCAAGTGAAGGGAAGTACGTGTCAGTAGAGATGGATTCAGATGAAGCTTTCGTGAGTGAGTGTCAATTGAGATGGGGCCAGATGCAGAGACCGTTAGTGAGTGTCAGTTGAGATGGGTTCAGATGAAGAATCCATGAGTGACTTTAAGTTGTGATGGAGTCAAATAAAGTTTCCGTGAGTGAATGACAATTTAGATGGGGTCCGGTCAATATTCCATGAGGTTGTGTCAATTGTGATGAACCCAGATGCAGCAACTGTTAGTAAGTGTACGTTGATGATGAAGGATGAAGTTTCCGGGTGTGAGTGTAAATTGAGATGAACTCATATGCTGAGACCCATCACTGAATGTCAGTTGAAATGGGTGAGTGAGAATTATGATAGGGTTATATGAAGCTTCCGTGAGTGAGTGTCAGTTGATATGGGGTCGTTGAAGCTTCCGGGTGTAAGTGTTAATTGAGATGAACCCAGATGCTGATATCAGTTGAGATGGGGACAGATGAAGATTACATGAGTGAGTTTCAATTGGGATGGATCCAAATGCAGAGACTGTTGGTTGAGATGGGGGTCAGATTAAGATTCCGTGAGTGAGTGTCAACTGGGATGGATCCAGAAGAAGAGGCTGTTAATTATGAGAGAATCCGGTGAAGAGGCTGCGAGCGAGTGTCAGTTGAGTTGAACTCCAATTCAGTGAGTCAGCGTCAGTTGTGATGGGGTTATTTGCAGAAATTGTGAGTGATCGGAAATTGAGATGGATAATTTACGGTTTTATCTCTTAGGAGAACGTAAGAAGGAATTCTCGAATAAACCAATAAACCACACGATTTTTTAATGTAAAATCCCCTGTTTCCAACGGCCAATTCGCAATTCTTTACGACCACATCATATTGCCGTTTGTGTTATTTTAAAACTTGTAGCTTAATGAAATTTATTCAACTTACTTGAGCGGCTGATCCATCGGAATTGTCAACCCTGTAAGATGTCGTTAAGTAGACTGCCAGGTTGCCGCAGGTGACGTTGGCCTTGCCACCAATCTGTAGACGGTCGAGAATCGAAGCCTGCACAACGCACGGCATCCTCTTCTCCGGCTTTTCCGTTTTTTCCGGTTCCGGTTTCCGTTCCGTCGGAATTTTCAGTACTTTGATCCAATCCGGATCGCATTCCTTTCCACAATCGATATTCACGGTGTTCCGAAGCGGATCAGGGTTCATGTTGTAAATCACACGGCTCCGAACCTGAGACCACTCTAAAAACCAAATTCTCTGTTACAAATAAAATCTTATCTACCTGCTTGTACATACAATATTGTAAGCTCTATGTAAAATCAAAATCGTGTCCGAGGTTTCCTGCCAATGAGACCTAGGAGCCGATTTTTTCCTGACTTTATTGTGTAATTGATCAGTTGTTTTGTATTTTTACGTTGAAAAAAAAAAATGTATATATTTAGTGAGTTAGATATGTAAAAATTGCCAAAAAAAACTTTGAGTAAAAAAAGGAGAACTTTTTTTTTGCAAAATCGGATTCAGATTCTTTTTAAGCATTAAGTACTAATTTTTATAGTAAGAAATAAATAAATAAACATTTTCAGTTTGATAAGCTGGAGGCAATTTCTTTGTCTTCGGTGTCCGGCGTTTTCACTGAAAGACTGATAACTCCTCTGAATTATATCCAAATTTGTCGTTATTACAACCGTTACGAAGGAGAATATTTCTTCTTTTTTCGGATATCTCAATAATGTTTATATTGAATGCCAATAAAAGTGACTAAAATAAGAATAAAATCAACAAAAACTACTCTCCAAACGGTTTTTACCTCGGGTTTACATTTTTCACGGACCCCTGGTTTATATCGTTAGGTGTAGTTTTAGGGTTTTAAAACTGCGTAACGTTTTCTGTGAATCGGTAGAGTTGTTTCAAACCTATCGTCAATTTTGTGATTTGTGAGAAATGAAATTGTACACTTTTTTAGGCAAAAAATTTGTAAAAAAATTTATTTTTTGATTTTCGCAACTGGGGTCTGGTGTGACGTAGGGTTTAGAAAAACACTTTCTCTATCGTGCCGACGTTTCGATCTTTATTGAGATCATCTTCAGGGCCTGGGATTTATAAACATTGTTCAAATTATACAAATATTGGGTTGTCCGGAAAATAATGCAGGATTTTAAGTTTTCATTAAAAAAAATCTATATAAAATATTCTGTTTACGTTTACAGGATTACTCATTTGTATGAATGTCAACACTTATTAATCCTCTTCCAAATGATATTGTTTGTTTACCTCTGTAGCATTCCGCTACTTGGAAATAATTCAGTCATCCTTATAATGTCAAAGCGAGAATTTCGTACGATTTTCTTTTACGAGTTTAAACTCGGCCGAAGCGGAGCCCAAACATTAACCAAGTCTGGGGCGAGGGTTGTGTTAATGAGTGCACTGTGCAAAGGTGGTTTAAAAAATTTCGGGAGGGAGATTTCAGCCTTGAAGATGAAGAAGGTCGTGGAAGGCCTTCCTCTCTTAATGATGATGTTCTGCGATCAGTGGTGGAAGAAAACCCCAAAACAACTGTTCGAGAACTTGCAGAGCAACTCAAAGTCAGTAAAACGACCGTCGCTGACCACCTCAAGGCGATTGGAAAAGTGAAAAAACTCGAAAATTGGGTTCCACACTCATTAAACGATCGCCAAAAAAATCAGCGCTTTGATGTTTGTGCATCACTTCTTTGTCGAAACAAAAATGACCCATTTCTGGCCAGAATTGTTACATGTGACGAAAAGTGGATTCTCTACGATAACACTAGACGTTCTGGACAGTGGCTCGACAAAGGAGAAGCTCCAATACATTTTCCAAAGCCCCCAACTCATCAAAAAAAGGTAATGGTTACGGTATGGTGGGCTTCATTTGGTTTAATACACTACAGCTTCTTAAATCCTGGCGAAACCATCAATGCTGAATCATACTGTAACCAAATTAATACCATGCATCAGAAATTGGCAGTAATGAAGCCCTCTTTGGTCAATCGGAAAGGGCCCATTTTGTTGCATGACAACGCTCGACCACATGTGTCACGTGTAACGTCACAAAAATTATTGGAGCTTGGCTATGAAACTTTGCCTCACCCACCCTACTCTCCGGACCTCTCGCCTACTGACTACCATTTTTTTAGACACCTGGACCACTACTTACAACACATAATATTCAAAAATCAAACGGAACTGGAAAATGCATTTATTGACTTTATCAATTCTAAAAATTCTGAATTCTACTCAGACGGAATTAATAAGTTACCAACACGTTGGGAGAAATGTATTGAGAGTATGGGAAATTATTTTGATTAAAGAACATTGCTTTAAAGTAACTAGTTTCTTTTTTTTTGTTTAATACCAAAATCCTGCATTATTTTCCGGACAACCCAATAATAATAAAAAAACTCGTGTAACTAGAAAGTTCATCCTTCAAAATTCCAAAGGATAAACTAAGTTAAAAGTAAATTGGATTAAATTGTGTTAAGGATCTTCGACAGCGGATCGACAACTAATTAATTATTAATACCAATTTACTTAAAGCGTTTCTTAAACCGACAAGCCGAATTTGTCTTTACTTACTTAAGAGATTTCTGTGTTAATTAAAGAGGATAAATTGAATGATTTGCGATTTAGAAAAGAGAATAAACAACCAAGGATATTAATTTTAAAAAAATGTGTTCTGTTGAATGCTCATGTTGCAGTTGTCTACAAGTGTGCAGTTGCCATTTTCAAATTTGGAAATATTACGAGAAACAGACGAATAAGAAAGAAATTATAGGGATGGTAGTGATAGCTTCTCTTACCGATCAAAGATATCAAGAGGAGGAGAAGAGTTGGACGCATAGCTGGTTCGCCTGGGAAGAAGGAAACCGAAGAGAGCTGAACCTCGACTGGGCCCAAGTGGTTAAATGCGACTGGTTATGAAGAAAACGGTGAAAATTCCAGTCCAGCTATCGAACGAAAATGATTCACAAGTTCAGAAGTCTAAAAGTATTTAAATAAACAGAACACACTTTGTATTCGGAATTTTATCACAGTTTTTCAATAGAGTTCGAGATAAGAAACGGAGATTAAATGAAAACCCAGCTACTAGATTCCTGATGGCGACAAAAAAATTACAAAACTTTTAAAGAAAAATGTTAATGATAAAAAATCTACTCAGAATTTAGTTCGAAAGAGCATTATTTTTCTATTTAAATATACACACACACACACACACACANATATATACAGGGTGTTCGGCTACGGTGTTATAATCTTTGCCAGGAGATTCTACATTCAAAATGGACCCAAAAAGTCCTTAGTAACTATGGCCCGAATTTCAACATTTTCGGAGTTATTCCACTTTTTCTGATTTTTTAAGATTTCACGACCTTTCTTCAAATGAACAATAACTGCAAAACTAAAAGATTTTGGACAAGTCGGTTGATACCATTGAAAACTACGTTAAATGTCCAATAAGATGTGATTAAGACTAAACTTGTAAACGTTGGTGAAATAAGCGTTTTTTGTAGCGAGAACTTAAAAAATTTTTTTTTTTTCAAAGTCGAAAAACTTACTGTGGTGATCCTACTCTACTATTTCCAAACCGAGAGACCAGAAAATTTCAGAAAATGTGCTCCATTCAATATCCTTTTTAGTAGTGTAATTGATGTTTTAATTACTTTTGTCAAAGATGAAAAAATCGATGAAGGAAAGGAAAAAAACGTGATTGACGGATTGTAAATCAATAACCGTTTTCTGAATTTTTCTTGTCTCTCGGATAGAAAATAGTAGTTTAGGATCACCGTAATAAGTTTTTCAACTAAAAAAAAAAATATTTTTCAAAATTCTGGCTACTTTTTTCACCAACAACTTTTGTCTTGATCACTTCTTATTGGAAATTGAACCAAATTTTCAATGGTATCAACAGATTTGTCCAAAACCATTTATTTTTGGAGTTATCATCGTTTATTTGAAGCAAGGTTGTGAAATATTAAAAAAATCAGAAAAAGAGAGAGAATAACTCCGAAACCGTTGACATTCAGACCATAGTTAATTAGGACATTTTGGTTTAATTTGAAAGTAGAATCTACTGGCAAAGTTTGTAACATGAGTAGCCGAACACCCTATACATAGTACGCAGGGTGGGCGACCAAGACCCGAGGGGTTAAATGACTGGGTAGACTCGTACCCCATCCCTAAAAGGTCCGGGACTTGGTCGGCTCACGTGTCCTGCATAAATCTCTTGGACTTGTTCACAAACCCGGTTGGTGATGTCCGCTCCTTCAAAGATTTCAAATCTAGGCCTACATACCTATCACAATCTGTGAGGTAGTGCCTTGCCGTTCCTTCTTTTATTTCGCAAAAACGGCAAAAGGGATCTGGTAGAATACCCATTACGGAGAGGTGTCTTCTCAGTGGGCAGTGGCCCGTCAGGATACCTATCAACTTCCTAATTCCCTTCCTTGAGATAGAAAATACCCATTTCGATTCTTCTGGTTTGATCTCCTTAACAAACTCTTTTGATTGCCTGTGTCCGGGGGATAAATTCCACTACCTAAGGAATTGTTTCATGCCCCAGTTATTAATACTCTCTTTCGCTGTGCTCATAGAGTGAGGTAATACCGGCTGTAGCCCGATAAACGCAGTATTAGAGCCTTCTTTGGCCAGGTCATCCCCCTCTTCATTGCTATGGTGTCCTTTAAGTGCTGGTATCCAAATAAGGATTACCTTGTTCTCAAACCTGAAGAGATCCTCTACAGAGTAGAGATAATCTACAGTTTTCTCCACCAGAGTCTAGAGGTCGATAAATATTTTTGTAATGACCTAAGACTAGCCTGACTGTTAGAAAAAAATCTAATATCCTTTCCCTTAATTTTATTTTCCAAGTGTTCTACAACACACATTAATGGCCCAAATTTCCGCATCATAAACGGAGGTGTTATTGCCAAGAGGGGAGGAGACGCCCATTCCTAATTTAGGTATGTAGATTCCTCCTGCACCACTCCCTCTAACTTTGATAAGTGAACCATCTGTGTAGCAGTCTATGTTGCGATGGTCATCATCCAAACTATAATTATATTCACAAGGGGTACTACCTGAACGTACTTATTCCCCGAAGGGGTTTTAATCTTTTGATCACTAACGCTTAATAATTGGCCGTTAACCTTACTCTAGTTGTATACATATTATATTATTTTGTAATAACATATAATATAATATGTTTTTACAAATGTGTATAAGCTCAATTCTGCCCTTATATGCACTCGTGTACATACTGGTACAGAACCGTGCTTAAGATTTTTCGAGGCTGGCCACGAGAATCACCCACTTCGTTGTTTTGGAGAAGCACTTGTGGATATTTGTCCATCACACTTTATGCGTATTGACAAGTATACTTACAATTCAAATTGAACGGAATACTTATTATTAACCAATTGTTGTATGGACCTATGTTTTTGGCAACTGGGTCGAAATGCGGTATGCCGTAAAATGGTTCAGGTCCGATTGGTGCCATGCGATTCCTTATCGAAGTTTGGCCAATTTATGAGCAAACCAGTCTCAAGATACCAAAGAAGACGAAAAAAAATGTCCCGTCGCATAGCATGATGGGCCTTGTAAGAAGCAACACCCGACTGACCATAATGTAAAATCGACATCACCATGATGATGAGGATACTAGGAAGAAGGGTTTAGGCGATCCCAATCACTGCAGCATTTTGGTTCATTTTACTTACTTCTATGCCTGGCACCTCTGAGGTGGGTTACCATCTCCTTTTGTCTTTTTTGGATCTATTTAGAGATGGAGGAGTTATGTTACGGTTGATTACGGTTACCTACGGTTGATCTTGTTATCCGGATTGTGGTTCTGGGCTTATTACTGGTCTTGAAGTCATCTGGCCAGTATGTCTCCTTGATCATTGCCTTTGTTATTTCCATTGTTGTTTGTCCATGTGAGCCTAGTTTCTTTTATTGATTGTTATACTTCTAATTTATTGGTGTGCTCTCTGGGAGCGTCCTTTTTATGTATCCACCAGTTTTGACTCTGATTGCCTTAGGATAAGGATGTCTTCACTTGCTTCCCCTCCTATCTTTTAGGTGATAAGCCCTCTTCTTTTTTCCTACTTTTTCTTCAGTGTAGTATTCTTAATTATAATAATATGAACGATCTGTATAATTATAATACTCCAATTCTGAATAGTTATTAGAGAGAATTTGACTGAACAATTTTGTTTAGGTTTGAAATCGTGAGTCAAAATTCTTATCGCAGCATTAATTAAGCATTGATTGAGATAAAAAGGAACCAATCGGTTGAAAATAAATAATTTTGTTGAAAGAATAAGAATTTCCATCAAATCATTTGAGAAGAGAACAAAAGACTAAATAAATTGAAACTTAATACGAAGTTAATTTCAGGCTTTAGACTGATTCACATCCTACAATTAATTTCATATAAATTTAATGTATACTGATGTCACAAATTTTTTAAATTAACGAACCATTAAATAAAATTTTTTACAATTTTAATTATTAGATGCGCAATTTTTAGTTTCAAATTAACCCTTTCTATAAAGCATTAAAAAAAGGGATTTTAATAGAAAATAATTGGGCTCTTACAATTCAACTAGAAATATATAAAATTACGTATAAAAGTAAAGGATTCTTTTTTAAATTGTGTTCTTAAAGAAAATTATATATGGTTTTTATATAAAATACCTAACATAATTTTTATTTTAAATACTTTTCATATGGTCTTCCAAGATATAAATTCTTTTTAAATTTACAAAAAATATCATATACTCAGGAATTTTACTTTACATACAGAAATTTCATACCATCTCCATGCTTTTATAATACTTACAAAAAATGAATTTGAATAAAAAAAAATAATTTGAAATTAGAAGGAGTTAATTTAATGAAGAAAAGCTATCTACGTCTCTGTTTTAAGCCGAGTGTACCGAAATGTTACAAGATTAGAAAAAACAAACATTTTTGTTTCAGAAAAAGGATACTTAACAGGGCTGATGAACTAGGACAAATGTAGTTATTTTAGGTGAACTTTGAAACACTGAAATTTTAGTTTACATGCTTATATTTCCTACTATCTCTTAAGTTGTTTTAATAATGTAAAGAAGGGGTAAATTTGAAATTAAAAAGGGCTCATTTAAAATTAAAAAGGTATAATTTGAAGTAAAAAGAGTTTAATTTTAAGTGGAACATGGTTAATTTAAATTAAAAAAGGGTAAGTTTGACGGAAAAATCCATAAAATGAAATGTTGCTAGATTAGAAAGAACAAACATCTTTATTTCAATAAAAAAAGGCTGATGAACTAGGATAAATGTAGTTATTTTGGGTGAACATTGAAATACTGGATTTTAGTTTACATACTTATATTTCCTACCATCTCTTAAGTGTTTTTAATAATTTAAAGAAGGGGTAAATTTGAAATTAAAAAGGGCTCATATAAAATTAAAAAGGTATAATTTGAAGAAAAAAGAGTTTAATTTTAAGTGGAAAAGGGTTAATTTGAATTAAAAAAAGGTAAGTTCGTCGGAAAAATCCATGATTGTTATTATAATTAATTTTCATTACATTTTTGTGTCGTATGTTAATAAGAACCCATGATATATGCATAAAAAATGTCTCAAATTGAAATAAGAATCCTTTATTTCTATTTTTTATTTTAAAGAAAGAAACTGAAGAAACAAAGGAATCTTCTTTTAATTGGAGAATTTAAAAAAAATAAAATAAAATTGGTTCCTATCTAAAATACCACACGCAAAAAATAAGTACATTAAGAATATATATGAAATTAAATACAAAAACACGAGTCTTCTGTTAATTCGAGATTTAAATAAATGAATTAATTAATTTATATAACTAGTCAAAAATAAATTAAATTGTTTTTATTTTAACATTTAATTATATATATACAGGGTGAATTGCTACTCGTGCTACAAACTTCTCCAGTAGATTCTTCACCCTAAAATGAACAAAAAAGTTCATATTGTCCATGGTCCGATTCTCAACCATTTCAGAGTAATTTCGCTTTTTATNCTCTCCCTGCTCTCTCTCCGTTTTTCTTTCACTCTCATTCTTTCTCTCTCGTCCTCACTCTCCATGTTTCTTTCTCTATCGTTCTTTCTACATATGTTCTCTCTCCCTCTACTTTCTCTTTCCCTCTATTTTTCTCTCTCTCTCTCTCTTCTGTTTTCTTCTCTATCGTTCTTTCTATCTATCATCTCTTTCTCTCTCTCACAGTCTCACTCTCTCCCTGCTCTCTCTCCGTTTTTCTTTCACTCTCATTCTTTCTCTCTCGTCCTCACTCTCCATGTTTCTTTCTCTATCGTTCTTTCTATATATGTTCTCTCTCCCTCTACTTTCTCTTTCCCTTTATTTCTCTCTCTTTCTCTCTCTCTCTCTATTTCTCTCTCTTTCTCTCTCTCTCTCTCTCTCTCTCTCTCTCTCTCTCTCTCTCTCCCCCGCCTTCTTTTTCTTTTTTCAATGCGTTTTAAAGCAACTGAAAATCGATGAGTTCGGCCATCGTTAAATAGGCAATTGTCTCAGTTTGGAGACGTGAGGACGTGTTCTGGTCCTGACATTTCTATTTTATCTTTATCGGGAAGCGAGGACGCTCTCTCAACAATCGGCGGTCCTTGTCCAGGCGACGATCTCGTTTAACGGAATTGGAGCCTGTTTGGTTTGATTTGGGAGTGGCAGGACAAAAAAATCCCTAATTTTAGGGGGCATAAATGTATAAAAAATTCCAGTGTGTAAACAAAATGTCCGTACTATCGTCCAAAGAAGATTCAATGTCACCAAGTTTGCCAACTTTCCCAGGTCCTGATAAAAAGAGGCCTTTTTTTTGCTTTTTGAAAAAAAGCCATTTGTAAGTATGTCGGGTTCGAACGCAGGGCCGCTTGATTCGAACCCGGGATCTTTACCTTACAGTGATGAGCGCCTTGTCAACGCCTAAACCGTTGCGGCCACCGACGCCCCCTCCTAAGTTTGTTGTATAGGATTTTAGTTTTTATAATGCTTTAGACAATGAACAAAAAAATTCCTTCATCCGATTCTCTAAATTGGAAATACTACTGAACTGCTCACGATCAACACGACGGTTTTTGTTTTGTGGATATGTATTGCGTATATAAAATACAAATTGGTCGTGAGGAATTAATGTTGGTCGTGGATTAGAAGTAGCTTTTCGAGTACTTTCCCGGGGGTAAGTAGGAGATTTATAGGATTGTAGAAAGAGACTTTGGTTTTATTGCAGCTATAAAGATTTGAAGGTTTGTTGAACAATTTCCCTGTTAACATTGGCGAGCATTGATACTAATGTTAGCACATATTATTTTTATGACCATATCCGTACTACGTGGATATAAATATCGTAAGACGAACGCTGGAAATCCAAGTCTGTCGTTAAAAAGTTACTGACAGGAATGTGACATTCCGCCCCCCCACCACGGAAATGTTCCGTGCCGACATTTTTCTCTCTAGGATCCCTTTATTCTCGATTCCGGCGTCACATACACATATAATTAGCCTGTCATCCGCAGGCTCAGCCTTTCATTTTTAACGGGCCATTTTGTATATAAGCCAACCAGCGACCTCCATCGTCAAAAGGCGACGGCCGGACATGGAGTGGTTGAAGTGAAATTACTTCTTGGAAATACTGTCAAACCCGAACATTTAATATAAAAAAATAGACAATTAGATAAAACTAAAAGTCCAACCACACTGATGGACAAAATAAGCGCACCACCCTTAAATATTAATATATTTAGGTTTATTCATATATTGCATACCAAAAATAATTTTGGCTGCAAAAGTAAGACATTTAAAAAATGTTTATTACCTAATTCTACAAAAAAATATTGAGTAAAGAATAAAATAAATAAATAAACAAATCAAAATGTAAAAAAACTTTTTTGTCCACTTGAATTGCCAGTATTTACATCTCTGATACGAATCACGTCTGTTAAACGCCTTTGCAATCCTTGGAAAAGATTTCTGGTAAAACCTGAGGAATTCTTTTTCATTCATCAAGAACAGCTGTTTCCATCTCTTCTAGGGTGTTGGGACCTGGGTTTCGCCGTCGTGCACGTCGCATAAGTTGGTCCCAAATGTGTTTTATTGGGTTTAAATCTGGACTTCGAGCTGGGCACACCAAGCACTAATCCCAACCTGATTCAGGTACTCAGCCACTATAGGTGCTTTGTGGAGCCTGGCATTAACCTGCATTAACAAGAACTTACACCGATTTGGAGGGCAAATGGCACTTCATGTTCTTCGATTATGGCTTGTACTTCACACCTCTGTGAAGTTAGAGATCTTCGCACAACAACCAATTCGTCCATGGATATGCCACTCAATAGCATCAATGATCTATTGGGTTGTCCGGAAAATAATGCAGGATTTTGGTATTAAACAAAAAAAAAGAAACTAGTTACTTTAAAGCAATGTTCTTTAATCAAAATAATNAATCCTGTAAACGTAAACAGAATATTTTATATAGATTTTTTTTAATGAAAACTTAAAATCCTGCATTATTTTCCGGACAACCCGATACCATGGAATGCCACTCGAAGAACCATTCATCATGGGGGTATCTGTCTCCTGAGCGTCTCCTTATGAAATTACGCCCATTTGATGATTTGAGGCTAACTCTCACCTCATTAGTAACGAGAATTAGTCCCAATCTTTCAAAGTCCAATTCATATGTTCCCGTGAGAACTGAAGCCTGGACATTTTCTTGGCTTTGGTAAGAAGGGGTCGACGAGCTGTGTACCATGACCTGAGGTTATTTTCATTGAGCTTTCTTCTTACAGTCCTGGAGGAAATAGAACCATTTATTGGTATACTTATCAGATTTCTTATCTCATTTTCTGCAATTCTTCAGTTTCATAGAGCCTGATGTCGGTTGAATCTATCGTCTCTCTCGTCTGCTGACGTAGGCCCACCCTGTCCTGACCTTCTAGAGCGAAGCCCTGACCTACTGAGAAGCCCTGTTTCTCTGAAGCGCCGAAGAACTCTTCCGATTGTAGAGTGATTTGCACTCAGTCTCCTGGCGACTTCGCGCTGGCAGTATCCTTCCTCTAATAATGTGACCCTGATACTGTCATACTCACTCAAATCTCAGAGTGGAGCCGTTGAAAAAGGTTTAAGAATAAGAATGATAATAAATGAAATCAACGAAGGAAAGGTCGATAAAAACCAGTTCCCTGACATTAAATGGTAGAGGTATTGTGTTAAAATATTTCCAAAAAAAAAAAGATGGGACAAAAGATGGAGCCTTGAAGAACACCAGCAGTAATGTCGTTCCATTGGGAAATGAGGATTTTTTTCAACATCTTCAAACGCTTTTTATAAGTCAATAAAAACCAGTTGCCTGACATTAAATGGTAGAGGTATTGTGTTAAAATATATCCAAAAAAAGATGGGGCAAAAGATGGAGCCTTGAAGAACACCAGCAGTAATGTCGTTCCATTGGGATATGAGGATTTTTTTCAACATCTTCAAACGCTTTTTATAAGTCGATAAAAACCAGTTGCCTGACATTAAATGATAGAGGTATTGTGTTAAAATATATCAAGAAAAAGAGGGGACAAAGGATGGAGCCTTGAAGAACACCAGCAATAATGTCGTTCCGTTTGAAATAAGGATTTTTTTCAACATTATCAATCGCTTTTTATAAGTCGATAAAAACCAGTTGCCTGACATTAAATGGTAGAGGTATTGTGTTAAAATATATCAAGTACCTAATGTAGAAAGATAATAGATTCAATTTTAAACTCCAATTGTCTATTTTCTGTGGGCCATTTAAAAAATGGTATCCCAATCATAACCCAGCATCCTCAGTTGAAGAACTGCGGCAAAGAATAGAAAATGCTAGTCAGTCCATTTCCCCTGACTATCGCTGTGGGCACTGGTGAAGAGTAGTTAAAAAAGAGCAAATTTTATATCTTTACGCAAGGCATGCTGGTCGAACATGAAATGTGATTAATAAATAGCAAACCAAATGACTAGTTTTTCAAACTTTTTGCCATAACGTGTTTATTTGTATGGTCGTTTTTGAAATTTTCAAGTTGAATTGGGCCTGAGTTACCTTGCATAATTTTTGTGCATAAAAAGGTAAAAATTTGAAACTAGATTGAAAAATATTAAACACTGTTTTTTCTTCAGTCGGGCCATCTGAAAAGAACACCATGTATACATCTAATGTAATTTAATACTATCCTGATTATTATTGTACTATTCTACGTTAAAAAAATCGACTGATACGTATAATAACCCATATTTAAAAAAAAAGTCAATTTCAATGCAATGCCCTATGACTAGTTGCCAAATAAAAATTTTGAAGTTATGACCGAGCAACATAGCAAACTAAGCTTAAATATTTTTTATTATCCGGAAAGAAAGTTCATATTTGTTTTTTTACACCCAAAAACCCTTTGAATACAAATTTTTGCGAAAATCAAAAAATAATTTTTCCACAATTTTTTTGCCTTAAAAAGCGTTCAATTTTATTTCTTGCAAATGACAAAATTGACGATAGCTTTGAAACAACTCTACCGATTCGCAGAAAACTTTACACAGATTAAAAACCCTATAAACTACACCTAACTGCATAAACCAGGGGTCCGTGAAAAAATGTAAACCCGGAGATAAAAAATAAACCGTTTGGAGAGTAGTTTTTGTTGATTTTATTCTCATTTTTCTTACTTTTATTGGCATTAAATCTAAACATTATTGAGACATCCGAAAAAATAAGAAATATTTACCGTCCTAACGGTTGTAATAACGACAAATTTGGATAAAAGTCTGAGGAGTTATTAGTTTTTAAGTGAACACGCCCGACACGAAGACAAAGAAATTGCCTCCAGCTTACCAAATTGAAATGTTTATTTATTTTGTTAATTTATTTTTTACTATAAGAATTAGTACTTATCAACTTTAAAAACTGCTTAAAATGAATCTGAATCCGGCTTTGCAAAAAAAAAATGTTTTGCTATTTTTTACTCAACGGTTTTTTTTCAATTTTTACCTATCTAACTGAATTAATATAATCTTTTATTTTCTTATGCTGCGTAAAAAATACAAAACAACTGATCAATAATAACTGTTAAAGACATGCACCGTAAAGTCCTATAAACTATGGCAATTAACTTTAGCGAAGAAGCAAATTATTGCAATTAACAGCGAAACAAACGTAATGACTTTTTTCAAACTTTTTGCCGTAACTTTGTCAATTTTCGACCAATTTAAAATCCTATTACACCATTGTTTTCAGCTTAAAAAAATCCTTTAAATAAGTTTTGAAGTTGTACTGGGCCTGAGGTACAGTGTATAATTTTCTCAAAAAAAGGTAAATATTTGAAAATAGACTAACAAATATTAAACACTTTTTTTTATTGTATCATTGGTTGAAGAGAAATTCAGCTGGGCCATCTAAAATGAACACCCTTTAAACGTAAAAAATACTTAAATTGAAAGAAGAATTTTATTTTTATACTTTATTTTAAATAATTTTTAATTTGAATGGTGATTAATTTTCAGATGGGTTTCCAAGAGATCATTTTTATTTATTTTTCCAAAAAAATCTCAAATAGTCAGGAATTTTACTTTAATTTATAAAATTAATTTAAAATTAAAAAGGGAAAATTAAGTTAAAAAGTTAATTTGAAATTAAAAGAGTGAATTGAAGTTAATTTGAAATTAAAACGGTGAATTTCAGTTAAAAAGTTAATTTGAAATTAAAAGGGTGAATTGAAGAGAAATTCACCCTTTTAATCAATTAAAGAGTTAATTTGAAATTAAAAGGGTTAATTTAATAGAAAGAAAGATATATGCGTCTCTGTTTTAAGCAGCTCCATATGTGCAGAATGTTACGAAAATGAAAAGTGCAAACATTTTTATTTCATTAAAAAGAAACTTAAGAGGGCCGATGAACAAGTGTACAAGTACAGTTATTTTGAGCGAATTTGAACTTTGTTGTTCGCGTTCATGCTTTCGAAGGAAAATAAAGAAGAGAACGGTTCATTTTGTTATAATTTCCATTCATTTCATTAGAAATTCCCTTAGGTGATTAGGAGGCTGATGATAAACGTCAGCAAGCTCTATGACCTCGTATACAGGCATTAAATAAACGTGTAATTAATCCTTTCAAATCCAGACTCGTCCTAATAGCGCTGACAGTGAAATGTTTACAGAAGAGGGGCCGTACTCAAAGTGTAATTTCAAAACTGGAAACATCGCCGGCGAGTGTGGCGTATCGCGAAATAAATTCCAGTTTTACACACTCGGAAACGAATATAAAACGGGCATTCTTGAAATGATGAAATGCAGATTCGAATCGTTTGGCTTTGGAAGAGGGCCAAATACACCACCCTACTCCTTTTTTTCCACTATAAATAGTCCTCTTTAAAAGGATTGTCCAGGATTGAACTCCACTTACGGACTGCCCTAGGCAACAAACAACCGATTTAGAGCCAGACAGAATTTCAGGGAATTAGTTTTGGTCTGACAGTTCCAAACCTAAAGAAAAAAAAGAGTTTATAAATCCTAAAAAACAACCCTTAATGTCATCCTCATACTACTACTATACTCTTTTAACACCTTATAGGAAGGCACTGGTTGACAAATCGACCACTAAAGATTAGCTTGGAGTAATCACCCTAGAAGTACTGGTTTGATATCTAGTGGAAAGCTAGGAAAAGTGCCATCTTGAAAACTATCCTAGCTATGTTTCCTTCACAGGGGAAAGTATGGATGGGTAAGTATTTGATATTTTGACCTAGGCCCTTTCAGAAACCTTTGTCAAGGTGCCTACTCGAGAAATTGTGAATTATTTCTTTTAATTCTCTTCGTTTTGCTGTTTTCCAATCTATGCTTGGTAAGTCTAATTCGACAATATTGAGGGAATTTTAGTGCGTGATGAATTAAATTTCATTGTCACTACTTTTTTTTAAATTTTCAGAACACAATTTTTAAGTTCGAGTGAGTACGCTCCGTTTCTAAAGGATTTTCACCATTATCTTTCTTTTCGTATAAATATTCAGTCCTAAAGATTTTCTAGTCCCAACTCTGTTTTACTTAAAAAATTAATATTACTTTAAAAAAATAAATTCTAAGGTACATTTTTTCCACCATGTAACACGGTTTCGTATTTTTTTCTCTACAATTAGCTATAATTAGACGAAGTGTTTTGTTTTGGAGAAAGAGAAAGATCTGGCCGAATTAGGCCGACAACATTTTGAGATCTAAAACGAAATAATCTTTTTTAGTTTCAAATTAGCCATTTTTAACTTCAAATAAACCTTTTTTTAACTTCAAATTAATTCTTATTAAATTTAAATTAAACTTTTTTCAAACTGACCCTTTACCGCGGTCCCCCCCTTTTTACCTTCAAATTAACTATTTCTATCTTTCGATTAATAATTTTTAATTTCAGATTAACTATTTTTAACTTCAAATTAACTCATTCTATCTTCAGATTAATATTTTTTAATTTCATATTAAACTTTTTTAATCCAATTAGTCATTTTAACTTCAAATTATCAACTTGTTATGTTCAGATTAACCATTTTTAATTTCAAGTTAATCTTTTTTAATTCAAATTAGTCATTTTTAACTTCAAATTACCAACTTGTTATGTTCCGATTAACCATTTTTAATTTCAAGTTCAAATTAACATTTTTTCAAACTAACGCTTTTTCACTTCAAATTTACTATTTTCACCTGTAGGTTAATAATTTTTAATTTCAAATTAACCTTTTTAATTTCAGATTAAACATTTTTAATTTCAAATTAACTCATTTTATCTTCAGATTAATGTTTTTTAATTTCAAATTAACCTTTTTTAATTAAAATTAGTCATTTTTAACTTCAAATTACAAACGTTTTATGTTCAGATTAACCATTTTTAATTTCAAGTTAAACTTTTTTAAACTTAAAATTAACCTTTTTTTCAAACCAACTCTTTTTAACTTCAAATTTACTATTTTTATCTTTAGGTTAATAATTTTTAATTTCAAATTACCCTTTTTAATTTCAGATTAACCATTTTTAACTTCAAATTAACTCATTTTGTCTTTAGATTAATATTTTTTAATTTCAAATTAACCTTTTTTAATTTCAAGTTAACCTTCTTTTAAGTTCAAATTAACAAATTTTTACTACTGATTATCCCATTTTATCTTTCGATTAACCCTTTCACCTGCAAATTAACCATTTTACTCCCCTTCCAATATTTTCTCCTAAGCCACACGTGTTCAGTTTCTGGACGGGCTGTTGGAAATTCCGTCAGTTCATCTCCTACGATTTTTCACGTAAGTGAACAATCCTTTTTTTCTCCCCAAGCGGAACCGATTCTTTTCAGTCGCAATAAACAATGAGCTTTAATGATCTCATGTTACAGCGTGCGATTAACACTTCGGGTTTTTTATACATCCCTTTTAAATGGAATCGGTTTGGATTTCGGACCCAGTTCTGTTGATAGGGTTGGGTGACCATTCGTGGAACTCGAAGCACGCATCGCCTCCTCTAAACTTTGTCTCTATCAAGACTGGAATCTCGGCTCCCGGGGGGAAACCTATTAAATTATTTCCTAGTATAAACGTTTCTACGTGCGAGTCATTTTAATTCGTGACGAGGCGACCCGATGATTCACTGTTTCTGTTAAAATGAAACCAAACAAACAACAAGTAATATCCCATTATCATTTATTTCCCATTTATTTATAACTTCAGTTCACTGAAAGGCAATAAAAGTGGCTACCCACGGATTTTTTTAAATACTTGCATTCATTATAATTTTGTTTTGGTGTACTGGATATTTTTAAACAACAATATAAAATATAGCTAAATAAAAAGTTAAACTGAGTAAAACAATTTGATCAATAATGTTGATATGGAAAGAATAAAGAAAATGTAAAGTTCAGCACAATTATTTCCTCATCTTGAATTGATCACAGCTTGCATTCGACGTGGCATCGATTTTATGCGATTTTATGAGGTCCTCCTCAAACATCTCCATTGTTCATTCCTGCAAATTCTCTGGCATCACTGGTCGACTTTTTACCCTCCCAAAGGTGTTCGAACAATAAGTCGGGACTAGATGCTCGCTCCAAGCGTTGAATAGAAATCCAGAAGTAGACACCAACGGTACTTGCTGTGGGGGGCCGTCATAAAAATAAATTAGTGACACATAAGAAACAACTTCTTCTGATAACACATCTTCAATGTATCTCGTAGCTCTTAGGGAAATCTGGATGAAGATCAAGTTCGACCTTCTGACTTCATAGAAATTCTGCCCAGACTATGACACCACCACCTCCATTGCTTCATCCGAGTGAAAATGTTACGGTGATATTTTTTTTTTCCAAACCCTCTCTCGGCCATCAGAAGACAAAACCTTGACTCATCGGAAAACAAGATTTTAGTCCAATTTTGCTCAGACCAATTGATGTGATTTCTTTCCAAAACTTAACCGAGCTGTTCTATGCCTTGTCAGAACTCCTGTACCAGTGGCAGTCCTCTCTCTCTCTCTCTCTCTCTCTCTCTCTCTCTCTCTCTCTCTCTCTCTCTCCCTCTGCTCTCCACTTGCTCAAATGCTTAGTACTGAAATTCGAGCATCAAGGAACGCAAGAAGTTATGTACAGCATTCATAAGGACACGCAGTGAAGCTGTATATAATAAATTTCAAGTTTTTCGAAACCGGGTTCAACAAAAAATTAGACAAATTAGGAATGCCAAACGAGATTATTATGCAGGCCATTTTGCTAAAATAACTAATTCTAAAGTAATGTGGGCTGAATTAGAAAAGATTTTTTTACGAGGGTTTGCACCATCAGAGGTTATATCAACCCTCGGGGTGCTGGTGCTTTTGAGAAAAAAAAGCCCATTTGTAAGTATGTCGGGTTTGAGTGAAGAGCGTTCGAGAGAGAGTTCGAATCCAGGAACCGGGGACCTTTACCTTTCAGTGATGAGCGCCGTGTCAACGTCTAAATCGTTGCGGCCAACGACGCCCCTCTATCGAGAAAAGCTAGAATTAATAAAACCAAGCAGTTCAAGGTCTGTAATCCCTTTTATTTGCAATGAAATAAAATGCTTTATCTTCGTTTGTCAATAATACGCCAGCTCACTAATGTTGTGGGCGGTAATTTCAATGGAGAGTCACCCAGAGTTGGTTGTTGTTCGTGGAGGGTCCTTGACGGCCAGTTGCTTTGTGGATGAAATTTTGGAACATCATGCGTTGCCTATCCTCGATGACATCCGCGGCAATCCTAATCTAATGCCCGATAATGCTCGTCCACATGTCGCTCGCATAGTACAAACGTACCTTCAACAGCATAACATCAGGGTCTTAGCCTGGCCAGTCCTTTTTCCAGACTTGAACCCCATCGAACATTTATGGGACAACCTCAAAAACGAATAAGAACACGTCCATCACTTCCTGATACACTCCACGATTTTGAAAGGACTCTTCGTGAAGGATGGGCTAACCTCCAGCAAAGAGACATTTCCAGTTTGGTAGAAAGTATGCCGAGGCCTCTTCGATAGGTTATTTAAGGCAAGATGAGGAGATTCGCGATATTGGAATGTTAATTTTTTAACGGATTAAAATTTTTCGATTTTTATCTAAAACAAATTTTATCTGTCCGTCTGTTTTTCATTTTCCTTCAAGGAAATAAAATTCTTTCTGACTCTGGTACTTTCGATGACAAACAATTGTATTTTTCACATATAACCTTCGACGCGTTACTGATTTTTTCATACTAAATCAGAAGTTGCGTTAAAGATCTTGAAACGTAAGGTTGCGTTGCCAAAAGCTTCCCTAAAAGTTCAAATTTTGTGACGATTCAGGTGAAAAGTTGATACAAAATTTACACTCCGCGCAAGTCATTAGAGCCGTGCTAGTTTTTCCGAAGAGTTATTGACATCTGCTCAAGGAATAATTAACACGTATTGAATAATATTGCGTATTAATAGGCCTTTCGGCCGAACAGAAAATCTACCTCTGCTGGCCGGGTTATCAGCACAATACGCTATCAGCTCGATCCGTCATCAATCACAGTCGTAAACAGTTCCGACTCGCTCGCCCTTTATTCTGATTATTTTGATTTATTTAACTTTTTTTTCTCATTTGTGTTGTTCTTAATTCGACGCGGCGATAAATGGAGGAAAAAGAGTGTTGACTGAGTGCGTGAAGCCCTGAGCGATAGGTTTGTACGTTAAATAAAAATAGTTAAGATGTGGTCGTGCTTGTAACATTCAAATCACATAACGCGTAATTCTGATTTACAAGAGGACCAACAATTCCACTCAATCGTTTTCCCCCGAGGCGCGTGGGCCAAGGGAGAAAAGTAGGGTGGGACGAAATATGTTTTTCCTATAGCATTAAATTACAGAGATTCACAGGCGACCCTCGTTTGCCGGATCATTTCCGATTATATACACCAGCGTATGGCCTTTGTGTCCTCCTCCTACAAAACCGCAGGACGTATTGTCGGAGATCCAGTTTTTCCACACAGTTGTTGTCATTCCTATGACTTTAACTTGTCCAATTGGAAAATTTCATATTACAGAGTACAATGTGATCAATAATTTCGATAGAGGAGATAAGCCAAAGCGATGTGATTTCCCCAAAGCTAAACCCAGATTTGTGTATTTTCCTATCGAAAGGAAAATCTCGTTCCTATAAAAAGCTCAGCTGTTTTACACGTTGAGCACTTCTTGATCTTTACAAAATAAAACTTGTCTAAAAGATCTTTTGTAAGCCTTCAGATGTTTATTTTTTTTGATAATTTAAATGGAACATCCACCTCATCCTATTCGGAATGGCCAGGAATCTGAGGAACTCTAAATGAAGCCACAATGGTCGTGCGGTAGTGCCAGCGGTTTGCCAAGGTAGAGTTGGGGGCCTAATCCGGGAATGAATTACCCACGTAAACACCACTGCTGTCCACATAATGAACATAATTGGCTACAATTTAACCAAATGACTTGTAAGGTTTAAACAGTTGAACCTTGAACACCTTTGGAAGTTGATTGGCATAGAGTGCACATAGCAATCTTATCATAACTTGTGTAGTGATTAGTGACCGTTAATCGATATTTATTTAGAAATCGTGAGATGCGGTCTAGTGTGATGTAGGTGCCTTATACAAAAATGTCTTTTCTATACCTACATCCTTCCCCACCCCTTCAAAATCCAACGTATATAAACACAAAGTAGCAAAATCTCACTGCACTCTTACACGCAAGAATGGCACAATTACACAGAAGACAAACACTTTGAGTGAGTAGAAATACTTTGATTGGATATATAAAAAAATATATTTTGCATTGTATAAATTCACTTTTCCACATCCAAAATGTAATTGTTATATGTAAACAATGATTGTAAATCCCAGGCCCTGAAGATCATCTCAATAAAGACCGAAACGTTGGCAAGATAAAGAAAATGTTTTTCTGAAACCTACATCACACCAGACGGTATCTCACGATTTCTAAATAAAAAACTTATCATAACTGTTGAGAATTTAAATTTTTTTAAAAGACTGCGTGGCTTGCTGATTATACGTCGGTACGGGAGGTCCTTGCAGGCGCAAACGAATTTCAGCAAAGGTTAACGTTGAAGATGGTTAAAAGGAATCGCGCTCTTTTCGACCTTTATATCACCTCGACAAATATTGGTCTATTGTTCGATCATATATAGAGCTCTTCGCTTTTTATCAAATCCCAAAGCTTTTTTAAGGGCGTGAGTATCCTTCAAGCCTCTTCAGCCATGCCTTTCACCATCCCCGGAGAGATAGAAAAGGCACTCTATCTCGGGCTCCGGTTGGCCGGTACCTTCAAGCTAAGATACAATTTGTTTGCAAAACACAACCACCACGAGTCCAACCTCAATTAGTAGAGCCGCTTGGATGCTCTACTTCCGTGGTTCAGTATTATTTTTAAGGTGGGACTGATCGCCCACCCGGGAGTTCATATGAACCCCCTACTGATGCACCCGTTTCCAGAGGGGTGCGGGTTCAGTAACCAAGGAACCCTCTGCCAAAGCAGAGGGGGAGAGAAAGGAAAAGGGTAAGGAAGGATAGGGAAGGTAAAAGAGTAACCTTCCCTATGGGATGATCCATCCCTAACCATCCCTAATCACGACAGGACAGGATTGTTAGACGTTATTTGTAGTTGTTTTCTCCGTCTGGTGTACTCATACGTTCCTACGAAAATCGTGTGATCTAAAGGTCCGCCAAGGTAAGTCGAACATGCAAGGCGATGGCGCATTGCCGCCTCCACGGGATGCGTCCTGGGTGTGTCTCCCCTAATTCTTGTTTTAGGGAGGGAGTCGATGGGGATGGATGGTCCTGAGATGACGTAGGAGTTTAATCTATCAATCCATCCTACAGAATTCCTACAACCTAGGCAATTGAAAATAGGGGAGATACAACCTGATCTTGGGTACAAGGGAATGTTGGGTTACGAAAACATAGATAGATACACTGATGAAGACCATATTCAGACCCAGAACTTATTCTTGGTATAACAAAAACAAACACAGAATGCTCCATGATAGAATGGAGCTAAAAAAGAGAAAATGAGGAGTGGATGAACTGTAAGGGTACTAGCCACATTAAGCTTCTGTTAAAACAACCTACACCAAGGGTAACTTCTACAGTGAGATGGCTAAACTCAGAGGAGTGAAAGGACGGTCACTGGCATCTGAGAAAACAACAACAACCTGGATACAATGATGACCTCATTGTAGATTATGCAACGGGGAGGAAGAAAGGAACCGCTCAATGGAGACATAAGAAAACCCAGGGAATGGTAGCAACGTCAATGACCTAGAATTGATCTTAGAAGGAACTAGGAAAGTACAAGCCAGAAAGCTGCAGTGCGCGTGGAAAAAAACTTCCACTTTCTAATATCCATCATCATCTTTTTTATATTTAAAATGGATGCCTGCTCGGGAAACAAGCCCGTAGCCATAGTGTGATTTTAGTAGAGACAATAAATATCTAAAATGAAGTACTGCATGTTTATTTTACAGTTCCAAATAATTGTTTGGAAATTGGGTTCAAAAAGCGTGACCTCATGTCATCGCTAAGCCTTTTTTCGTTTTTAGCCCGATACTTTTACAATCCCCGTTGTACGTGGGGCCAACTTTTTCCCCAAATCAGGATTAGCCGTACTTTGCCCCACCCTCATCAGTTGGGCCCTCTCGTTCTCCGTCGTCCGTCCCGTTTGAGAATGTTCGTCGGGGGCGGTTGGTAGACTGAAATAAAATTGTGTCTGAGCACATCAATGGGGATTGGCAAAATGCGCATGCCTCTTAGCCTACTTCACAAGTCGAAGCCAACCAGCCAACACCTCACCAGGTACCCCTCTCATTATTTATATAACAAATAACAAACAACGGACGATTTCGATCGAAAAATTGTTTTTTATTCGATTGTCGGAAAGTGTTCTCTATTTCGGAACAAGTCCGTTCACGGTTTAAAATACCCCACGGGCTTACTAGCGGATAAAGGGGAGGACTACGTGCCCAAATACCTTACAAAAAACCCGATCATTGTTAAATTGCCGAGTGACAACTGTTTTGTTCGAACCACATCCTTGTTCGGAAAAGACGGCCGACTCGAAAACAACACCCTTCATCTCATGATAATCTGAAAAACATTCTAAAATTCCGTCTTTAGTTTGCGAAAAATTATTCTATGTTCACTAATTGTTAAACATCCTATTTATTTACAACATAAGATCATTTTAACCGCACCATTTTAAAAACAGTGCAAGATAATCCGATTATTTCTTTTGTCTCTAAACCTCGAATTACAATCCATAAACGTTCATTTTCACGTTTTTGCCGTTTTTTTTCTCTCTCGACGTGTACACCTTCATAAACGGTAGCAACAAGTTGTACTCTCGTGACGGCCGTTTGACGAAAAACAACAAAACAAGTGACTTCTGAATAATACATGGCCCGGGCCCCGTAAATCTTATCATCCACACGGTTTGGCCCCTGTTCATTCGTCCATTTATCACGTTGTATGTTCGGATTTTATTTATTGTCTGCCTCTTGGAAACAGCCATCAATAGAAACATAATCTTTAACCAAGAAGACAAAAATGTCAGCGCTAATTTGTACGGCGGCAAAATGATTTGTCCCTTATTTATAGAAGATTGTGTTGTAGACAACAGTGTCATAACAGGAAACATGATTACTAGGTGGGGTTGGCTCTCCGTCTCTCAATATGTCATCCCATCCGACGTCTAGCTGAAACTCTCCATGTACGGCAAGTATATTACTAATCCTCTTTTATATATGCATCTTTAAATTAGTTAGTTTTTTTAATAAACAGTAATAAAATATAAAATACATTATGCAGAGGGAATATTTTAAATCACGATTGCTTGATTACTATGATGTGGAACCTCTTTAAGCCTAAAACCTATCCTCCCGTATGTGAGCCATTAGTTGCCTGTTAATTTTTAGACAGAATCTTTCATTATTTGTGTGTCTGCCATAGACATGTGTGTTTTTTTAATGAAACGTTTTGTGGCACAACAGATCCCCTCCCCCCGAAAAAACGCGAAATTTAAGAATTAGGTCTTATTTTAGTGTAGGTTTTTAACAAATAATACAAAACTTAACTTTATGTATTTTTAGGCAATTTTTGTTCTAGAGATATGGATGACTTTTTTTTACTATGACATAAAAAATTCTGAAAAATTGTTAAATTGAATGACTTGGTGTTATTATTATTATTATTTTTTTATAGGCTGTTTAAAATAAATAATACAAACCTTGGCTATTCTATCTTGACTATGAAACATTTTACGGTGTAAATATTTCGATAAAACGTGAAATTTAAGAATTGGGTTGTATTTTTATTCAATTAATTAAGGGGTTTAGTTGAGATAAAAAAGTCAATGGCACGAGAGGGATTCGAACCCACGATCTTCGGCCTGATACGCCGCTGCTCTACCACTTGAGCTATCGTGACCTCGATCCACTCGGACACCAACCTCCCATCTCAACCACACATTTTGAATTTTACCTCCTTTTCGCCATTATTCAAATGTCGTGTAATCAATTTGATTCTCGGCGACAAATGAAATGGCCACGGAGAGCTTTAGTGAAGGACTTCATTTTAAACTTATTAAATTCACTAGTTTCGTGGTCCGCTTGACCAATTAATATCATACAATTAATTAAGGTTTTTAGTTCTATTTTATTTGTCGCCGAGAATCAAATTGATTACACGACATTTGAAAAATGGCAAAAAGGAGGGAAAATTCAAAAGGTGTGGTTGAGATGGGAACTTGGTGTCCGAGTGGATCGAGGTCACGATAGCTCAAGTGGTAGAGCAGCGGCGTATCAAGCCGAAGATCGTGGTTTCGAATCCCGCTCGTGCCATTGACTTTATCTCTACTAAAAACCTTAATTAATTGTATGATATTAATTGGTCAAGCGGAACACGAAACTAGTGAATTATTACATTTTTGTGTATTTTTTAAAAACAATAAATAATACAAAACCTTGACTTTCTGGATTTCTCGGTAATTTTCTGCCATAGTCATGAGGAATTTTTTTGTCTGAAACGTTTTAAGGCAGAAAATATTTCGATAAAACACGAAATTTATGGATTTCTAAGCATTTTGGCATTTTTTTTCTGCCATGGACATGAGTGATTTTTTTTAATCTGAAACGTTTTAAGGTAGCAAACGTTACGATAAAACGTGAAATTTAAAGATTTCTTGTATTTCAGCATGTTTTTGTACCATAGACATGAGTGATTTTTTTGTCTGAAACGTTTGAAAGCAGAAAATATTTCGATCAAACGTGAAATTTAACAATTGGGTTTTATTTTTATTTTCGTGTATATTTTAAAAACAATAAATAATACCAAACCGTGACTTTCTGGATTTCTCGGGAATTTTCTGCCATAGTCATGAGGAATTTTTTTGTCTGAAACGTTTTAAGGCAGAAAATATTTCGATAAAACACGAAATTTATGGATTTCTAATCATTTTGGCATTTTTTTCTGCCATGGACATGAGTGATTTTTTTTATCTGAAACGTTTTAAGGTAGAAAACATTACGATAAAACGTGAAATTTAAAGGTTTCTTAGTATTTCAGCATGTTTTTCTGCTATAGACACGAGTGATTTTTTTGTCTGAAACGTTTTAAAGAAGAAAATATTTCGATCAAACGTGAAATATACGGATTTCTAAGCATTTCGGCATGTTTTTCTACCATAGACGCGAGTGATGTTTTTGTCTGAAATATTTTAAGGCAAAAAAATTTCGATAAAACGTGAAATTTATGGAATTCTAAGAGTTTCGACATGTTTTTCTACCATAGACATGAGTGTGATTTTTTGTCTGAAACGTTTTAACGCCAAAAAAGCTTCGAAAAAACTCAAACTTTACAGATTTAAATTCATTTTTTTGTACGGTTCTTAAAATAAATATTGAAACTTGATTTTCTGTATGCTTCGGCAACTTTTCTGCAAACGACATAGTTGATTTTTTAAGAGTTTTAAGGCACAAAAGATTCCAAAGGTAAAAGATGTAATTAAATTATTGGTTCTTATTTTTTGTATGTTTTTGTACAAGATAAATTTTACAAAACCTAAAGTTTCTGTATGTTTTGTCAATTTTTCTTCTATAGACATTTCGTTGGTTCTTTCTATACCTAAGTTACTCACCACGATTTTATCCCTTGGCTTTAATGGTTTTCCAATGATGAAAAACGGAAAAGCATCACCTGCGACTTCTCTTGAAATCGTTATTTAAAACGAACTGACTATTTTTTTTTTAAATCGGTTTTTTTCTCACGAAAAGCTAACATAAAACAGAAAGACATTAGTGGATTTAAAATGAAAAAGTAGAGTTAAGTAATTCCTGTCAGACAGGATTATACACTGCACTTTATTTAAAAGCTGGAATGTGTCCGCCTCCAGTTCTCTCCAAAACCCAATTAAACGAGTTAATTTTGCGCAACGGCTCAGCAGTTAAACCCAAACTAATAATACAATTGATTTAAAGAAATGGAAGAGGACACCCAAAAGACGGATCTTTTCACACACCACAGACCAAAAAATTTATTTAAAAAACAAAAATTACTTTGAAAAGAATGATATAAACCCCCTTCGCAAAAGAACCCGAAATTTTCTTCCTATCTCAATGTTCCTCATAGATCTGTCCTTTCCGACATGTCCAACAGAGGAGAGCTTGAGGCTTTCTATTGTCGGGAGGGTGCTTTAAGCCAATGATGCCTGAGATTCCATAAAGTATGCCATAAAGTAATGAAAAATTTTAGAACCAAACTAGTGTTTGATCTAAAAAAAAAAAAAAAATAATAAAATAAAGTAATACATAAAAAAAGAACTGAGAAAAGTTTATAAGTTATAAGTTAAGTTATTACGTGGCTAGTAGTTTTTATAAATTATTAAACTTTTCGGCCGATCAGATATGATAAAATGGAATCTTCTTGACAAAATGGTCGGGTTCGATGGTTCGATTGATTGGTAATAGTCTTTACCCTGAGTGCATGTGTGAAATCTAATTACGGTGAAGTTGTTACTACGGGTAATCGCTATGGGAACGAAGCCTCTTTGGATTTAGACTTGTACTAATTCAACTGAAAGTTTAGATTTTTAGATAAACAAAACAGCGCCCGCATCATCTACGATTTTGAGATTATAGTTATAACGTTGGTTCTGAGGCACAATAGCCTGAAAAGCATGAACCAGTTAAAGCCGTGGAACTTTCTTTACATTCACCTTAAGTACGACGAAGGTAATCATTGAAAAATTTCTAGACCGTTTATCATTTTCTTGATAAAAGAAAATTCTGCCCTTAATTTGTCCCATTGTTTTTATCAGTAAATATTTGTTTATGCTATGTTTTAAATTGGGAATATCAATTAGATGTAAACGCAAACTTAATCCTTAATCCCAAACAAGGATAAAGGATTTTTCAATGTTTACTTTTTACGGAATTTAAAATGTTCAGTCTCATTTGAATTTTGAAGCAATAAACTGTTTAGTTTTCATCTTTGTATTATTAATTTCAATTTTTAGAGTTAAAAATGCCATTTAGTGCTGAGGATGTTGTGCGTGGTGTAGCTCTTATTGATGATGGACGTTCCATCAGGTATGCGGCTATTGCCATCTGAGTTCCATACGAAACTCTGCCAGATGCCGAGAAACTGAGTCCTACCAGAAATGGCCCGGTTCTGGACGCCCTAGGGTAACAGAATCTCAGGATGACACATTTTTTGACTTTTGAGAATTTTGCGAAACCGGCACCTTACTGTTGTTCAAGCGATTCATCAGCTGCAGGAAATTCGAGGTGTCCAAATTTCTAAACGCACTGCTCGAAGAAGATTAAACCAGTATGGACTGATGGCTTTTCGCCCCAAAAGAGGACCAGGATACAGAGATGCACGGCTCGCATTTGCTTCAGAACCCAGCCATTGCTCTTTTGACGATTGGTCTGCTGTACAAAATACTGAAGGGTGCAGATTTGTTCTTCGATCTCCGTGAAAGAGTGTGGAGAAGGCGAAATGAAAGGCACGAAGCCTGTAATTTTTCACAAAGCCAACCTTTTCAACGTAGCTCAGTGATGGTGTGGGCGGGAATTTCAATGGAGGGTCGCACAGATTGATTGTTGTTCGTGGAGGGTCCTTGACGGCCAGTTGCTTTGTGGATGAAATTTTGGAACATCATGCGTTGCCCATCGTCGATGAAATCAGCGACAATCCTAATCTAATGCCCGATAATGCTCGTCCACATGTCGCTCGCATAGTACAAACGTACCTTCAACAGCATAACATCAGGGTCTTAGCCTGGCCAGTCCTTTTTCCAGACTTGAACCCCATCGAATATTTATGGGATAACCTCACAAGGCGAATAAGAGCACGTCCTTCATTTCCTGATAGACTCAACGATCTGAAAGAACTCTTCGTGAAGAGACATTTCCAGTTTGGTAGAAAGTATGCCGCGGCCTCTTCGATAGGTTATTTAAGGCAAGATGAGGAGATACCCGATATTGAAAAGTTACATAAAAGTATAAAACAAATTTTATATGTCCATATTTTTTCCAGAACAATTTACATTTTTTTAAATTGTTTAGACAATGACTGTATTATTAAAAGTTAAAAAACGTGAAACTTTTATTAACATATAAAAATAAATTAAAATCAAATTATATTACAAGTGGGTGGAATTTTTTGCCTGTTTGTGTATTATAATAGTTTATACCAATCAATTAATTAAGGTTTTTAAGTTGAGATAAAGAAGTCACGGGGATTCGAACGTAGAGTAGCGGCGTATCAAGCCGAAGGTCGTGGGTTCGAATCCCGCTCGTGACAGTGACTTCTTTATCTCAACTTAGGGAGTTTATACCAATATTTATACTAACAAACCTCGAACATTCAAGATAAAATTGAGCTTTTATGAAAGAATGGTCGTGACCTCTTGACAACTCAACAGGAGACTTGGACAACTACGAAGATTTTTAGGGCCGAAATCTGTTTTGGACGTCAAAACTTAACTTACTCTATGCGCTGGCCCGTCAAAATTAACCTTACAAATGACCACTTCTACGCTTCAAATGAACCCTTTTTAATATAAATTTAACCTTTTTTACTTCAATTAAATCATTTTTTAAAGTAATAAAAGTTTTTGACAATGGTAGGAAATATAAACGTGCAAAGTAAAATTCGTGATTATTTGCGATAAAATAATTGGCCTCTTAATGCTTTTTCACATGAAAGTAACCATTTTTAACTTCTAATTAACCGTTTTTGATTGCATATAAACTCTTTTCAATCTCAGATTAACCCTTTCTTAAAAAAAAAATCAACAATATTTGCGATTTTACTTTTAATTTAAATTGGTTTCATAGAAGATCATATGAAAATTAATTAAAATTGACATTAAAATGTAACAACAAATGATCCGTCTTTTAACATGACAATTTTTTATACTGGGTTCTTTTATAAAATAACACCATAAAATTAATTGCAATTAAAATAAATATTTATATAAAATTAAATATAACAATAAACTATTCTTCTACCATTAATTCAAGACTTAATTTTCGACTTAAGAGAAAATATGAGATAATATAGAGGACTTTGCGGTGAGAGGATAACGCCTGGAGAGTAAAACTTAGTGAAGAATTCTTTTTCTCAATAAATTAATAATTAAAATTAAAACGAGATAATTTGAAGTTAAAAAGGGTTCATTTGAAATAAAAAAGTTTAATTTGAAGTTAAAAAAGATTAATTTGAATTTAAAATGGGTAAATTCATTCACAGAGGTCGTAATGTCTATAGTGATAGACAGATAGTAAATGGAAAGAGGATGAGACCTGAGATGCTCCCATGTGGGACGCCGGCTTGTATCGCTCTGATATCTGCTAGCTGCTGATCTACAAAGGTGGGCCAGCCTTTTTATAAATGTAGATGTATGCTGGGACAGTTTTTGCACCAGTCTTTGATAATCGCAAGGTATTCTTGTATGTTGGAGGGTTCTTGGATAGGATTCAGATGAGGAGACGAAATCGCCGTCATCCACATTGACGGTTCGTGGTTCCTCATGTGTAGGAAAGTAAGCAGTATGAATGGTAAAGAGTATGGGTCCTAGAATGCACCCTTGTGGGACACCGGCTTGTATTGATCCGACATCTGATAGTTGTTGTCATGGTGTTCTTCGAATTTGGAGGTTGATTGAATATATTCGGGTAGTAAGAATTTCGGTGTCATCCATGGTGGTAATGATTGTGGAGTGTAAATTATATACAGTAAATTATATATAGAGTGGAACTTAGAATGCTCCCTCAGGGTGCATCACCTCACTTTGAAGCAACGGTAGGCCAAATTCGAGTATGTGGTAGTTAGGATAGGTAGGATCCCTGGTTGCCAGGTTGGAGTCTTTCGAGCATTTTGGACAAGAAGACTGATGAAGGATATGTGGTTGTGTTCTTTAAGAAGAAATAAGATGGAATACATTCAGAAGAAAGGAAAGTGATTTAGCAAAAACTGCTATTTCCTTCTGAGGAAGGTATCGAAGTATAGTGAAGGTAATCAGGTCGTATGTCTAGGGGATTTTCTCCTTTGGTTTTTATGTTGTACTTTAACTTTCGTTGGATGAAAAAAAACTTTGATAAGGGGATGAATGGTTGATTCTAATCGGGTTGCATTTATCTTTGTCGCTTCTGACCCAGGTTTAGTATGCAACTGCTTTACTTTTCTGCATGCGTTATTCTGCATTTTTAGTATTGATTTTTTAAATTTATTGGCCATATGAGTTTTTTAATAAAACCAATTCAAATTATTGGATTTGGCCTTGGACCAAAGGCAGAATTTCTTTTGGTTTTCATCTTTGTGAAAACATAAGGTACCCCGACTGTTCTTACAATTGATATCTTATTCTTTGGAAAAGATCATTTCATTTTCCCTTGCAGAATTGATATACCTTGTTAATCATTTCCGGATACCGTCAATAATTCACCTTTTATCAATGAGATGAAGACACTTTTAAGAGCCATTCAACTTCCACAAGGTTCTTAACATTAATTAGTTTCCTTTTAAGACGAGGCCGTTTTCATGATTTAATTCAGTAAGTATTGACTGATTTTATATCTTGTACGATGGAAAGGAGGAATGAATTTTCATTAAGTTAATAAATAAATTAAGAAACGTGTCGATCAGATTAAGAGGATAGACGCTTTCTTAAATACCATAAGAATTACCTTTTGTAGTTCTTTAATGAAATATATTGAGCACAGTTCGATGTAAAATAGCTGGCCGAATCGTGCCTTGAAAAAAAATCCATTTAAAAAGATTCACTGAAGATGGCTAAATGCCGAAACGCCGATGAAAACAGAGAGAATAGGCGACATTAATAATTTAAAAAACTAATCTTGCAGGATGCATTACCTTTGGTTCAAAATTATTTATGGTTCAGACGAATAAAATCAAAGAATATGTATAATGGTTGGATGTCCGAAAGGAAAACAGGCTTTTATGAATACCTTTTATACATCTAATGCATACAAGGAATACATTCGTAGTTTTAATAGCGGTATATTATTTTCATAAAACGAAAGTATAAGCTAATGACGTGAAGACACGTGTTTTGCTTATAGATCAACACAAAAAAGTGAAGCGCACAACATGTTTGATTTTTTAAAAATTTATTTGCTCAAATAACCCTTTAAATAACTTCAAATAACCATTTTTGAGAACGAAAAGAATTGGCTCTACCGAAGGAGGCCTGGCGATCTTTCTGATGGGACTTTTGTGACTTCATTTCTACTCGTATTTAACCCTTCCACAACGTTGTGAAAAGGCTCTAAAACTGGAGGATATCCACACATCAAAGGCTCTAAAAACACCTAACCCAGTTCGGTGGGTCTGTGTGATACTCGATATTTCATTGCAAACCCACCATAACATACTCAATCAATCACGCTGATACATACATTTATTCAAGAACCCGAAACACTCACAGAAAAACCCTAACCTAGTGTGGTGGGTCTGTGGGATACTCGATATTTCACTACATACCCACCATAACATACTCAATCATTCACGCTGATACATACATTCATTCAACAACCCAAAACACTCACAAAAAAACCCTAACCTAGTGTGGTGGGTCTGTGGGATATTCGATATATCACTACAAACCCCCATTCACATACTCAATCATTCACGCTGATAGATACATTCATTCAAGGACACGAAACACTCACATAAAAACCCAAACCTATTGTGCTGGGTCTGTGGGATATTCGATGTTCCTCCACAACCACTCACACATACTCAACACTAACGCTAATTAATAAATATGTTTCAGATAGGAAAATCACGTGTGGGAAAGCATCAAATGCGACTATATGCATTACTTTGCTTCGGGTATTCCATTAAGTTTTTGCTGCAGTCACTGCTGGGTTTTAGTTGAGATTCAAAGAAAGACGCCACATTGTTCTGTGCGCGCCAATGGTTGGCAATCTATACGTATATGTTTAACTGTTACTTGTACGCCGTATATCTCCGTGGTTTTTTTTAATTAGACTTTATGCGTCAGTCTGGTGTGGCCTATGTGCAGTCCAGTCAATAATATTCTTTGTATTAATCCACCCTCTCCATGGCCCACGGTTTGACCGTGATTCACTTCTGTTAATTTATGGGTCATTGTGGCCCACTGTTTCAGCCAATCTTACTTGTATACATTTTTGGCCGTCTACCCGTCCGCCGGGCTCACGGGTGTCTCCGGGTCATCTGGCATTGTTATATTATTTTATTTATCGTAGTACAAAATGGAAATTTTTTTTTTCAATATGATGAGATTTGGAGAAAAGTGCGCTGAATGTTGACAAAAGCAAATTTTGAGGAGAAACGACATTCTGATCAATTTTTCCGCTCCCGGCCAATTTATCCCGGAAAAACGTAACACACAAATTCCTCTTAAGTAGGAAGTCGATAAATGTATTCAGTAGTTTTTTTGAGATAAAATATGCAAAATATACGAAAGACTAAGGCATGGCGAGTTGCAGGTTCGTCAAAGCCGCACCAGGACAGATTGAAATAAAAATTGAAACACATTGAACATTTATTATTATTATGTATATAATGAAAAATGCGTTTTATACATAGACATAGACGGTCGCTGAACTTTAAGAAGTTTGTAAAGTTCATGTACAACATGATCTGATTTAATATATTTTATGATTCATATTTGATTGAAACGAACCCAAATTTTGACTCACAAGTGTAAAATATTCTTGCGATTTTTTTCTTGCCAGTTTTAAAAATGCTATTTTTAATTATAGATTTTTGATTGTAGGCCTGGTTTATTTTAATGTTGTATTGGTTAAAATATACTAATAAACAATTGTTTTTTAGGCTTATAGCTGAGAACAACAATCCGCGGATGGGGTGGGCTTAAATTAATTTCCCGGCTCATCTTTTCTTCCGTATCGATCCGTAACGCGTCTGTGACAATGGTGAATTCTCGCCAACTTCGGACGACATTTCCCCTTTAGCCCGATTATAATCTCGAAGTGTCGGAAAGGCAATTTTCCAGTATGGAACACATTTTGGCAATTTGGATTGTGTTCTTCCAACAGAGTCATGTTCTCAGGTTCAAACACTTGCAAATATAAGTTATCTGGGAAAAATTAGTACGTATTTTAGTCGTGGTTTGGTCGTTTCTGTCATTTTAGTCAGACTCCCTTTGCTTTTTTAAACATATTTGATAGCACAAAACGGCAAGGATAGGCGGACCAAAAACGATCGGAAACGACCAAACTAATTTAAAAATCACGACTCATACCCCAGAAAACTCACAATTTATTTATCTACATACTGTATGGCTACTATAAAATAAAAAATAAACTTTATTCTGGGGTTCTAAGCCTCCTTGAATATGTTAATTATTGGCAGAGATTCGTACCTGATAGTACAAAGATTTTCAATTTACAAACATATGGAAAATGCAAAAAGGGACAAATAAGGACCTCATGCCAATCTAATAAACAAGACTTACCGGTAGGTGGACAGCGTGAGCCAACTACGCCATCCTTATCGGATTCTACCTAGCTCACAGTTATTTATGAATAATCTAACCTGGAGTGCCACAAGGCAATGTATTAGGTCCTGTTCTATGCTCTTAATTAACGATATACGAGAAAACCATCATGATGGCAGTAGTGGCCGTTGAGTAAATCACGCTAAATCAATTCGGAAACTGAACACCTCACTTTGAAATTACTCATACAGACGAGCCTAGACATTAAGCCACTTTAGCCGACCCAAAAAAAGGATTAAAGGCTATTACGAGTTCCAACTGCAGATAAAGTGAGGAAGGTTGAAGGCACGGTTGAGGAAAGAACGAATGATAACGGGTCTGTCTTTACGGGAGAGTGTACAGAAATCTGAAGGTGAAGAGTCCAAAATTAGAGAAAGGAGTGAAGTATTACCTGCGGTAGGACATGGTAAAAACACGTCCTTAGCATCGTAAGGTCGATAGCCGGCCTTCAGAGGATATGAATCGTAGAAGACATCAACCGACTCACAGTAGCCCATATTCGGCTTGGACACTGAAACTGATGGGTCGGTAGTTAAAGAGAAGAAAGGAATTCCCAGGTTGGAGGCATTGATGAGCCAACTTATCCAAACCTATCGAATTTAATTAAATTAAACGGTTATTTAATAATTATCCAAGCTGGAGTGCTTCAAGGTAGTGTATTAGGGCCTATTTTATTCCTGATCTTCACTATCTTCGTAATTTCCTTAACCCGTGGAGGATTTAGTGCCCAGGAGTTTTGGTGGCCCTGAAAAGGGCCGGTGTTGTTTCGTATCGTCGAGACGATGGATCGAGGCCGGAACCGTGTGCGTGTGCCGTTGGTGGTAGTCTGTGACCGAGTGAACCGTTGACTGAAGGTCGCCTTCTCTATGTAGGTAGTGCGCGGGAGGCCGACCTGATGTATTTCGGCTTAGGTAGCCCTTTGCGCGCGGCATTCGGTCTGATGCTCAATGCAGACGCGGCCACTTGGAATGGACAAGCGGGGAGCGAGGTTGCCTTGGCCCTTCGGGGCTGAGCTGCCTCTACACCAATGCTGCAGTAACTCCATCCTGTCGTAAGCGGAGGTGCGTCAGCTCTCATCTTGAGAATCAAAACGTCCGTGCGGACATTAAAGATCCTCAGAGTCCTTTTTATGATGACCGAGTATGCGGGAACCTCACGTCGTTGTTGATTAGTGATGGGTGAGATCTCGTCGGGTTGACGAGTCTTGCTGTACAAGTGAAACCTCGTCGGGTTGACAAGTCTGAAGTCTGCAGGCAGTGCCCCTGCTTATATTCGGAAGGGCTCTACAGCAGACTCTCTGATTGGGGCACTCTCAACACGACACGCAAGAATGGCACAATTACGCAGAAAGCAAACACATGGAGCCCTGAAGATGATCTCAATAAAGATCGGAACACTAGCCCGATAAAGAAAATGTTTTTCTACAACCTACATCACACCAGACCGCATCTCACGATTTCTGAATAATCATCGACTAACGGTCACTAATCACCACACATTCCATAAGTGGCAGTGGCATCTAGCGGTAACGTGGTAACTACAAGTGGCCATCACAGAGGACAAATCGGTAAACAGTACTGAACGTAGTAGTCTTTTCTTACGGAAGTCCACAGAATACTGGAGGCGAGGAGACAGAAATTGTCGTCTGATAGGGGAAGTAGCCAAGTATTACCTGCGGTAGGAAGGGTAGAACAATTTCAAATCCGTTTGTCGCCATTTATCTCCTTAGGGAGACGTTCTTGTCTTCAAGAGCCTCGTTTATAGCACATCCTTTACGAAAGTGCGGGGAAAGTTAGGGTACTAAAGGGGTGAAGGTGAGCCGTCGGGTGGGACAGCACAATCGGGTAATCTGAGAGATAAGCTTTCAGGAGGTAGGATCAAAGACAATCCCAAAGTTCTTGACAGTGTTTCATTGTTAATTTTAAGCGGAGGAATAGGTAATGAATGGAGGAGGGAACTCGATTTAAACACAATAGCCAGGGACTTTTTTACATTCAAGCCCAGTTTTGCGACCCTGGGGTTAATTGAGTGTAAGTCCTCTTGAATTCGTACAATTTGTAAGTTTTTTTCAAACTCGCCGAATTTAATTCTCAAGTATATCATTTCATAATATTATTAACCAAAAGGTAGAATAATTTACAATTTCTGTAATAATTTCGTTTTAAAAGACTTCTTGAAGGATTGTTTTCGATCAGAGTATATATTGAATTTGATAAAACGTTCCTCGGCGCGGTGGAAAATTATTAAAGGACTTCACTCGATGAATAATTCAAAAGATGCCGGCGTCGTCGCCGCGACGATCATATCATTTTTCCTCGGGTCGCCTGAAGAAATAAGCGATCTACAGAATTCAAGATATTTCATATGGTAAACAAATAAAGTGCATAAAATAACTACTTCACCTACATAAGACAGATCGGTGCTAGGAGTCCTGGCCCTTTATCCAATCTTTACTTCCTATCTCTACGTTTACAATCAAATAATAATCAACCCTTCTGTCCCAACCCCAGGTTCTCTTTGGGATTGTCCTTGGTCAGACGTCCTGAATGATTATCTCTCAGATTACCCGACGTTTTTTCCCGCCCACCATCAATTGCGTTATGGTACTTACTTCCCATTGGTACCTTTACTTTAATAACGTTTATTATTTTGCCTTTATCAGATGACAATTTTTGACTCATGTTGAAGATCATCCCCTCAACACTCCTCTCATATTTTATCCTTCTAAACACAGAACTTACGCTTTCTGTGATATCTCCAACCTGTTGAATCCTTTCCTCACCTTATCACTAGGTGGTTTGCTAATAGTCGAAACCTTTAAGCCTTTGCTGGTTGGAATACCTTGTTCATACCTTCTTCTACTATTTTGAAGGTTGGTCTTGCTGGTACAGCGACAGAAGTAGATGCCGTAAGTCATAGAAGAAATGAATAAAAGATGCACTGCTCTGTGTTATTCCAGCTTGGAATATTCGTAAATACCTGTCAGCAAGGAAGGATTCGATAAGTTTGGAGTAGTTTGGCCCATCAGTAACTCTAACCCATGAAATTCCTTTTCTCATTTTATGCACCATGGCTTATCCGTTTTTATTTTTTCATTTATCACATAGATTAAACAGGGAATCAGCCCCAAAAAGAACAGACGAAATATAATAATATTTAACAATAGTACATTAGGTCAAACTGTGTAGAAAAAGTAAACAAACATGACAACAGTAGAAAATATACATTTAAATAGAAATAAGGAAAAGCAAAAATTAAAATTCATGCAGTTCAAGGGTTACTCCATATTGTTCATTAAAAATTCAAAAAACTTTCTTTTAGAGGCCATCTGGCTGTCAACATGTAGATCAATGCATGATACATTCAAAGAACGGGCAACGCTAAAGACATATCGCCGATGAGAGATTGGTTGGTTGCAAGAGGAAATGTAAAACAGTTCATTCACTCGCAAACCCTGGATAGGCACCCTTAAGCTGAGTTGCAATAGAATTTCTGGAGCATAAATTAAGCCATTTAAAATCTTTCCGAATAGCGAAAAAGCAGCAAGACGACGAGTGACCAAGATCCAATATTCAAAGCGTCTAGAGCCGCGGAATTCGTAGTGAAGTTAAGACCAGATTTAAACTTTTGGTATTGGTAGCTTGCCTCTGAATCATTTCTAAATCATTTGAATGGGTTTTGTAAGAAACAGATCAAATTAAATCACTGTATTCAAGAATACTTCTAACCAAAGACAGATACAATATTTTATTGCATAAACACTTGTCCAGACATCATACATTTGATGAAACCCAAGTTTATGTATATCCTATGATCTTGTATGAATAACGATCCTCAAAGGTACACTTCTTATTAAAGACCATTCCCAAATCAGTAACTACGGAGACCTCCCCAAGAGAAACTTCCTAAGGAATATGACACGAATTACTGTTCCGAGAAAACATCGTTTTTAGCATCAAAAGAAATGCAATGACATTTATGTAGATTAATCGAAAGACTGTTGAGAGTGCGTCAGTCTGGAAAATCAGAAATGTCATTTTGTAACAACGAACAATCATTAAACGTAAAGATGCATTTGTAGATTTTTACGTCATCAGCCAATAAAGACCTTTAGAAAATTAAATTGAATTACGAACGTAATTAAAGAAAATGGGTGTTTGTTAGTGATCTGTTGTTTCATAATTCGTTGAAGTCATGAGGGGCGGTCAAGAATGAGAAAGTTTAGAAAAACACCTTTTTCTTTTTTGTGCAGCGTTTCGGCCTTTATTCTGGTCATCTTCAGCGCATGTGGTGCTATTCTTATGGTGTCATATAGGTTTTGTGTGAAAGTGTTGCGCTGAGTGTGACATGTGGCTTGATGTCCATGTTTGATGGTGATATGTTCGTAAAAACCCATGTTGGTTTTGTTGTTCCTCTCGGGTAGAAATGTGTGTTTGGTAGTGACCTGTTGTTCCATAATTTTTTGAAGTCGTGAGGAGCGGTCAAGAATAACAGCACTTTCACATAAAACCAATATGACAACACAAGAATAGCATGACACTTTATGCCCTGAAGATGACCAGAATAATAGTCGAAACGTCGGTTTTTCTAAACCACCTTATTCTCGACCACTCCTTACGACTTCAACAAATTATTAAAGAAAGCATTGAACAAAATTGGTTACGAATGTGACCCCTGAGGGTTAAATACCTCGTCGGAAAAACAAAATTCTAAAATTAACCGGAAAAGAAATAGCATTCAGGAAAGAACGGACGAGTATATTACTAGATAGTCTAACATATCTATATATAGTTTCAGTGTACCAAAATCAGGTATGGCCGATTGGAATCTGGTGTGGATGATCTATGATTCAGATCCTCTTGCTTATCCACCTTGCCCATGGTATTTGCCGATCTTGCCCATTTCTCCTCACAAATCTTTGTTTTTCCTCTGAACCAGTTGAAAAAGATGCCGGTCAAGTCAAGAACCCGTGTGCGTACCAGATCGGCAATTGAAAGGATCCAATTCGTTGTAAATATTTCACTCTCTTTTTAAACGAAGCAGAATTTTTTCCCCCGGTGATTTTAATTTTAATAAAATAAACATCGAGCCGTTTCAATCGGGGTAACAAATCATCGATCTGTCTGGAATGGTATAGCCGAGCCCAACCCGGGTCCCCACTATTTATCCGAAGTCTCCCTCCTCGGCGCAGTCTCTCTTCGCCACCGGCACGGATCTGTCGTTCTCGAAAAGGCTCAGCAGTCGGTCACCAACTGAACATGGCTCGTGTCTCTTTCAAAACGGACAAACTACGTTTTTCGAGCACACAAACACAAAGGGACCTAGTTTTAAAAATGTATTAACATTTAACCAACTTATAAAAGTTTCCTAGTCTTGTTCAATAATGAAAAAGTGTCCTTTCGAGGCCGATGCTACAGCCGGTAAAACAATGATGTAGCATAGAATAAGACTTTCTTAAATAGGTTTAAATAAGACCACTGGCCCGGACAGGATTTGTAAGTCTACTATTACTTTTTTTAAGTTATTTGCCTGCTTTCGTCGTCTTAACTTGTTTATTACTCAAACCATATAAAAGAATTTTTTTAAAAGTAAACTTCCTATCCTTTACCCTAGAACCAACACTATTCCTTTTAGAATTAGTCATGAATGTTTTTTTTCACCCTATAAGGAAAAGTCCTCCTGTAGAGTGTAAGTAGAGAAATGTAATACTCTCACCCGGGTGGCACTTGGAATATAAAGAATCGCACATTGATGTCAATTTGAGACCCTTTAGTTACCCGAGGATAATTTCTTCATCCGAATGTTTTCTGAACTAAAATGGGTCCGATCACGATAATATCAAACCACCAGTATCAATAATCATTCCCTTTTGTTTATAATGTTTTGGTTTAATAAAATAAAACGTATCGTTTTGGAAGAATCCGAAAAAAATACAGTACTATTTTCAAGTCGATAAGTTTTACAGTACGACTAGAATTGAAAAATTGTGACATATATTGATATATAAAATATAATTTTTTATATACTCGGCCATTCAATCAGCCCATGTGAAAATCGGTTTAGAAAAACGGTAGGTACTGTTTGAAATGGCTGAAAGAAGAAATAAAGAAAAATTATGTTTGTATTATTTGTCCTAGTTTGATTTACTTTTTAAAAACAGATTATTAGTCACTTTTGATGATTTGATGACGGATGAATTGATCATAAATGAACATGTCGTTCTTAATTAGGTAGAAATTATCTAATAATACCGATACACATTTACAACAGAACTTAGACTAAACAATCCACCGTCTTTCATTTTTGGTGGTGACTACAACTTTAAGCACCAAAGTACGCTCGTCCTCTCCATATCCAACCCAGTGGTTCCTGACCACTGATGCTCGCTTTTTTTCTGAACCAGTTCAGACTATCCTTCGTAAACGATAACTCCACCTTCAAAATGAGGGCCAAGCCCTTTTTTCTCGATGGACGAGACTGTGGGCCAAGCTTTCTTTAATATTCTGAGGACTAATTGTAATATACATTTAAACATGTGGCAAATAGAAATGTAATGTATACAGGTTTTTCAATTCAAATCAAAAAAGTTTGAAAATCAATTTGACCGTTTTAGAAATTACATTCACTTTTTTATCAATCAAAATCACCATTTAGTAAATCAAATTTTTTTTTGGAAATCATTTTCGCCCTTTTGAAAATTAAATTAATTTTTTTGGAAACCAAATTTACTCTTTTGCAAATTAAATTCAACCATTTAAAGTAACTTGCACCAAAATAAATTAATCCTTGAGCACATTGAAATCACACTTTTGCATTGAAAGTCATCTTTTCCGAAATTAAATTCACACTTTTGTAAAACCAATTTACTTTTCTCAAATTATATTCACTCTGGTCACAAACAAATTCCCCTCTTTTCAAATTACATTCACTCTTTTGTAAATTAATTTCAGCCTTTTGATAAACAAGTTCACTTTACCATAATAAATTAAACCTTAATTAAAATCACCCTTTTGAAAATCATTTTTACAGGTTTTTCAATTCAAAACACTCGTTTTAAAATAAATTTTACCGTTTTACAAATTAAATTCACATTTTTACCAATCAAAATTTCCATTTGGAAAATGAAATTCACCAATTACCAAATCGAATTCTTCCTTTTGTCAATCAAATTCACTGGTTTGCATGGAATTCACCTTTTTGAATATCAAATTCACTTTTACTAAATTCATTTCACACATTTGAAAGTCAATTTAAATTTTACCAAATTAAATTCACCCTATTGAAAGTCGACTTTACCGAAATTTAATTCACCTGTTTGTAAAATAAATAAGCAAATATACCCATTTGCAAAGCAAATGCACCCTTTTGAAAAACAAGTTTTGCCAACATAAATTCACTCTTAATCAAGATCTCTCTTTTAAAAAATCAAATTTACGTTAACCAAATCGAATTCCTTTTGTGCCAATTAAATTCTCCCTTTTGAAAATCTAATTCATATTTTAGGTAACCAAATTCACTGTTTTGAATTCGAATCCATTTTTGTGCAAATCAAATTTACCGTTTTACAAATTAAATTCACCCTATTAAAAATCATTTTCACCCATTTGAAATTGAAAGTCGCCAATACCGAAATTTAATTCACCGGTAAAGTAAATAAGCAAATATACCCTTTTGCCAAGCAAACGCACCCTTTTGTAAAACAAGTTCACTTTCAAAATCAAATTCACTTTTTGCTAATCCAAATTATCCGTTAGGAAACCAACTTCTCCCTTTTTAAAATCAATTTAAAAAAAAATCAAATTCATCCTTTCAAAAATGAAATTTATAATTATTATTTATTTTATTTATATTTAACAAATTATATTTATTAATTATATGTATATTGTACATATACAATAACCCTGCTTGTGGTTTTTTTAAACATAGATTTTTTCCCAAAAACTATTATGGAATTTCTCTTGCCTATTTGTATATAAAAATGATAGTGTAAATAGTAGGAAGCCACAGTGAAATGTCACTTTCCCTACATTCTAAAATTATTGTATACATTGTTGTGCCCATGTACAAATAAAAATTTATTCTATTCTATTCAATATCTATTTCTACATATGAATTGAAGAAAAAAAAACACATCAAATAATGATAATATTAATTCGTTAGTAAAAAATCAGTTAAGAACGTTCGAGTAGAAATCATAAATAAAGTAATCGAAAATTGCATGTTTACATATTCAATTTAAAACTTTTGATGTATTTGCTTTCCGTCTATCTACAAACTTCATATTGTCATTCCTGGTTTTCTCACAACTAGTTTTCCCCCACAGACTAGTCTACGTAGAAAAAAAGTTAAACAATATTTATTATTAGTATATGCTCTACTTTCGAACATTACAATAATAAAAAGTGGGTGGTGATTATTAGTGACCGTTAACCGATAATTATTCCGAAATCGTGAGATGCGGTCTGGTGTAATAATAATTAGTAGGCTTGATTTCCAATTGCGGATTCATCAATCCATTTGATTTTATCAAAAAAAGGGAAAAACGTGATTATAGAAATGCTTTTTTTGATTTTTTATCTTTTCCTGATGATCTTTTTATGTAAGGTTTTGGTTGAAATTAAAAAAGTTAGTGTCACAATCGGGATTCGAACCCACGACCTTCGGCTCAATACAGCGCTGCTCTAACCACTTGAGCTATTGTGACATCGATCCTCACACTTGAAAAGTGGCAAAAAGGAGGGAAAACTCGAAAGGTGGGGTTGAGATGGTAAGCTGGTGTCCGAGTGGATCGAAGTCACGATAGCTCGTCATTAGAACAGCGCTGTATTGAGCCAATGGTCGTGGATTCGAATCCTGCTCGTGACACTAACTTTTTCAGTTCAACCAAAAGCTTACATGTAAAGATTAATTAATTGAAAGTAGTAATTTGGTCAATAGACCACTAAATATAATGAACTTTGTAATATTTTTCTTACTCATTAAAATTATTTAATTTTTTTTTTTAAATAAAAAATATATATGTAGAAATACTTTGTTTATTTGCAAAATGGTGAATTTAATTTGAAAACCCTGTAAACTAGTTTTGAAATACGTTTTCAAAATTAAATTCTATGTTTAATTATTTTTCATTTGTTACATACTTGCGTTTTATTAATTAACAAAAATGAATCGTGAAGAGAAAAATTAGGGTGGTTTGATTGGTTGAATTTGTTTCCGCTGGTAGCTCAGCTCAGGGGGTTGATTGTTCAACGTTCAACGCGGGTTGGGTGAGCAACACGAAAGTGTCATCAACATTTAATCACCGCTAAACATCTCTTTTAATAACCGTCATGCTGCGTGAATGATTGAATTAAAAAAGTTTACGAATTTCAACAATTTCCAATCCGGCTCGGCGAATTTTTCCTCATCCCCCCCGTTCCTTTGCAATAGAAGAGGCCCTTTATTCGGTAATGACGGCCAGGATTGGATAACTTTGACTGCGGTTGGACGTTCATCCCTTGGGTTCGGTCTTCCGCAAACTCTATTGTCTGAAAGCGGAAATTTTAGGAGTTACGATCTATATTGTAAACCAGGCCGGATATGAAAACCACCGACCGTACACTCTTTTAATGGAATAAACGCCGTTTTTTTAATTTTTTTTTTTTTTAAATAATTTTATAACTCTGGGGAGTATCGTAAATTTTGCTGAGTGCGAATTTTATTTATTCTCGCGTGAAAATCTTTATTATTCGTTGTATGCGCACTTGCCATAAAATATTTGTACATTTCCGCATCCTTTTGGCCCGTAATGGATTCAAATGAGAAACAACCTGGCTGTTAAGTTTAGCCGACGTAGTTAGTTTATAGCCTTGGAGAATCCGCAACTTGGCCAAAACTTGACCACCCGAAATCAACCGTCTCACTAATATTATGAACAAACCAGTGGAAATCATTTAAAATTCCTCGGAGTAATTTTGGTGAACGTTTAACATGGAAAAGTACACACACCAAAGACCCGAAGCACCAAAAGGAAAAACCCTTGATATTTTGTATTTCTAGGGTGTATAAAATGTTCAGTACAAGATGATGAAAAGAAAAATAGTTTTAAGTGATTTGGTATCACGCTGAAGGGAACACGTTGAGTAAAATTCCTGTGAAATAAAAAAATAATTGAGCTCTTAAAAAAACATTTGAAAATTAATTACAATTAAAATTAAATATATTTGGTTTAGTGGTTTGATTGACGAAATAACTTCTTTCAATCAATTGTTCTTTGTACGTAAGGTCTTGGTTGAAATGAAAAAGTTACTGTCACGAGCGGGATTCGAACCACGGCCTTCCGCTAAATACGCACCTGCAGCAACACATTACATAAAAATTATAAATCAATTTTTTTTATTTTTTTTATTGGCCTTATGATCTTGCATATTAGCCATAGTACGAATTCTTGTGTGTTCAAATTGGGGGTTNATACGAAGAATAATTAAAATTAAAATTGATATAAAATTAATTGTAAAAATAAAGGATTCTTCTTTTAATTTGAGATAAAGTGATATAAAATTAAATATAAAAGTCAATTTTCTTCACTTATTTTGAGATTTAAAAAAAATTGTTCTATAAAATAAATGTTTCATTTCTCTAATTTCTCTCTTCTGATAACTTTAAAATAGCTTTCAAAAACTATAAAACTATTCACTCCTTTTTTTCCAAAATTAAAGATCCCACACCAGTAACAAGTAAGTCTGATGAAATTTACAAAACCAATTCTATAAATTGTTCGACAACTTACTTCGGAATTACAGACTGTATGGTAGTGATAGATAAGTAACTTATCTATGATTGCAAAAACCCAAACAAAATCCTATAGCACCAGCTACCCACCATTTTGAACACCAACACGATTTCGATTTCAACAATCCAAAAATATTAAACATAAAACAAAGCAAACATAAACGTAACGTTTTAGAAATGGTATATAAAACAGAGATAAACACAGCATCAATCACACAACAGACACAATGTAAACTCAGCCGCAGCTGCGCCATCATTAATCAAATTCAATATCGATAACACACAAAATATATAATATAACATACAAAACGATGATTACAATCCAAACATCAACAATTTCTACATAGTCTAAATCCCCAACAATTTGTATAATAGCTTAAAAACATTTGAAAATTAAAATTGATATAAAATTAATATAAAAATAAAGGATTTTTCTTTTAATTGGAGAGAAAGTGATATACAATTAAATATAAAAACGAAACATGCTTCCCTTCATTTCCCTAATAATTCCTTCTATAATAATACCGAGAGGCTAACCATCGCCCCCGTTTTTCCATTGTCGGTCCCTTTCACCTCAAAGAAGCCGACTCCTCAAAGGAAACATGAATTCTATCCCTACCTTCTCCACTCTTTCAAAATCAAATATATACAAACAAAGAGCATTAATTTTTATATGAGGAGTCGGTTTCTTTGAGGTGAAAGAAGCCGATAATGGGAAAATGGGTAATGGTTCGGCCTGATTATCCTTTCAGGATTATATAGATGGGAGTAATCAGGGAAAGGACAGCTAAAATGTTCAAGAATTAAATTATGTAGAAATGTTTGATATGTGGAATGTGATGATTGTTTTATTTGTTGTATTATATGTTTTGTGTGATGTGATGATGATATACGATGTTATCGATATTTAATTTGATTAATGATATTGGCGTAGCTGCGACTGAGTTTACATGTGTCTGTTCTGTAATTGATGTTGTGTTTATCTCCCTTGATATAAACCATTTCTAAAAAGTTACGTTTATGTTTGTTTTGTTCTGTGTGTAATATTTTTGGATTTTTGAAGTCGAAATTGTGTTGGTGTTCAAAATGGTGGATAGCCAGTGCTGTAGGATTTTGTTTGGGTTTTTTGCAATCATAGATATGTTGCTTTGCTCTCTTATCCAGATATTGGGATGTAATACGGTTGTAAGTTGCCGGACAATTTAAACAATTGATTTTGTAAATGACGTCAGATTTATTTGTTACTTGTGTGGGATCTTTAATTTTGGAAAAAAGTGTGTGAATTGTTTTATAGTTTTCGAAAGCTATTTTAAAGTTGTCAGAAGAGCGAAATGTGTTTAATTTATGTGATAGGCCGTAAATGTATGGCATGGAAATGTATGTTGGTTTCTATGTATTCTATGGCCATGATGTAGTATTATTAGTAATGGGGGGGGGCGCGGTTGCCGAGTGGTTAAGGCGTCAGACTCTCGCCTAGTAAATCCCGCGGTCATGGGTTCGATCCCCACCGTCGCCACTGGACATTTTCTGACGCTTAAGGTGAGCTGTACAGGTGCAGTGCTCAGGAGGGGACTCCTGGGAATAGTGGATGATGTTAGTGTTGAGTTGTAGTTGTTGATTATTATGTTGATTATGTGTTTAGGGTAGTGATCGTTATGGAAGATATGTTTGTGTATCTTTCTGTTCTTGTGGTGAAATGATTCATGGCTTAGGGTAATAATTCTGTGAAGTAGCCCTTTGGCCGTATTTATTATTGTATGAAGAGGATGGTATCATCTAAAGTTGAAGTAGAGATCTGGGTTTCTTGGTTTTTGATACCGATCTGAGATTAATGTGCCGTCTGGTTGTTTTAATACAAGTCTATCTAAAAATGATATTGTTTTGTTGTTTTTTATTTCATATGTAAATTGTAGGCGTGAGTGAAAGCTATTAAATATAACTAATGTAGTTTGAATTTGATCTGTGAGAACTGCTGTCAATATATCATCTAGTTATTTAGTGAAGAAGGGTAATGTGAAAGGAAGTTGTGGTATAACTGCGTTTAATAGATGTGCCATAATTATGTATGCAAGTATCGGGCCTAGGTTGCTAGCCATGATTTCTATATTGAGTACATCATTGTATAACTTCATAGTTGTATTTTTGTATATAATGTAATTTGTATGTAATTTAAATAATTTTTATAAATCCTAAGCCCTGAGGATGAGCTCATTAAAGATCGAAACGTTGGCACGATAAAGAAAATGATTTTCTAAACCCTACGTCACGCCAGAACGCATCTCACGATCTTTAAATAATCTTTACCTTAAGGACTATTACTTCCCACCTGCCTGGATGTGGTGAATCCACTTTCCAATTTTAATAATCCTCGAGACTTCCTTGTTCAAGGTTTTGCCTCCTCCTGACAAGTTCTTTTTAAAACTCCGGGCCCAAGGAACAGCGCTCGGTAGTTCAATAAAGCACAAATCCAAAAGAAAAGAAAATTAAGAGCCAAAAAGTGCAGAAAACAAAGTAGAATACTGACTTTGGGCGTACTGGGATACGCTCACAGTGTGACAAAGTAAAACGCTGATCCATGCAAAGTAAATTAAAACTTTTTTTCTCTGCGATTAAAGCTTGTACTCGCGTAAAAGCGTACGACATTCCTCGCTGTGGGAACAGTTCGCAGGTTGATCTACGGAAAGCCAATGAAAGCTCCTTTATTTGATGATCGTAGTGTGCCTACTCTTACTTTTAAAAATCACATATTTTTATTATTCACCTGTTAAAAGAAACACCAATGAGTGTTATGACAATTTGCCACATTTTAAATAAAATAAGGGGGAAGCTCGTCACCATTTTAATTTTCAATGTACAGATAAAAGTCAGAAAAGTCTTTGACTATTTTGTCCTGCCCTAAAAAAAAAGCTTAATCCTGGTGGTATTTTCTCCATCAGTGAGCTTTTCCTCCCAGCAGAGGAATTTAACAAAGTTAATTAACCTTTGCTTTCTTCGTTAAATTCTAATTAAGTTCCGTTGATTCAATTGCGATTTTAATTGGAAGTATGGGGATTGAATTTAATTTTCAAATCTGTCAGAATGAAATATTATGAATGTTTCTAAACGACTTAGATTGTTTTTTTACTCATCCTTCTGTCTAACATACCTTTTCATGTGCATCGACCCTTTTATATATCCATACAATCCAATTATACATGCTCACCTTTTATAAGTTTCACGTAAAATATTTTTATTTGTTGTTTATTCTGTTTGCTCCAGACTGCAACCTTTACTAATCCGATCGTTTTTGTTCATTTTAGTCCGCCTTGTTTAGTTTGGCCTGTCAAACGTCTTCCGGATGCGCCTGAGTTTGTATATTTTCAAGTTTTCGTGTGCATTTTTGTCGTTTTTGTAGAGTAGTTCCACGCTTTTTGGTATTATTGATGACTTTCGTGAAGAGAGTGCGTATGTCTTTTATTTTTCGTCCTGCCTGTCCAATTTTGTCTCCGTATTTACATGATATGGTGTATATGCCATTATGTCAAGTGCCTCGGTTTGTCGTCCGTTTGTTTGGTTTTCAATGCTGTTTTAATTCCTATGTAGTTGAATAGAAACAACAACGAAACACCTGCTTGGTCGTGAAGTGCTGAGAGAGGAAACCAAATTCGTGGTCTGGTTGAAGGTTGAAAGAATTGAGTATGGATCAATCGTTTTAGCAGGATCTTCTCAAATATTTTTGAGAAGATAAGGGAAAGGCTAATTGGCCAGTAGGAAGATGCATTATGCGCGGGCTTGCCGGGTTTAGGAAAAAGGATGCTGTTTGAGTATATCCAGAGCAAATGAAATTGTATAGTGCGAAGCATACCGTTGAACGTGAGGAGGATTCGGGACGTGATGTGGTCAAAGCCATGGACTCGCGATTCGGCAACCGAGTAATGATATATTAACGTCAAAGGTATGACTACTTTGGTAGGGGGTGAAAAGGTCCTCCAGGAGACATGAGGCATTCATGAATTCGTCAGAAGTAATGTTGGGTCAACTAAAATATTAGGCAAAAATATTGGCTTTTTCATGGTAATACATGGATCATATTCCGTCACTGCGACAGAAGGGAAAGGATGGGATGTGGTGTTTTCGGATTTTTTGGTAGCTTTCTAGTGCGATCCGTTGTAGTTGTGAGTCAGGTTATGTAGGAATGGAAGGTTGCATTGTTGAAGGTAGATAATTCATTTTTCATAAGGCGAGAGAGTCCATTATAGGTTCGGCGATGGAAAGGATGTCCAGGTCTCTGCCATGTGACCCTGGCTTGATGTTTTTGATTAGGAGGTTTGTAACATGTGCATGTAGAGGTAGTGGCTTTTATCAGCAAGCCGGCTGGCGAGGTGTGCCCTCGAGGCCTGCTCCTGTCCAGCAGAGGTGAAGGATGCCACAGCCTCCACTTCTTCTTGTGTTTTTAGTGAGATTTTGATATCGATGGAGTTTGCAAGATGAGCGCGGAATGTAAATAAAATGCAAAGAAGATAAAACCGTAAAAATAAAATATTCAGCTTCAATGTCCTTAATTTTCCGGACCCTCCACGGCGGGGGTGGTTCTTTTTATCCTACTGAAATATTCAATTCGGGCTCGATGGAAATTGGAACAGGCCGAGCACGGTAGATAAGGACGATACACGGTGAAATTATGGCCTTCTCATTACATCTCACTCCGGCAAACTTTTCTTATTTTATTTCTCTTGAGACGCCAGCGAGCTTTTTAGAGAGGCTGGAAGTTATGAATTCCCCTGATATCCTCTCTATAAGGAGGATCCACGTAGAATAAAGATTTCGGTTCTTATTTAATACGACTGAGCCTTCTTTGGATTCGATTCGACGTTCCTTCCCTTTCAATAAAGTAAAACAATGGATTATTGATTAAAATTAAATTATTCACCAACAATTAATACTGCATCGACTACGTCATTATCTGATTAGGCAGTTGCCTTAGAAATAACAAATAAAAACAAAGATGTGAAAAGTTTGAGAAAATCGGTTTAATTATCAATCCCAAGAAAATATCTCTAATACGTACCTTTCTCAAAAAGAATCAAACTCAACATAAAAGCAACCCCTCTAAAAGACAAAGTCATAACATTCTCCAAAGAAACAACGTTCCTAGGTAAAACCCTTGAATAAAAGCTCAACTTGAAAAGTCATATATTTAACATACCACATATAATTAATACAGCATCGACGATATTATTAGCTAATAATTTATTAACAACAGTAATAACATTAAAAGGAAAACTTGTACAATTCTGACGTGTTCAAAAACTATTACGAAGTAATAGCAAAAATTCTATTGTTAATCCAATTTGGAATTGTCATAAAACAAACACCAAACCAACGTGGGAATATTTCTAGTTATTTTAAGGATTAAATGTAAACAGGAAAAGAAAGGAAATCGTGTAAAATAATTTTCAGGTAGTAAAAGTCTATTTTAAGACGATTGATGGATTGATTTGCTATTAGTCTTTAACTTTAAAGGTTAATCTTTATTTTTAATATAAAAAATTTATTTATTAGCCATTTGATTGATTGATTAGTTTAAAAATTACTTGAAAGTTATAACAGTGCACAAGACAACACTTCGGCAACACACACAGGTCGTGCGGGTTTAGTATGAGGGTGTCTGTTTAAAGGAGCTTCTGACGATTTTTCGGAGCAAAACAATATTTTTTAACTTTTATTTTTCATATTATCGTACAACTGTCATTTTTCATACTTCAAATAATTCGATATTAATAATAATAATAAAAATATTTAAAAAAAAAATTAAAATACTTCGTACTTCAAATATTTTTTTGTAAATTCAGAATGATATTTTATGGTGTAACTTTCGTTGATTAACTTGCAACTAGCCATACGTTAGCCTCTCCGAAGACTCTTGTCTTTTATGTGTAATCTATGAAAAAAAAATTAACTTCCCGACTAAAACATCTTCCGGTGTAAGTGAAATTTGTCTGTCACGTTTTTAAGACGTAAATTGGGCATAACTTGACATGAAAATAACTTTTTTTGAAAAGTTGTATTTTTTCACCTTCTATCCAAATCTCTTCAAACAATGATTCTTTCATTTTAAAGAGCGATAACGAAAACAATTGAATAAAGCAATTATTAAAAAATGGGAGCGGAGAAACTGAGTGATTTACTAATTTCTATGAAAAAAGTTTATTTTTTGAAGTTTTCCCATCCAGCCTTACCTTAGGAGCACCCTGTACCGGCGGACCACGCCAAATTAAGAAGTTGGTGTGAAACATGAAAAGGGGTAAATGTTAGATCATATTACCTCTTCGGGCTTTATCTAATGAAGGCTCGAGGAGAGTATCGAGATTTATTTTCGTTGAATTTAATTTATGCTATGCTAAATTAAATAATAAATATAAAAAAGGTGTAATATTGTATAAAAATTTTATGTTGTTGGGAAAAATTAATAAGTCCCTATTTTTAAAAACCCCTGCCCACTAATTCGCAGTGTATTAACAAAAATAGAACAAAAAAAATTGATCGTAAAAGATCAAATCGATTTTGAGAATATGGTACCGAAGAACGGAAATTTTCAGGGCTGTCTTTTGATTAATTAAATGACCCTGAAAAGTTCCTTAAACACGGAAAATTTTACAATATACAATACTTGAACAGAAATTAAGAAAACAGAAAAAAACTCCTGGCCCCCCATAAAACGCACTAATCGCAAATATCTCTTCAAAGAAAATTAGTTATAATTAAAATTGATAATTACACAAAATCAAGTGTAAAAATAAAGGATTATTCTTTTAATTTAAGCATTAAAAAAATTCTTATTTAAAATACCACCGTAAAATCAATTACAGTTAAAATTAAAAGTTAAATACAATTAATTATAAAAACAAATGATTCTTCTAGTAATTCGAAATTTTTGAAATATAACATAATTATTTTATATACCAATTATTTATTATTATAAATTTTGTTATATTTAAAAAAATGCGTTTACATTATATCCCATTTATTAAGTTTTTAAATTCTTTTATAAAAGAGTTAATTTGAAATAAAAAAATGTTAATTTCAAATTAAAAGGGGGTAATTTGAAATTTTAAAAGTGTTAATTTCCAATTAAAAGGGAGAAATCTGAAATTAAAAAGAGGTAATTTGACGTTCACTATTTACATTTCATGACATCTTCTAAGTATTGAATTGATTGTGAAATTTAAAAAAAGCTTAATTTGAAGATAAAAAAGGCAAGTATTTTGAATTAGTACAAAGGGTTTTTTAAAAATAGCGAGTTGTTACGTTTTAAAAAAACATAAATCTTTGAAACAATTTTACACCTTTTTGTATAAAAAAAATTTCTCCACTCCTGTTTGTGTTGTTTAAACAATTTATGTTATTCAAGATGAAAGAAGAATTGTTTCAATATAACGAAGAGGTTTGATGAAAGAGTACTGAAACATAAAAATATACAACTCTTCAGGAAAATTTTGCACCCAGTTTCTTTCATAAAACCGTGACAAATTCCACTAGCAATGTGGGAGTTGATAGAAGATATTTTAGTTTGAAAGATAATTTTTGACGTAGAAGACACGAAAGACTTCAAACGAGCTAACTTGTGGTATGTTGGAAGTTAATTAAGACAAGATACGCCATAACAACGTGACAGAAAAATTCAACTTACAGTATGGGAGTTGACAGACGATGTTTGAGTTGGGAAAATCATTTTTGAAAATAGATTACACATAAAAGATGACAGTCTTTGAACGGGCTTACATATGGCTAGTTGCAAGTTACTCAACGCAATATACACTTCATTCTCAATACACTGAAAAATATTTGAAGTATTTCTAAAACCCAGAATCTTAATAGAAAATATACTGTTGTACAATAATATATTAAAAAATGAAAATTAAAAAGTGACGTTTTTGCTACGAAAAATGTTCACAACCTCCTGTAAACGGGGCACCCTGCATACTAAACCCTCACGACCTGTGATTGTTGCAGAAGTGTTGGTCTTTCTCTTCGTTCTGGCAATTTTATACTAATTAATCAACTAACTGGCTGATAAATTAATTATTCATACTAAAAGTAAGGGAAACATTTTAAAAAAAGAAAAATTAAAGCTAAAGATTAATAATAAAACAAGCCATCTGGCCCTAAACTGTATTTTACTGTGTTTAAATTTTGTGCGATTTTCTGTATTATAAACTTTTCATTTAACTCATTAGATTTTGTGGTACCAATTGACCAAATAACATCTTTCAATTGATTCATCTTTATGTAAGGTATAGGTCGAGATAAAAAGGGCAAAAAGGAGGGAAAATTCGAAAGGTTGCGTTGAGATGGGAAGTTGGCGTCTGGGAGGATCGACGTCACGATAACTCAAGTGGTAGTGCAGCGGCGTATTTAGCCAAAGGTCGTGGGTTCGAATCCCGCTCGTGATACTGGCTTTTTTATCTCGACCAATACCTTACATAAAGATTTTCATTTAATCTTTAAAATAACTAAAAAATGTATCCAATTTATTTATTTTTCTCTTAGTTTGGTTTTCTTTCTTTATAATTCGAAATATGATTAAAAATAAGTTAAAAATAAATTATTTGAACTACTTCAAAAGTCCAGAATCTCGATGGGAAAAACAGTTGTACAATATTAAAAAACAAGAAAGTTAAAAAATGATTTTTATTAAAAATAACGAAAAGATTTTTAAATAAGAAAATTTAAAGTAAAAGACTAGAAAAAGAAATAGAAAATCAATCCATGTAATCTAAAAACTAGATTTTTCTTTAGAATAGACTTAGAAATATTCCCACGTTAGTTCTTATCTTTGTTTGACGTTTGTTGTTGTTTTAATACAATTCTAATAAGATTGACAATAAATTTCCCTCATTGATTTTTGAACCCTTTTACATTTTACAGGTTTTTCTTTTAATGTTATTGCTATTGTTCCTAACGTTTTAGCTAATGGATAAGTCATTGGCTGAATTGATTTTATGTGGAATTTTGCCTATATTCTCCACTTGAGCCTTTTTCAAAAGTTATATCTGAAGCTAGTAAAATAAAAATAATGCAAAAAATGGAATTTTATATAATATTTTACCCATTTTAACTGGCAGTAAATTATTCGCTTTAGCAAAAAAAAAGTTCTTTGTGCAGTACAACCTAAGGATTTCAGCATTCTATTTGTTCGTTTCAACATTAGCACCCACCTTGAAAACTGAAACAGGCAAATAAAATTATACCCTCGAGCCTGGAGAACGTTAATTAAATGGCGGTGGTGACAAAGCTCTCAAATGCTGCCTGTAAAACTCTCAACGGATTAAAAGGATAATCAAACATGAAAAGTTTCCCGGAATCGATACGGTGGCATGTTTTATTCAGAAGCGACTGACCAGTTAATGCTCCCTACATAACTCTTCGATTGTTGAATGGACTTTTAAATTAGTGGTCACATTAGAAAACTTTTGCCATTTTTAAAGCCGAAAATTAAAAGACATATTTAAAAATATCACCTTCTATAAGTTGTTTCCTCGGTCCTAGAGAACAATTTTTTTTATCTGGACGGACGTCCTTAAATAAAGAAAGTAGCGGAATATTCTTAACATCCGAAAGAAGTATAAAAGAAATCCTCTTTCAAACGTAAAGCAGCGTGAAACCGCTTGTATAACGATACTTCCACAGACTGTCAGGTGGAGAACTTTGTCGGCAAACTTTCACCCTTCTCTCATCTCGAAGTAAATCTCAACTTAAGAAAAAAAAAGTTCTCCTTTATAAAAACTGAAAAACTTCCCAAGCCCTATAATAGATTCCAGGAGTTTTAGTGAAAATTAATGTACCTCAGCTAGTCGCACTTCTGCCGTTTGATATATCAGTAATTCAATATTTTTTAAAAATAAAATATATACTGATGAAATTAACCCATTATTTTGTTATAAAAATACTATTTTGCGTACAGTGCTTTGTGTAATATCTATTTTAAAAAATCAACAAATTATAGCTCTTTTGTGTCAAAATAACCTTTTTTACATTCAGATTAATCCTTTATATTTTTAAATTAAGTCTTTTTAATTGCAATTTATCTCATTTTAATTTTAAATTACCTCTTTCTTTAAAATAGTAAAAAAACTAAACAAAAAATTTAGAAGGTGGAAATTTAAGTCTGCAAAGTAAAATTCTTGTATATTTGCAATTATCATTAAATACAATATACCTTTTTTCCGTCAAATTAACACTTTTTAACTTCAATTTAACCTTTTTTAACTTCAAATTAACCCTTTTTTATTCTATTTGATCTTAAGACAAATGCTATTTGAATAATTAAGAAAATGTCTGAGTTTCTTCTATCTAACATTTTTAATTCCAATTAATCTTATTTTAATTTCAAATCAACTCTTTCTTTAAAGCATTTAAAATGCCAAAAAAAAACCTAGAAGGTGGTATAAAATTAAGCATGCAAAATTAAATTCTTGTATATTCGAAGTTTTTATTTAATTCCAATGTAATTTTTTCCGTAAAATTAACTCTTTTTAACTTCAATTTAACCATTATTTGGCTTCTAATAAACCCCTTTTTATCCTATTAGTTTGTACAACAAATGCCATTTCAATAAGGAAGACAATATCGGAGTTTCTTCGAATAGGTAACATATTTCGGTCTAAATAATCTTTTTACTTTCAATTTAATTCTTTTAAATTTTAAACTAATTTAATTTTAACCTTTCTGATTTCACATTGACCCTTTTTGCTTTCAAATTAATTCTTTTCAATTTGAAACTAGTTTAATTTAACCTTTCTGATTTAAAATTGACCCTTTTTTACTTTCAAATTAAACTTTTACAATCTCAAATTAACTCTTTTTAATTTCAAATGAACCATTCTTAATTCCCTATTAAGACATTCGTTAAAGCATTGTAAAAACTAAAAACCTATACAACAAACTTAGGAGAGGGCGTCGGTGGCCGCAACAGTTTAGGCGTTGACACGGTGCTCATTACTGGAAGGTCAAGGTCCCGGGTTCGAATCCAGCGGCTCTTCTCTCAAACCCGACATACTTACAAATGGGCTTTTTTTCTGAAAAACACCAGCACCCCGAGGGTTGATATCCTGTTGCAAACCCTTGTAAAAAAAAACAAAAAAAAACAGGTGGTGATATAAAATATACGCTTCCAAAGTAAAATTCTTGTATATTTGTAACTTTTATTTCAATACAATGTACCTTTATTCCGTCAAATGAACCCTTTTTAAGTTCAATTTAACCTTTCTTTTCACTTCAAATTAATCCTTTCTTCATCCTGGTTGATCATCGGACAAAACGCCATTAATGAATAATGAAGAAAATAGAAGAGTTTCTTTGTGTGGTGATTAGTGACCGTTATTCGATGATTGCGGATAAATGCGGTCTGGTGTGACGTAGGTTATCTTTATTAAGATCATCTTGAGGGCCTGGGATTTACAAACATTGTTTAAATTTAACAAATACATGTAGGATGTAGGAAAAGTGAATTTATACAATGCAAAAAAAAAAATATTTTTTATATTTAACGTATTTCTACTCGCTCAAAGTGTTTGTTTTCTGCGTAATTGTGCCAGTCTTGTATGTCGTGTTGAGAGTGCCAATGAGATATTGAATATTTTCTTTTTATTTAATATTTTCCTTTAATATACAACTTTTTTCAGTCAAATTAATCCTTTTTAATTTCAAATTAACACTTTTTTCATTTCAAATTGACTCTTTTTTCTTTCAAATTATCTCTTTACAATCTCAAATTACCGCTTTTTAATTTCAAATTAACTGTTTCTTAAAAGGACTAAAAAACAAGTTGAAGTTGGTAATATATAAGTATGCGAGGTAAAATTCTTGTACATTTGCAATTTTTATTTAAATACAATACACCTTTTTTCCGTCAAATTAATCTTTTTAATTTGAAATTAATTCTTTTTAATTTTATCTAATTTTAATTTCAAATTAACTCTTTTTTTAAAGCATTAACAAACTAGAAACTAAACAAAAAACTTAGGAGGAGGTACGAGTTCAAATTAACCCTTTTTTCATTCTATTTAATGATAGTACAAACGACACAGGACAACGTGATTCAAACGGTGGTACTGCATAATAGAATCGAGCAACTGGTCCAAATTTTGGATTGTGGAAAGTCACAGTAAACCGATTCCAGCGACCAAAAAACCATTTCGTTTTATATATATTTAAAAAATTTGTGCAAATATTTCTTGAATCTTAGAACGGATTGAAAACTGTATGAAAATCGTGTGGCTGCAGAATTGAACGCTACACTGTGGGGAATGTCGGATTGATCTTGTGAGTAAATTTTAACGGCCTGAATTCACAGAATTTTTTTTCAGACTGAGGCTAAAGAGAGGCCGGTCGCTTCTCAACGACAGAGTCTTGTTATTATCCACCCAGGCGTGTTCAAAGATCTTAAAAATCCAAAAGGGCACCTTTTCAAATATTCAATTATAGAAACGGCTTCTTATTCGAAAGGGCCCAAGTATAAATTGTTAATTTAACGCGGGTGCCGTGTTGAAATTGAATATTTTCACAATGATAGACATTTCAATTGTTCCTTTTCATGGCAATCTTTTTCCTTAAAAAGTGCAATAACTCATTCACTTATCCAGTCAAGATAGTTCTTTTCACCTATTTTCACATAAATGGTCTTGTTTTAAGAAAAAACTTTCCTTGGTGACCTGACAATTTGATCACAGATGATGCGTTAAATATGGTGACAAGTAAACTATGTCATTACTTCCATGACAGTCGTGAGATTCTCATCCCAACATTTCAACAAAACTTATTAGCCTTCTCAATTCAACGAAATAATTAACCCTCTATGGCCATGTTTTGTCTTAGAGCAAAAGGAACATTATCGATTTAGTTAAAAGGTTAGCGGGAAATCATGAAATTTAGTGATAGAAAGTTTAAATTGGCGCCAAAAAATCAGTGTTGCCAATACATGAGCAAAAACAGAGCAGGTACAGCAAAGCAGAAGCAGGAAAAAAGCGCCCGCCCTAAACTCATGGGATTTACTGCTAACCGTAAACAAAATTGCTGAAGTTGGTATTGCTTTTAAGTAAGTTTGGTCGAGAATGGGTTAAATTATAAACTGGTTATAAAAAAATTATGTTTGGCGAATATAACAATCGATACAAGATGCAGAGGTGGGGTAAAGAGCCATGTTGGAGAAGGAAGATTGGAAGGTGGAGATTTTATATTAGCGCCAAAGAAATCATTGTTGCCAATACACGGGATTAAATATTGAAGGAAAAACTCTGCACCCGCCCTGAACTTACAGCACTAGTTAAGCTTTAGCAAATTTGCTAAATTGGGTGTTGCAATGAGCCAACGTTGGGCAATTTAAGTATCTTAAGACGTAGTTGGATCAAACCCCGAATTCGATTCAGCAGAATGGGACCATTAAGGAAAAGACCAGCATTAGTTAGGAATGGAGTCGTATGTCCTCCATTATAATGCAAGGCCTCATATTTCCTCGTTGTCGCAGTTCAAATTGTTCCGATTCAGGTGGCTCGAGGATATCATTCCGCATCTGACATTAACAACGTCATAATTCATGGATAATGGCACGATTGCAATTAATCTTATCAAAGCCATTTACCATAAAAAGTAATTAATAACATATAAGCAGCTATGTAAAATCAAGTTGGCCACAATTACAACAAACCTACAGAGAAATTTTCTATAAATATGACCGGGTAACACAGTCACATTCTTCATAAATATTTGTCCCAGGATAGCGGCTCTGGGTTCGAATCCCGGGTAAGGTTGTGGATTTTTAAAAAAAATAATATGAGAAAAATTTTGACATGTGGTTCTGATCCCTCGTCCTCGACTTTCTGCGGTGTATTTCGGAGTAAACTCATCATCACACATATACCTTTTTTCAGTCAAATTAATCCTTTTTAACTTTAAATTACCTTTTTAATTTCAAGTTAACCCCTTCTTCGTTCTATTCAATCATAGGGCAAATATCATTTGAATAATGAAGAAAATATGTACCGAATGTTATTTTAATATATTATTTCTTCACTCAAATTAACTTTTTGTAACTCAACGTGACCTTTTTAATTTCAAATTAACCCTTTCTTCATTCTATTTAATCATAAGAAAAATCCCATTTGAATATTGAAGAAAAAATGTTTCTTTATAGAAATTTACAAAAAAATTGAAGAGGGTGTGAAATATAAGCAAACAAAGTGAAATTTTTTCAATTTTTGGTTAAATGCAGTATGTACGTATTACTTATGGGCCGACAACCATCAATTGGTCATCGCCTGCCCTCTGCGATTTAAATGAATTTCTTTTTTCTTTCGCCCATTTTTGTCACTGACTCTCATATTATCTACTGTTTTCTTATGTTGCTAACCTCTCTAAAAGTAAAAAACGGTTTGTTTGGTATAAAAAATTAATGATAATTAAAATTTAAAAAAATTTATTGAAATAGTATCAAAATGAGGAGTAATATAGGATTTTTTTATATTTACATTATATAGTAATATCATTTATTTTTATTATGTATTATTTTTGTTTTGCTATTGCATTTGATTTTAGAAATTGGAAAAAGTCTTATTATTGTATTGTGAAAATATGAAAGGTGATTTACCCTCAGACCGCCTGGCATCTATAAAGGCACTAAATGCGTTTGCTTTGTTAGTCGTCTCAATGGACCATCGGTCCCCGACTGAACAATTCGAAGTTTTTTCAAAAGGAAAACAAGAACCGGGAAAAGGGAAATATCCAACCACACACGTAAAATAAAAATGTATAATTTGATCTTATGAAATCTGATAAAAAGCTATATTTACAAAAAATGCCGTGTGATAGAAACAAACTAAAAAAAATGTCTTGTTAACAAAAGAATAAAAAATCCCTCTTAAGAAAAAAAACAACACAATTTCAACCTTAATCAATTTAAAAAAATACTATTTACAATCACGCTTAATTAAAAGAAGGAGCGGGCACACTCCCCGAAGGAACAAGAATTCAGGAATTTACAGAGAAATAAAGGATTTGGCTCACCGTTGTCGACTCGCTCGTGTCCAGTCACACAATGCCCTTCTCCCCGTTTTTTCTTATCATTCTCACGGGGAAGAAGGTCCCCACCAGGGTTGTGCACCAATTTTGCACACTTGCAGCTTTCAACTCGAAATTTGTCTGGGAGTGCCTAAATTGACTGTCAGGGAAAACAAAACAAGACCACCTTACAGTGGGTTGTGAACACGAAGAACTAAAAGGACTATCTAGCCAAAAAAGGGGCAGCCACATCTCATTTTTGATATATCGCAGAAAATTCGTTACTTAAAAGAGAAAAATCAAAAAGCTGTAGTTGCTTTGGTAAAGGCACATGAAGGGTTGCCGTTCAATGAAAAAGTCGATCAATTGGCAAACAAAGCAACATTACAGGGGCAAATGTCAGCATTTATCATCCACTATAGTGAAATCTATAACAGGAGTAAAGGAAGTTTTGACAAATCCATACTCCGAAAGTAGGTACTTCCTGGTTTAAGAACCAACCAGTAAATAAGGATATCTATCGAACAATATGTAGTCTACGCTCGAATTTGCATGCTATTTGAAGTGAATATTTATACGAAATAAATATAGCCAATTCTAGTGTTTGTGACCATTGTTCAAATAATGAGAATGAGAACACATGCGAACACCTTATTATGATGTGTCCCAAATATAAGAAAGAAAGAGAAAAATTATTCAACTCCATAATCCATTTCATGGATCTTCCATTTAACTACAAAACCATTTTGGGCTCGAATAATGTTAAAGTTTACGGAGCAATAGTTACATTTTTAAGAGAGATTGAACACCATGGTATGGTATGGTAAAGAGGATACTAGGAAGAGGTGTTTCCTTAGTTCAGTGCAATACACTCAATCCTTCTCTTAGAAGTATCAGGTCATTGACTGTCGCTGCTGCAATTTCATTCCCTAAGTTTTTTTCGTATGTTAGGTTAAATCTCCATTGAGCTGTTGCTTCGCATTCGAAGATGATATTGAATGGCTGTTTCCTCCTCCTCATTATATAATCTGCAGATGGGATCGTTGTGTAGATGTTTTCTCAGATGCCGGTGACCGGTTTAGTAGTCCTACCGCTCCTCTGAGTTTGGCCCTCTCCAATGGCAGCAGTGATTTTGCCAGTCTTGGTGAGGGTTGTTTCATCATTGGACACCATGTGTAAAGTGTATGAAATTTATACAAAATTACACTGCGATACGTGTTGGTTAGGAAGAAAAAAAAAGCAGCCACAGATGGTCTCCTATGAGCCCAATTAATTTATATTTTAAGACGTTCGCAAATATACAGGAATTCTATTTTGAATGCTTACATTTCGTTCCATTTCCTAAGTTGTTTAATGCTTTAAAGAAAGGGTTAATTTGAAATTGAAAAGAGAAAAGGGTACGAGAAAAGAGTTGATTTCAGCGTTTAACTTTGAAATCGATCGGAGTCATTCTTCCTCGTAGAAATAAAAGGCCAATTAGCACGTTACCACTTGCTGACGTTAATTGTAAACGCAACGGCGGGCTTTAAACGATCAAATCTATCTCCGAGTGTTACAAAGGGATCGGGTTTAAATGGAATTCTATTTGGCACTGTGTAGGCGAGGAAAATCCCTTTGATAATAGATTTTACGTCCTCGTCGGCCCTTCTTAAACTGAATTCGGCATTGGATTTTTATTTGCCTTACGTCTCGCGTCAGTTTTTGCCCCATGGAAAGCCGCGTGTTCGGTTTGAACTGTAAAGTTAAAGATCAAGTGAGAAATTAATGGCGAGGAGAATAGAAAATTCAGGGGCGTCGGTGGCCGCAACGGTTTAGGCGTTGACATAGCGCTCATCACTGTAAGGTGAAAGTCCCCGGTTCCAATCCAGCGCCCTGCATTCGCGCCCGACATACTTACAAATGGGCTTTTTTTTCAAAAACACCGGCATCCCGAGGGTTTATATAACCTCTGCTGTTGCGAACCCTAAAAAAACTAAAATTAAAATAAAAAATAGAAAATTCAGCTGATAAAGTACGAGATTGTGTAACAAATGTTTTGTGCAGTGGAAAAATAAATTACAATTCTACTTTTAGGATTGCAAATAAAAATCCGTACTTTACAAGAAAAGCATATTCTAGTTTGATGCTGATTCTGAGTTAGAATTATGAAAAGTCCCGGTATATTTAAAAACAGCAACGTAGGTTCCCCTACCTTTTTAAACAATGAAAAACAACTTGAATAAACGTAAAATTTTTCACACTGAGAATATTATTCTTTTACCGACACTCTGGATCGAGATATGGTCTTGAAGATGAAGAAACCAAATTTAGCCAATTCCAAGCTTTCGGCCTATTTTAAGGTCATCATCAGGGCTTATATTAATTTATGAAAAACATATTTTTACAATTGATTTAACAATCAATACACCTATATAGAACTTACAAAACAACCTTAAATATGTCTTTTTTTTACGAGGGTTCGCAACAACAGAGGTTATATCAACCCTCGGGGTGCCGGTGTTTTTCAAATAAAGTCCATTTGTAAGTATGTCAGGTTCGAATGCAGGCCGCTGGATTAAAAAAAATTATGTCAAACTGTAGACATATTTAGGGGGGGGGGCATCGGTGGCCTCAACGGTTTAGGAGCTCATCACTGTAATGTAAAGGTCCCGGGTTCGAATGCAGGGCCGCTGGATTCGAACCCGGGACCTTTACCTTACAGCGATGAACGCTGTGTCAACGCCTAAACCGTTGCGGCCACCGACGCCCCCCTCCCAATATGTCTACAGTTTGACAAAAAACGTTTTTTTGGCGTTCATGGAAACTTTAAGAACCGAAATGGGTTTATAACGTCACACAACTAAATCTATAGGTTTTTTTTATTTTTTAAAGCAAGGGTTAATTTGAAATTAAAACGGGTCAATTTGACTAAAAAAGAGATATATAAACTAAAAATTTATTGTTTATTCACGTCAACAATAAATGCGAATGATGTGAAATTAAGAAATTTAGAATTTAAACTATATTTCATGGCAAAGATATCAAATTGGATAAATTTTTTTGGCAGAATTTATGTTTTATTGAAAGTAGTTTATATTAATCAGATAGCATTGAATACAATCGTTTTTGGGGTAGTTTTGCAATGCAACTTTCGTGCTACATACAGTTTGATACTTGATGACTCGTTCAATTTACACTGAAATGAGACCGTCTTGTAGAAAGAAGGGGGTTGGAACGATTTTGTTAGGAAATCGAATGAAACGAGAAGGTTGAGCGTTTGGGATCAAAACCACGCGATTTGATCATTTGCAACGTTTGAAAACATATTCAAAATTCAACAGTCTGAACATTATTTGCCAATTTGTTATAAAAAACAAAAAAGAGAAAAAATACGATTGAAAAACCCTCAAGGGTACATGGATTTTTGTTAATTTTTAAAAAATTAATCATTGATGGTTATGTGAACATGTGGCCGGAGTAAAGTAGGTTAAAATATATATTTTTTTAAAGATGAAACAAAGCTGATATTTGTTTTTCGCCTTCTGAAAAATCAAACCTACAGAAACAAGGGGACTGGAACGATTTTGTAGGAAATCGAATGAAACGAGAAGGTAGATCCACACGATTCGATCGTTTGCAATGTGTGAAAATAAATTCAAAATTCAACAGTCTGAACATTATTTGCCAGTTTATTATAAAAACTAATAAAATAAATACGAGAAAAAATACGATTGGAAAACGCTCAAGGGTACATGGGTTTTTTTAAATTTTATAAAATTAATTATGGAAGATTGTGCGGACATGTGGCCGTAGTAAAGTAGGTGAAAATATATTTTTGCTAAACATGAAACAAAGCTGATATTCGTTTTTCGCATTCTGAAAATCACCGAATACAAATTTCGATGAAAATTCAAAAATATTTTTTTATCGAATTTTTGGTCCTACATTTACACTACGATTTTTTCAACAAAATCACATAAATGGATGATAACTTTAAAAGGATTCCTCCGATCAATAGGAAACTTAAGGAAAATTTGGAACCCTATTAACTAAACGTAATGAAGTAAACTAAGGCTATGTAAAAGATGAGAACCTGAGTTTGAAAAATAAAACGTTTGAAAAGTTTTTGTAAGTTACATCATTATTTTTCTAATTTATGAAGGCAGAATATCTTTATGCACGCACACACGCACACACACACACACACACACACACACACACACACACACACACACATACACACACACGAGCGCGCGCGCGTGAAAGACAGATGTGAGACATCGGACAAAAAATCATGGCCTCCGGCCAATCCAGCCGTACAGGTGTCTATTTTCTGTTTGACCGACTAGCCAAAATTTAAATTTTTTTATTTATTTATCATTATATTTTTAAATTTTTAAAATTTTATTTATTTTTTAACATATTTTTTAAGGAGCATCCGACTGCTTGGTCATGTCAGCCCCGAGCGCATTGGAAATATAAAACACAATTTCAATACGCATTCACGCAACAAATAAATACATTCACACCTATATACAGTGCATTCATTCTATTTGGTAGATGGAGTACTCAATATTCCCCCATCAACCTGCATATAATAACAAACTAATGTAATTTGAGTCGATGGGGTACTTTCATAAATATTCCGCCATCGACTCAAGCCAAGTACACAGCTCGTGGGGCGATGAGGATGCTATTCCACCATCAGCCCCTCCCCATTCACTCTAATAAATACACTCACTAATTTAAAAAAACACAGAAACACAAAGCACATATTTTGACGGCTATATACAGTAAAAAATCCCCAATTCCCCCAACAGGGGACCCTGAAACTCGCTACCGTGTCCGAAATCCGGCGGCTTGCCTACACGCTCTCTGTGGAGCAAGGCATAACACGCCTCTATTGTGTGGACACATCGAGCACCATTTCTCTACAAAAGGATTAACGGGAACCTGCGCCGTCTTTGGCCTAAAAACAGGTGCCCGTGTGGCAACCGCATTAAATTTTTTATTCAACAAGAAAAAAAGCTGATATTCGCTTTCTGCACCACCAAACAAAACCCCGAAAACTGTTAAAAACAAAAAGAATATATTTACATACAAAGTTTTATTATATCAATCCAAATGCCCTCTCTTATCAAAATTCACAAAACAGACAATAACTTGGAATACGTTTATCAAACTACCGACAACTTACAAGAATTTAAAACCATTTAAATTACACATAATAACGTAAATCAGGACTTCTTGAAAAAATCAGTACTTAAGATAAATAAACTTGTGATTAGAATTTCTAGGTTTCATTTTTCTCACTTAGAATGATATAAAATCGAAACATTTTTAGAAGACCCAAAGTAGAAAAGTTCAGTTTTCTAACTGTTGAAATAACTTCACTAGTTTCCTGGTCCGCTGGACCAATTAATATATTTCAATTAATTAAGGTTTTTAGTTGAGATAAAAAATTCAGTTTCACGAGCGGGATTCGAACCCACGATCTTCGGCTAGGTCCGCCGCTGCTCTGCCAATTGAGCTATCGTGACCTCGATCAACTCGGACACTAACTTCCTATCTCAACCCCACCTTTTGAATTTTCCCTCCTTTTTGCCATTTTTCAAATGTCGTGTAATCTGTTTGATTCTCGGCGACAAATAAAATGGCCACGGAGAGCTTTAGTGAAGGTATACTTCATTTTTACTTATTAAATTCACTAGTTTCGTGGTCCGCTTGACCAATTAATATATTGCAATTAATTAAGGTTTTTATTTGAGATAGCTCTAGTGGTAGAGCAGCGTCGTATCTAGCCGAAAATCGTGGGTTCGAATCCCGCTCGTGACACTGACTTTTTTATCTCAACTAAAAACCTTAATTAATTGTTGTAATAACATTGGATTAGGATAAAATTCGGGGGGATTGTGCGTTTTTTAGGTGAAACGCGGTGTCATCGGAAGCTAGAAACATGCCTCTGGCTAATTTCAATCTCAAAAATGAATAGTTTTGGTTTGCAATTAAAATTTGTATTTATTGGCACATTGGCAAGAGCGCTCGGGGACGTGTCTAATCAATTTTTCGACCTCGTTGAAATTTAAAAAAAATTCAAATCAGCCATCCCACGTCCCGAGTCTTGTAGGAGAATGAACGCAGTGTGTTCGAATTGGAAATTTCCCAATCCCTAATCCTGGGAAAAAATCCATATCATATGTCCAACGAAACTACGCACATTTCATAAAAGCCAATCACCGTAAATCAATAAACTCACATCATGTTCAACAGTTAAAAATAAAAAAATATATGAAATATTTACATTTTTTGTTTTCTAGAAAGGGCGGGGTTGTGAAATGGAGGAGAAGACCACCACGACCACGACCACAACAACCACCACCAACAGCACAACAAATAACAATGCCGCCGAAGCGAAGCCGACTGAGAAAAGCGCCGAACAGATTCGGATAGAATTCTACAAAACCTACGACGTTATGACAGGAGTGAGTCTGACATAATTTTATTATTTAATATAAATTCCAGATAATCAATCTATTTATGAAAGTATGCCATGTTTTATTTTTCTTCCTTAACGCTTAAATTAATCTGTCTGAGCTGTTAATTTTTACAATTCACTAAGTAAACTTCCTTCCACAATGGGTTATCGTTTAAATCATTTATTTAATTTAAGTATAATCGTGATATTGGACCTGGATTATTTGCCTTTGTTAAATTATTTTTTACTGGTTTTGCTATTTCTAAGCCTCGTTTGGTGAGATTTTCCCTTTATTCACTAGATATAGTCGTCCGTAGTCACATCGGCTTTTGTGTTTTGTCAGCTTTGTCCAGATTTTCGACTGTTTTCCGGGTGGAATGAAGATTCGGGATTAGTGTTTTTCTTCTCGACGGAGAGCAATTTGTTTGCTTTTACTGCTCGGAAGGTGATAAACCTCTTGACTTACCCCAAGGCCCGTGTATTTTTCCAATATCCGACCCGTCTGTCGGAAAACATGGGAGGTTACTGCCTCAGATTTCACATCCGGCAATTTTTGTAGTAGTTCAATCCTCGGGCAACTGTAATTTCCGAAGTGCTTTTAACGGAACTGCGAGTTAATTTGGTGTAAAGCCTTCGGAAACATGTAAATTCATGCCTCCCTAAGATTCTTGCATTGATGTCTCTTAGAATAGGTTTCATTCCCATGGAAGTTTGGAAGATTTTAGAGATGATTGCAAGGGGATAAAATCTGTTTTCGACCATCAAGCAGACTAATCCATTTGTTAGTATTGTTTGTCAATATTTTTTCAACATACCACTTGAAAACGTCTTTCGATTTTTTCATATATTACCAAGAGGGATTTTGCCACAGATTTTAGTTATTTTTGTTAATTTGTTATGACAAGTTTCGGACCGCACAATATTTCTGCTTATATCGTTTTATGGTTTTGTAATTACGTTAAAAACAGTGGCATCAAATTGAGTAGGATAATACAAACCAGTGTAATACGATGTCGCTCTTTACTTAAGATTTGAAGACATTTATAATGGGGTTTTTATCGAGTCAATGTATAACTAAAAAAAAAAAAGAAAAGAGAGAGAGAGAAAGAGAATAGGGTGAAATAGTTAGTAAACATGAGTTAAGAAAGAGAGAGGAGGGTGAGAAGAAGGGAGAGCGAGTGAGAGAGAAAGAGAGAGCGAGCGAGTAAGTGACTGCGTAAGAGAGAGAGAGAGAGAGAGAGAGAGAGAGAGAGAGTGAGAGAGTGGAAAGACAGGATTCTAGATATATTATTGAATTANGAGAGTGGAAAGTAGAAAGAGTGAGAGAGAGTGGAAAGTAGAAAGAGTGAGAGAGAGTGGAAAGTAGAAAGAGTGAGAGAGAGTGGAAAGTAGAAAGAGTGAGAGAGAGTGGAAAGTAGAATGAGTGAGAGAGCTAAAGCAAGCAAGAAAGAGAAAGAGAGAGAGCTAGAGCGAGCAAGAGAGAGTGAGTGAATGAGTGAGAGAGCGAGTAAGTGAGTGAGAGAGAGTGAGAGGAAGCGAGAGAGAGCTAAAGAGAGAGAGAGAGAGAGAGAGAGAGAGAGAGAGATAGCAAGTTTGAGAGAGAGAGAGAGAGAGCGAGTGAGTGAGAGTGAGAGAGAGAGAGTGAGAGAGAAAACTAGAGCGAGCAAGGGAGAGAGCGAGTGAGTGAGTGAAAGAGTGAGTAAGTGAACGACAGAGAGAGAGAGAGAGCGAGTGAGTGAGAGTGAGAGAGAGAGAGAAAGAGAGAGAGAGAGAGAGATAGAGAGAGATTTCTTTATTTCGTTAATTCATTGAATATCAATAAACTTTAAAAATTATACGTACCTTAATTGTATCATAAGTAATTAATTTATTGCATGCAATGTAAATAAAATTACAACCTTGAACAGAATAGTCAAATGTAAAGAACAAAGAAAATACTACTAGAATACAAAGTTAGAGAAAACGTGAGTAAATGTGTGGTGTTTAGTTACCGTTAGTTGATTATTTCGAGATCGTGGGATGCGGTCTAGTGAGTTAAAGAAAACCTGTAATCATGAGGGGAATGGGTTAAAAGAAAAACAGCAAAGTTCCTCAATGCAGGGTTACAGTAGTGGGACACAAAAGAGTGTTTGTGTGAGAGAGAGATAGATAGATAGATAGATAGATAGATAGATAGATAGATAGATAGATAGATAGATAGATAGATAGATAGATAGAGAGAGAGAGAGAGAGAGAGAGAGCGAGTGAGAGTGTGAGTGAGAGAGAAGTAGAAAGAGAATGCGGTAAAATAATTGGTAAAAATGAGTTAAGAAACAGAAAGAAGAGGGAGGGGAGAGAGAGAGAGAGAGAGAGAGAGAGAGAGAGAGAGAGAGAGAGAGAGAGGGGGAGAGATAGAGAGAGCTGCCATTTAAGATTTCGCTTTGCCATAAATTAATATCGTTTTATAAATCATTCATCCCACTTATGAACCAAACCATGTGCATTTTCCAATTTTTGTCTTTTTTTATACAGTAAAATTTTATTATTCTCGTTTTATTTTTTACATTTATCGTGTTTCGCTGAAATTTTATTTCACATGTAAAAAATCCATATTTTCTCTGTTTTAAATTTAACGGGTGAAAAGTCGTTTACCTTGCCTTCGTTGAATGACTTTTCAAAACCCAAATCGATCCAGCGATAGGAAACGTTTTCATTCACACACCGAACGAAACTTTCTTTGTAGAGGCAGAGATCCCATTTTCCAGCTACGCCCATACAGCATGAATTGAAGAAGATATGTCGAAGGGAAATAACCCCGCCGTTTTTCCACGTTGACGAAAAGTCTAGCAGTTTTTGGATAACTCATGAGTTAGATTGTTTTGGCCAATAGTTTCTCATTTATCTAACAATTCTGAAAGATATTTTTTGAAATAACTTTTTCATGTATGGCATTATATTATAAATGTTATTATTAACGTATTATTATAAATGTTGTTGTACTAAAAACTTAAGTACTCGAGAAATGGGAAAGTTGTTACATGAAATAATAATGTACCTACGAGTAACAGGAAGCATTTTATAATGGCGATCCTCTTCCTCCTTCTTTCTACACTTTTAATTTGCCTGAGCCTTATTTAAATCTTAAATAAACTTCTTATCTTCTCTATCTATCCCCTTTCTATTTTTTTCCTTTCTGCGGTTTAGAAGAAAAAGGTTTTTCCCCCTTTATCCGTTGACAACCTTTTCTTATCCCCGAAAGGCAATACATAGTTTAATAGAAGGTAGAAGTAAATATTTACTGATAGAGTATGTAACCGTCGTATCGTCGAATAATTGAGTAGACTGCATAACGGCACGTTTCGCCGGTTTGCGGAAAGGGCTCTTTCGCCGAGTAATCCAGCAGATTATTTATAAACGTTGAAAACTCCTGATAACGAGACTCGTCTTGCTTCCAGGTTCGAATAGCGGCGACGTTAGGTGGATTTTTCAGCTTGATGGTCCTTCTGGTCGTCTACAAGACGAAATGCAAGTCGAGATCCATCAGCGAGGAGAATCTCGAGGCGACGGTTGCGGCTGCTGTGGTCGAGGAAGAACAGTTCGCCCATTCTCTCGAAAAGGCCCACGAATTCTACACACCGCACATTCCCATCCACGGTTTCCACGCGAAACGTCCGACGAGGTTCTCGTCCGTCGGAGGAGGGTACAACATGTTCACGCCCCCGGTCCGCCTCGGCCACTCGCTCCGGGGGAGGGTCAGCCTGCCGACATCCTCGCCATACGTCTATCCGACCATTTTCCAGCCGAGGCACCTCATAGACAGCCCGCCACCCAAAGTTTTCAGAGAGGTAACGACTTATAATAAAAATAATTGTGTGCATTTGTGAGAGTTCCTAGGCCTAGAGGTCATCCTTTTTTAAAAATTATTATTAATCTCTAAATGTTGTTATGCTACAACCAGATAAGGTAAAGCAAGGCTTCCCAAATTTTAACCCAGCGCACCTTGATTTTATACAATAGTAACTTTTTTTAAACGTTTCAAGTCATTTTTAACGAATGTTTCTGTAAATTTCCTATTCGATTTTTATTTCTAGAAATCAAGAAATAAGGATAAAAGAGGCGGCCACAAGTCCTACTGAACCTCGACCTGAATAGATCTCTTTTGCTGCTACTTATAACTCACTGGCCAGCTTCAAGTTATTAGTCAGTCTTCATAGCTTTACCAGAAGCTCCTTTTTGTTGGATCTTGCTTGTCATTTTTTTTGTCCTAGTTGCAAGAACCTGCACCTACATAGACCTTCACTGAAACATAGAATGTGTTCTGCGTTCTCCTTTCCTGGCAGTATGTGCACAGTTGTTATTGTTTCTGTACTCCTATGCATGTCCCTTCATAAGTGGCAGTGCTCTGTCTGGAGTCCAACCAGAATCCTGGTTCGGTTGCGGTTACCTTCCGGTAATTCTTTTGTAAGTTTGCGGATGGTCAATATATGAATCTCTTCGCGTGCCTCATTCCTGTGGTGTTCCACCAGGTTTAAGGTTCCATTTTACGATCCTCTCTTTTGTGGCAGGATGCTAAGACACAATATGGTTCAGGACCTAGGGAGTCTATGTTGGCCCCATCTTTGGCCAGTATGTCAACCTTTTAATTCCCTCAATGCCTCTAGTGCCAGGGTCAGGTCATTAGTGTCGCATGGCTAGGGCCTTAAGTGCTGCCTGACTGTCAGAGAAAATGGCTATCTTCCTGGAATGTATTCCTAGCCTTTTTATATTTCTGGCGCATTGTTCAGTCGCTATGATTTCAGACTGGAAAACTGTAGCATATTTACCTACGTCAGGTCGGTCTTTGTGGTCATCCCAGACTCCAGCTCCCGTACCTTTGTCGGTTTTGGAACCGTCAGTATACCAATAGGAGTTTGCCTTTAGCGGTGTGTTCCTTTGGCACTTTCTTCTCGTTTTGGTATCAGTACCTTGTACTCTGTAGTAAAATTGTACTTTGGAGTAGTGGCAATTAAGAAATAGTAAAATATTCAAATAAAATCTTTGTCAATAATTTGTTGAAGTCGTGATGAGCGGTCAACAATGAGGTAGTTTAGAAAAACACCTTTTTCATTTTTTTTGCAGACGTTTCAACCTTTATTCGGGTCATCTTCGTGGCCTGGGATAATTACAAAACATATGTTGATTGGAAAAATTATAATTTGAGATAATTTTTTCCAATCAACATATGTTTTGTAATTTACCCAGGACTTAGATGACCAACTTACAATAGATGACTTTAGATGACCCGACTAAAGGACGAAACGCCGGCAAAAAATGGAAAAGGTATTTTTCTAAACTACCTCATTCTTGTCCGCTACTCACGACTTCAACAAATTATGAAACAACAGGTCACACATCTTTGTCAATGTTTTTCCAACTGCACAGGGATTTTTCGTATCCCATATAAAAGTTTATTACTCGTCGTTAAAAGTTTACAAGGATCCCGTGCACTTAATTGGCGTACTTCCACGATTTTCCCTACAAAGACACAAAAAATAGACAAAATTTGGTATTTTCATATTTATGGATTTTGAACAATAAGGGCCAAATTTGTCAGTAGTTTTCATTTAGGATTTTTGGTTTTTCTACAGACGTAGGATCAAGGATTTTAATTGGTTTAGTGGTAACTAGGATGAAAACTATTAGACACATGCAGTTTATATGGTTCTAAATTGTTGTTAACTATCCTATTGCTCACAAGAAGATACCACAATTTTTGTGAACTTCGAAAAAAATGATCATTCAGTCTTTCTATTTGGAACGTAAAACATTTTAGAATTTTTCTAAAATTATTATTAACTATAAATGCAGTTAGGATAAAGCATAGCTTCCCAAACGTTTTAGCCATCGGACCCCTTTTACAAAACAAAATCCAGGACGGAACCCTCTCATTCAAGTATTTAAAATTAGATACATTAGATAAATTAGCCAGTCCATTCCTAATTAGGTGATGTAGGGGGATATCAATGTGAAAACAAACATTAGATTGACGTAATTAACTTTATTTACAAAATTAGAAACACAAAAATCAAATCAGACAGAACTGAATTAATAGTTAGGTAAAACCCGAGCCAAATTTAAAAGTAATAATTTTAACTTTAACTATTAATGAACTAATGAGAAGAGTGAGGTTGTTTTAGCCTGCACAATTTGGATTTGTTGGTTTTTTTGTTGATATTTTTGATAGCTGGAAAAGGATGTCGAGTCTGGTCTAGTTCTGGTGGCTGTGTAGATAAAATCCGGATTCGCACAGATAAGTTGTGGCAACACGTATTGCTTTTTCTATAAGCGGTTGAAATTTCTTATTTTCCAGACGGAGGCAAATATGAGGGTCTGAAATTCGAAAGTAGATTCCAAGGTGGTGTTTGAAGTATGCGGTCTGGTGTGACGTAGGTTTAGAAAAACATTTTCTTTATCGTGCCAACGTTTCGATCTTTATTGAGATCATCTTCAGGGTCTGGGATTTATAAACATTGTTTAAATTGTACAAATACATGTAGGATTTGAAAAAAATGAATTTATACAATGCCATAAAATTTTGAGAATAAAAAAATTTATACAGTGCTAGAAAATTTTAGATAAAAAAACGAATTTATACAATGTTAAACATTTTAGACTCGTTCAAAGTATTTTTACTCACAAAAAGTGTTTGTTTTCTATGTAGATGTGTCATTGTTGTGTGTCCTGTTGAGAGTGCCAGTGAGATACTGATGTTTTATGTTTATATACGTAGGATTTTGAAGGGGTGGAGAAGGAAGTAGCAATGGAAAAACATTTTTATATGAGGAGTCGGTTTCTTTGAGCTGAAATATCTAGTAGAAATTGAGTTATATGGATTTTGCTAGGCAAGTTACATGAGCAGTCCGACGGACTGAGTCGAGGCTTGACTTGGCAAAAAAGGACCACTGGTGATCGGGTGGGTGATTTGAAAAGGAAAAGCTGTGTAAAGTTTTTTGTGAATAATAAGATTTAAACAAATACCAAGCAGTATTTTGTCATGTACCTGTCCATTTTCGCATTATAGTTTTTTTTTAAACAAATAAAGCTTTTTAATTTAAAATTGACCATTTCCAACCAAACTTACCCTTTTTAATTTCAAATTAACCCTTGTTACATCATAGTAACCTTTTTAATTTCAAATTAACCCTTTTAAAACTTAAAATGGCTCTTTCTAATTTCAAAATAATACTTTCTTTAAAACAATGAAAACTTATGAAATGGTATGAATTAAAAAATTCGTGCATTGAAAAAAAAGCTTTTAAAAACTAACAAAAAAATTATATAAAATAAAATATAAAAATAAGATTCTTTTAATTTGAAAAATGTGACAAATTGTGTTTTCTAAAAACCTTTTTTACTTTCAAATTAACTTTTTCTAATTTCACATTAGCCCTTTTTAATTTCCCTCCCCTAACCCTAAATTAACCCTTTCTTTAAAACATTAAACAAACCTTGGCGATGGTACGAAATGTAAGCACGAAAAGTAAAATTTATACAATTGAAAACAAAAAGTAAATACTGGGCACTTAGGAAATGGTAGTAAAATTAATTAAATAAAACTAAATATAAGAATAAACCATTTTTCTTTTATTTTGAGATTTTATTTAAACATAAAATAATTAGACTCTTAAAAACCAGAATTTCTTACATTTCTCAAATTAAAAGAAGAAACAATATGTTTCATGTTTTATTTCATGCAATTATTTATTTTCACAATGTTTTCGAAAACCCCAATTATTTTATATTTAATTTTTTTCAAAAGCAAGAATTTTAATGTTACGTACATCCATTTCATACAATCTGTACGTTTTATTGATGTTTTAAAGAAAGTGCTAATTTGATTTTATGAATTAAGAAACGTTAATTCTATTTTGAAGGGAAAAAAGTTTAATTCGATTTTAAAAAGGGTTAAATTGGATGTACAAAAAGTTAATTTGCAATGAAAAAGTGTTAATTTCATTTGAAGGCGAAAAAGGTTAATTTGAATTTAGAAAGGGTTTTTAAGAGACCAATTTATTTTTTATTATAAAATAGCCTCAACTTAAAAGAATTTTTTGTATTTAATTTTATTTTGGTATATATGAGCTCCTCATTTTAAAAAATCTCAAATATATAGAAATTTTACTTTTCATACTTATATTTCATACCATCGCCTACGTGTTTTAATTTGTTTAATATGTTTTTTTTGCAACTTTTGTTATTGTATATAATAATAATAATTTGTTATTTACGTTGTGAATGTGTTAGGTCTTAAAAAAACAATCCTGTTTTCGGCAGCAAATTTTTATTTTTAAAATGAATTCAAAACTAAAATGCCACAAAATTCTTGACAAAAACTGCTCAGTTATAATATCCTAACCAGGCAAAATGATACTTTAGACATTTGTTTTTTTCCATAAACTGTATAAACTGTTTGCTTTATTTTAATGTTGACTGTCCGATTGTGTATTTTAGCCGTCGTTTCATAGGTCGAAGCGATTAAATCGCCATCATGGGAAGGTAAATGCATTCTTGCTTATCTTTCCAACACGAAATGGTGATAGGGAAGAAAGATGTATATAACGTTTCACTAATGTCCATTCTTGTTATGGCAGTTATCTCACGTTGAAAATTGCCTCTTTTCGATAGCGTAGCAGAAAAGTCCGGGGTGAAGTTCAAGCTGTGTTAGTTTTAAAGAGATTGCGTGTAATTCAGGTTTTAATATTCTTTATAACGAACGGTAAAATTTTTATTCAATGGCTTCTATAATAGATTATGAGAATACTGAAAATTTTTGAAATTGACAAATTTATTTAAATCAGGAATAAGTCCTTTATACTACAACACAAAATTCTCCCTCTTGTCGTTTTTCTGAATCAAATTTCACTTCCTGGAGCAGATCGCGACGATTGTGTCCGTAGATAGAGAAAAGTTTTTGTAATAAAATCTACATACGCAATTTATGTGTATAGCTTTTTTCCGCAAACTAACCTTTTTCGCATGAAATTAATATTAAAAAAAATAATTTCAAAGTAACCTTTTTTCCTTCAATTTAATCATTTTCAATTTCAAATTAAACTTTTTCATTGTAAATAAAATTAACACATCTTTATTTCAAATTAACCTTTTTTACGTTCAAAATGAAATTGACACTTCTTAATTTTAAATTAACCTTTTTTACCTTCAAATGAACTCTTTTAATTTCAAATTCATCAAGTTTACACTAAATTAACCATTTTTGATTTAGAATCAAACTTTTCCAACGTTAAATTAACACTTTTTAATTTCAAATTAACCTTTTTCATAGTCAAATAAAATGATCATTTCGTAATTTCAAATTAACTTCTTGTACGTTCAAATTAACCCTTTTCACCTAATTGAAATGATCACTTCTTAATTTCATATAAATCCTTTTTAATTTTAAATTACCTTTTTCACGTTCAAATTAATCCTTTTTAATTTCTAATTAATCTTTGTCACCTTCAAATAGAATTAACCCTTCTTAATTTCAAATTAACGTTTTCCACCTTCAGATTAACCATTTTTAATTTCAAATTAATATTTAGCACCTTCAAATAAAATGATCCCTTCTTATTTTCAAATTACCCTTTTGTACCTTCAAATTAATCCTTTTAATTTTAAATTAACTTTTTTTATGTTCAAAATAAAATTAACACTCCCCAATTTCACCTTTTTTCATTCATATTAGCCATTTTTAATTCAAATAATCTCCTTTACTGTCAAATTAATCATTTTTATTTCTATTTACCTCTTTTTAAATCCAAATTAACTCTTTTTTTAAAGCATCAAAAAATCATACAGATGTTATGTAATGGAAGCACGTAAAAGAACATTTGAAAAAAAAAATTGATTCTTCTCTTAATCTGAGAAATATAAGGAATTGTTCTTTTTATTAGTACAATTATTTTATTGTAAAAAATCTTAAAGTAAAAGAAGAATCATTTATTTTTACATTTAACTTATGTATTTTTTAAATTTTAATTGTAATTAATTTTCTTAATATGATTTCTTAAGAACCTATTTATTTTATATTTATTTTTGTATTCAGCTATGTAAATTTTATTTTACGTTCTTACATTTCATACCCTCTCCTACGTTTTTTGATGTTTGAAAGTAAGGGTAAATTTAGGGTTAGGGTAGGGATATTAAAAAGGGTTAACTTGAAAGTTAAAAAGTTTCTTAAAAACCACAATTTCTAAAGTTCTCAAATTGAACGAAGAATCTTTTATTTTTTTAATCCTTCTAAATTAGGGTTAATGTGAACATTACAAGGGTTAATAACAAATTAAAGGGGGTAGTTTCGTGCAAAAAAGATTAATTTGACGGAAAAACGCTATATAGATTGCATTATTAAAACAAATCACCTTCAAAAATAGTCTAATAAATAACTTGGAAAATTATTCATGATGGAAAATACTTGAAACGACGCACCTTAAAACCATTCGAGATCCTATGTCCACTGTATTACAAATATTCAATATTTTCTCTCTGACATTGTACTTTTTCCTATTGTCACGAGGGACGTTATGACGTTTGTTTAAACTTTTCAGGACTGGATACTCCTTACAATCTAGAACTAACGAATGCCCAAGCTACGAGAGAAAACGTACGTAATGTGATTATAACTTACATTCATGGAATGGTTTTTTTCGCTTTGGCTGTGAAGCTTCTTAGATGGAACCGTCAACCCTCGGGCATCACGACTCATTTATCGAAAGCTTTCAAGTTGACTTGTTAAAAAACGCATTTCGTTTATAATTCACATACCATTTCTCATAGTAGCAAAGCGATCGAATGAAAACAGTGACAATGCGCTGCTTAGTCCATTCAAAAAAGTCTGTCAAATTTGCATCTTAGATTTTTTCGTTTTGATTGCCTTTCGCAATAAGTGCTTTTTTACTTCATCATTGTTCTCTCCTTGTTTTTAATCTTTCTGTAACTCTGAACAGAGAAACACCATATTGTGAATATTTTATGTACATATTTCTCTAATAGGAGAAAAGTCTAATCAAACATAGGGGATGAAATGACATACATTACATAAAATACTTGCGATTTAAGGAGAAAAACACCACCTTTACTATATCTTTTAAAGAAAAATATGCATATGCTCTCAGGTTTAATAACAGATTAATCTAAACGAAGGTTTAATAATGCTAATGGTTTTGGAAAAGGATGAACCGTGGGTTGTTTGTATATGAATTGTAAGGTGTTTAAACGTCAGTTCGGAAATGTTAGTGTACATTATTGTATCATTAAGGTCAGGACTTGGGCTTTACCAAAACGGTCCATGACGCAGGAATTTTACCATATTTTTTAAAACATAACCAGAAGGGCATATATATATATATAAAGTTATGTGCGAGATTTAGAGGAAAGACTTTTTAAAAAAGAATCTTTATTGCCAAATAACACACAATGGTTACAGAGAAAAACTTTCCTATTCACGGTACAGATTATTCTATAACAATTAAATATTCGGATCTTTACTGTCCGTTAACTGTCCTGTAACTAACTACGAATAGCAAGCTTATCTAATGGGAACAATTGAAAGAAGGGGCAATTGTTGAGTCCACACATTCCTAANTATATATGTACTGTTATTTTTAACCGCTATCATTATAATATTTTACTTTTACTATTGTGACGAGTAAGTTATCAATTGTTATCTGACAATTATTGTGTTACTTATTATTCATTAATTATAAACGTTGTAATTACTTGTAGAGACCTCAATAAATGTTGAAAGATTAGCATAAGTTACAAAATTTACTTGATTTGATGACCGCATCCCTAATCTCGAACGTTCTAGTTAAAATGGGTTAATTCGAAATTGAAAAAGGTAATTTGAAGTAAAAAAGAATTAATTTTAAAATACCAAGGGTAATTTGAAGCTTAAAATGGTTAATTTCACATGAAAAAAGTAATTTAAAGTTTAAAAAGGTTTATTTGAAATTAAAAGGGGTAAATTGAAGGTAAAAAGGGTTAATTTGAAAATAAAGTTTAATTCAAAATTAAAAAGGGTGATTTGAAGTTTAAAATGGTTCATTTCAAATTAAATAATTTGTAGTTTAAAAGGGGTAATTTCAAATGAAAAATGATTAATTTGACGAAAAAAAGCATTACACATAAATGGTTGAAGAGAAATTGGTATATCTATTTTTCCGTACAACCGAAGAGCTTTAGAAACAATTAAACCGAAAATAAAACAATTAGAAACCATTTACGAACAATTAAATAACAACCCTCTAAAGTTTTATCAGAGATTTTTAATTTTAACGTTTTCATAAGAGACTTAATAGTTTATAAAATATTTATAAATTCTCAATAAATCCCAGTGTTTTGGATCATTTGTTATGTTTTATTTTTTTACACGTTTTAGTGACATTTCATAGGTCAAACGATCATTTCGTTGCAACAATTAGAAATGTTTAAAAACATTGCATGGATGTGCGATTTTGCAACGTGGGTGAAAATGGAACATTGTAATTGCTTGGATGTAAAATTCAATAATTTATTGACTCTACTGATTAAAGTAAACATAAGACATTTAATGATGTTTGCTGAATAAAATACTGCTGAATTTGTCAATGTTCAGGGTCATACATTTGCTGGTAAATCACGTGTCGCGATTGAGGCCCAAACAGAGTGAAATTTACCTTAAAGATTTTAAGGTTTTGGCACATAGAAGATAGTGTCTTTAAGAAAAGAAGCAATCTCTTGATGTCGAACTGAAAGTGGCCAAGGTGTGAACCTTGGGTGACGCCTGAGGAAGCAATAAAATGAACAGGATGCATTTAATTTTACAAATATTAATTAAAACTGCCATGGTCCCTACTGCTGTTTCTTTGGTAAAGGATGAAAAGAGAGCGATATAAATTATAATTGTATACGATCGTTTTTAAATAAACATTAATATTCAAAATTGAGCTCGTTGTGTTATGCTGTTTTTGGCCTTCTTTCAATTAGTTGATCTCTTATCTGTATTTAGTTTTAACGGCATTTTGAAATGTTTTTAAACGATTTTTTCAGGACGAAGAAGACTTCGAATCGTACCGTCGATCCCAGAACCTGTTGAGGGTGCCGTCGAGCCGACGGAGCTCTAGGAGGCTCAGTTCCATCACATGCTCTAGTTGTGATACGAGCTACCTGGAAAGGAGAGGATCAGCGATCGAGATGGGCCGTCCGATACCGCCTCCTTTCGTCACCGCGAACAAAGACAGACTTGTCGAAGAAGAGCCTTGGGATTTCTACTACCCGATCGACATACAAGTATGAAGCGGAGATTTTGTCTCTACATGACTGTAAAAATATGTCTCCTACTTCTTTAAATTCAAATCATTTTACCAACATTCTACACTAAATTCACTAATTTCGTGGTCCGCTTGACCAATTAAATCATTACAATTAATTAACGTTTTTAGTTGAGATGAAAAAAGTTAATTGCACGAGCGGGATTCGAACCCACGATCTTCGGCTAGATACGCCGCTGCTCTACCACCTGAGCTATCGTGACCTCGATCCACTCGGACATCAACTTCCCATCTCAACTCTTGTTCTTGAGTTGAGATTAAATCAATTAAAAGCGGGTTCAGTTCGTTGAAAAGCCTGAAGCATTAGACAAAAGGATCGAGGACAATCTAATGTTGACCAACCCTACGCGAGGGATACCGCAATTATAACTCCTAACTGCAATCCACAACGAAAACGCTTTTACTCGTCACTATCTCCATTATACACAAGGAAAATTGTTTTACTACATCACGAAACTCATTGTACATAATCAAAGCTCTTTTATTATTTCACCAACTTCATTATACAAAATGAAAATTCCTTTACTCCATCACTAACCTCTCTATTCACAACATAAGAACCTTTACTACATCACTAACCTTACAATCGACAACGAAAGTTCCTTTACTATATCACTATTCTCACTATACACAACCGAAGCACCTTAACTACATCAGTAACCTCACAATCCACCACGAAAGCTCCTTTACTTTCTCACTAACCTCTCTATTCACAACGAAAACACCTTTACTCCATCACTAACCTCTCTATTCACAACATAAGAACTTTTACTACATCACTAACCTGACAATCGACAACGAAAGTTCCTTTTCTAAGTCACTGGCCTTATAATACACACCGAAAGCTATTTTACTACATCACCAACTTCATTATTCACAATGAAAGTTCCTTTACTATATCACTATTTTCACTATACACAACCGAAGCACGTTAACTAAATCACTAACCTCTCTATTCACAACGAAAACACCTTTACTATATCACTAACTTTTCTAACGAAAGTTCAGTTACTTAATTACTAACCTTTCTATCTACAACGAAAGCTTCTTTACTAAATCACTGACCTCACTATCTTCAAGGAAAGCTCCTTTACCCTCACTAACCTCATAGGTCACAACGCAAATAAAAATGATCTTTATTTGGAAAGACGGTCCATTTGTCGGGAAACAACGAATGTCCAATCACTAGAAATATATAAGTTAGTAATGGTGAAATTGCTTTTCAGGTGATACAACCGACGCCGGTGATGTCTCCGGCGGAATCGCAAGTCTTGGTGTACGATTCGATGGGACAGCGGCCGATGCTGTGCGTGCCGAGGTCATCTGCTACCGCGCCCCTGGCGTCCATCAGCAGCTGCAGGTTACCCAGCATCGAGCAGGACAGCCATTCCGTCGGTTCGGACTCGGTTTTCTTGGACGAAGAACTGGTCGACACGGAGGACGAGGTGGACGAATTCTCAACGGATAGCGATGCTGATAATTTGGAATGCAACATTCCGTCCAAGCCGTCGGAAGACGGCAGTAAAAACATACCGCTGTGTTCCAAACCGTTAAAAGATCATTCGAGAGTTTACAGGGTACCTACACGTAGATTTTCTTCGCCGAACTCTAGTAAAATGTGTGGCGTTAGTTATTTTCAACAGGCCGACAGTGCAAATGATAATAAGCGTTTTTTCTCGTCTTCTCGCCTAGCTAAGCACGGTAAAAACAGTTACAAGACTTCCAGCGATAGTGATACCATTCATGTCAACAGATTAGACAAACAATTGTCTTCTAATGGTGGCCAAATGTCGAAAAATATTCCGAGGACGAGTATGAGTGCATCGTGCGATCATTTAGTCAAAGCTCTACAAGAGCATTCCTCCCAAGGGGATGTTACATTAAAAGTAGTCGAACATTGCACTTGGTCGCAAGAAACTTTATTTTAATTTTATTTTGAAATAATTACACCCCCTCCTGAATTATATATACAGGACAATACGGAATTTAAAAATAATAAAATCAACTCACTACAATGTTTAGATTGTTAAATTAATTAATTCAGTTTAAAAAAAGTACTATTAACGGGTGAATAAACCGATTAAAACAAAACGGGGATATTTGATTTTTTCCGTAATATGTGTGATATTCTTCGATGAGAAATATATTTTACTAAATTATGATTTTATGGTATTCAAAAGGTTCAAAAGGAAAATGATGCGATCAAAATTAAAAAGGATTTGTTTTTCCATAGCATTGTTGGGCCAGCAAAATAAAACGAACACATACTTCCTCGGATGGTTATGTCAGAAAAGTATAACAAATTTTCATGTATTGTTGTGTATAACAAATATAAAAATCTCTCAAATCAAGCACGTTTTATGTTTGTACAGATACAATGTATATTTTAGTGGGTTCATAGGTTGAATTGTGCAATTACTCAAAAAACACAATATTAAACAGCTGAAATTTTCCAAAGGATAAACTAATAATTAATAACATTGATATCTATGAACGGCTCAAAACGACTCGGTTAATTTTATTCTATTTTTTTAAAAATCGACAATTATTGAGTAGTTTATTGATAACAATGAAAATTTTGTTTCAATGGTATTATCTATTTTAAATTTAAAAAAAAGCGCGAGAAGGCTTCTCAGCATTCTTTGAAGCTCTTTATATTTTCAAGTCCTCACTGACTTTACATATCATCTATGAAATCCTTAACATTTCATCACATCATGGTGTAAGATACAATTCTGGCCCATCTTATTCAAAAGTTGCCCTAAATAAAGACACGGTTTGAAATTTGGGCCTACTAGATACATAAGAGCAACCATCATTGAATAAAAGACAAAAGCCGGCACTATATCAAACTATATAAAAAAAGACTAACTCATACAGCGAAAAGTACAAATAACTTAGACTACAATAATTCCAGTACGGATGAGGACAAATCTCCCTGGACAACAGCTAAGATGATGATTAATGTAGTATTATCCATCAACATCAGGTTTAATCTGTCCTGCTGTCATAGAGAGTTGCAACTACAAACGTTATCAAATGCTCCTTCATTGTCCAAAATAGTTCCTAATAAAGATAGGCTCGTTCGCTTGTAGTTAGTATCTGAGACAAGTTTTTAAAAACCGTTAAAATTTTTTCTTAAAATTGGTTTTAACAATTTTACAGATCGACCATGCTATACAGAAGGTTATACGACGCTTACTTTAAACATAAATATAAAAAGGGAGAAGTAATGAAGGCAGACTTTCCAAGACACTCATCGGCTCGAGGAAATATAACGTATTTCGTTTTTATTTATGAATACTGAATAAGCACTTTTAAATTCCCAACTGCGTATTACTTTAAAAAAATGCACAGAATTACTGCAGAGAATATTCAGATCCTTACTAGGGAGGACATCGCGCGGTCATTGGCGCTTTAGTTGAGGATGTCGGGTTCGAGATGAAGGGTGTTTTATGGAGACGTCTGTATCCACTATTTGAAGTTTCGAGAAAAAATGGATTTTAGAGGTCTAAGTGGATAGTAAGGTTGGATACGAAGTTTGAACGATGCTTTGGGGGACTGGCACTGGAGCCATTGGAGGTTGGAAAACATTGTGGTAGTATGGATGTGTAAATTAGGTTTTTGTTTTTAGTGAGAGTTTGAGAGTGAGAGATCTGTTGTCAAGTAGTATTATAAGTCGAGTGTGTGGTTCAAAGTAAGTCTTTTTCAACTTAAAGTCTCGAATATCTAATGACATTGGTTGTAAGGAGTGGAAACAGAACGGGAGCAGATTGGAGAAGAGGTTATGGTTATTTTCTGGGATTTGATTTCATTGAGTCTTATCATCCTTTTCTTCAACCACTATAGAGATTTACCTAATGATATCTGAAGTCCAAAACTGGGCCTAGGTTTGTTTAAAATGATCTGCATATGTGAGAAGTACTGTATCCGCAATGATAGGAATGCCCCAGGACCGCCGCAAAAATTGTGGTTAATGGGCTAAGTGTGACTAAGAAAAAAGCCTTTCCAGAGTTTTCATTCTTACAGTCTGAATTAATCACAGCTTCAATAGAACCATAGAACAAGACCTAACATCTCAACAATCAATATTATCCGATAATGCCATGCCATAAGCTATCTAATACTAAAGAAAGTGTCCAAACTAATCGACCTAAGAAATCTGTTGTTTTCCTTACCTACATATTCTGTCCTGAATTGGCAGAGGTATCGTCTGCATGTGTGGGGAGGATACTGTCTTGCGGATCACTCGCTTCGGCAAAGTGGATAAGAAAGAAGAATGTCAGAAGATGGTGAAGGTTAGTTTGCTTGGAGTGTAGGGAGGAACATTCCACTCATCCACTATGTCGAAGCGGGTGTTCCGAAGGCTGCACCCTCGATTCCATTCATCACTCACTGCCGAACTACAGTGTAGGAGGTCTTCGGAAACCTCCACGGTTCTCCAGTTTGGAATGAAGGTTCAAGAAAGGCCAGACTCAACCAAATAACCTTCAATCTTCAACAATGAGAATGAAACCTGACGAAACCAAGTCCCATCGCCTTTACCCTCCACTGGCATTCCTGAATTAACGCTATAGTCTGCATCTGTGAGGAGTACTGAATCATGATTGATAGCAATGTCTCCAGAAATCAGAACGGGGCGTAAGAAGCCAGCCTGTCGGATCACCCCCTTCGTCATAATGGATGGGAAAGAAGGTTCTTCTCCAGGAATGCCAATGGAGGTTATTTGTTGTGATTCGGTTTTGTTAAGTCAGATCCTCCATTTCTTGAACCATTCTTCTAAGCAGCAGAGATTCCTGGAGGTTTCTGATAGTCAGTACTGGGCCAAAGTTTGCTGATAAGATAACAGTTTCGTTTGCATATCTGAGGAGTACTCAGGCGTATCAGGATCGATAAAAAGGTCTGTACTGTATACTGAATACAGAAAGGAACCAGGGATGCTGCATTGAGGAACAACAACTTGGTATAGCGAATGTGGAAGATCTATTTTCCTCTCAAGGAATGCCGGCGTTGTCAAAGCGTTATTTAGGTTAAGCCTAATCATCAATTCCTTGAAATTTTCTTCCAAACAGACGAGATGGTCCTGGAGGTTTTTGAAGGCCATTACTGGGTCTGCGTTAGCTGAAATAGAGCTATGGTCTGCATATCGGAGACGTACTGAAACGGGATCGATAAAAATGTCTGAAATGTATAGTGAATATAAAAGGGGACCGATGGTGCTTAGCCGAACACCTGCTTTATCAAAGTGGATTGGGGAAGATTTGATTTACTTTGTTCATTTTTACATTTCATTCTCCCCTCTTCCAAATAATTTCAAACATAACGACCGTGGGAACATACCGACCAACTACAATCTATTCTTGTTGTTATAAATGTATTACATATTACCAATTTATGTTTATTCTTAGACAAAAATGATTTATGTTTAAGTCAAGTTGAAACATGGCTCGCATGGCTATTTCACTGCTTTCAATATAACGTTGTGTTCATAGTAATACATTAAGATTTTTTCATTGCGGCAAAATCTGCTCGGGAAAAGTGTTCGAAATAAACTAAAAATATTTTAGGGGTTAAGGATACCTAATGGAAAATTCTAAATTAGGGTAGTGGCTTTTTTCAAGTAAATCGTACGGAACCGCGATAGAGTGTTATTTCAAATAACTAAAAAAAATTTAGATGATAGATTGTACTATTTTATAGCACTTTAGAAACTAATCGATAATTTGTTTATGCTTGGGAAAAAATCACGTGTAGCGAAACTATTTGCCACAAATCTCAACGGATTTCATTTATTCTCCAGTAAAGTTAATTAAGCTAATTTTGTTTTTAATCATTTTAATTAAGCTCTCTCAAGGGTACACAATGTTTTTGCAAAGAAAGACCTTTCTTTTTTTGCCGTTACAAATTAATTGTTTTAAAAAAATGCATTTTGGAAAAAAAATTATAGACAGGCAAAGTTTATTCTGGACCTGACAATAATCTTTAAAATTACAAAATATTTTCTGTTTATAAAATTCACCATGATATCACATCCAGTCATGATTACCTCTTTTTTCTCATAATTATATCACTATGATACAAAACGCTGAGATATTTCATATTTACTTACTTTTCCGCACTTTATCATTATATATATTATATAATATATACTTAATCATTATATATTATATTTTTTCGACAAAGTGAGATTTGCACGGGCATCTGAACGGCCAAAATGTCTAGGTTATAGTTTATTTAATGCATCATAGATAGATAGTCTTTATTTATATTACTAATATAAATTTAGAATTTATTTATAATTTATGTAGGCGTGTAAATAGACAATGGCAATACGGTGTCGAGTTGCCATTTAACCCAATGTGTAAACTAATACTATAATTATTTTTAGTTTATTATTGTATTAGTTTTAGTTGAGTACTATAAAAGATTAATAATTGAAATGATAAGTCAAGTATATTTGAGAGCTGGAGTAGCAAGAGGTCAAGAGTTGGTTCCACTGTTAAGGATCTCAACCATCTAGTCACCAGTCAGGCTTTTCGAAATAAAACGTACTCATAGAAAGACCTAAGTTCTGGACATTAAGCACAAGGCGCAAGAAAATAAGCACGGCTGGAAGTTTAAGTTTAGGTGTACATATGCCTCCGGAAGTGACCTTCTTAATTTCTGCCATGGCCATTTAATGAATATGCATCCTGCAATACAAAGCCAATAAATCGAGCACTTAATCCTAACCAATTGTCTGATGTGTACGTTGGTATGCCAAAGAATTCATTCATCGTTCGTTTATTCTTCGAACTTACCTTTGATAATTATAGACCTCTTCGTTGCCCTGGTACCAAGGAAAGGTAATTTTCTTGTTGTCCTCAATGTCTTGATGAAATGCCAAACGTCTCTGGACTTTACTGTACATGGGGTAGATGGTTTTAGAGCCACCTGACTGTCAGAGTGGCTATTTGATCTCCTTGACGCAATGTTCAATAGCCATAGTCTTCTGATAGACATTAGGCAATACTAAAGCATATATGAATTGTGCTTGGTTTATTTTCATAGATACAAGCTTCAGAATTGGACCACTATACCAGAATAGTCGGCATGAACTTAGTATCTCTTTCTTCCAAATTGAGTATTTTATTTTGTTTCTGATCAAAACTGGATTTTTGGATCATGGCGTTAACGAGCATCACAAGGAACTTGCCTGCACTTGCACGAAGCTCCTGAAGCTTTAATTGGTCATTTTTATGACGGTAGGCTACTTGTCCTTGGACTGGCCTGTGAATTGCAATATTAACCTTTCCCTGAGTTCTAATGGTTTTAGATCAGGAGGACTTCAGGATAGGACAGGACGTTCTAATGGCCCCAGTAATGGCCAGACATGCTAGTCTCTGAACAGTACTGAGGACCGCTCTCAACTATATTTTTTCGCCTAGTATGAGTTTATTAATTTATGAGATTAATAGGACTAAGCACATCTTGTAATTGCACAATAGGAATTTAACTGGTTCCATCGTTAAGGTTGTTCTCCTTGCTTACGGTGCCTCTTCCTCAGGCATGCTACCTCCGGCAGTATAGTGCACGCACGTAGAAAGTATGTCTACTGGGAAATTAAGAACAAGGCGCAAGTAAATAAGCACGGCTAGTAGTTTATGTTTAATGCTGTTGTTGTTTTTGAAAAGTGGCCAGTCACCTGTCCTAACATTTGTTTAGTACTTTTGCTCTTAGTTGTTGCAATGATTCTTTATTTAAGTTATTATGTCTCTGTACTGGAACTGCATATTGCACTGTCTTTTGTAACTATTTGGTATGTCGCAATATGGTTCAATCATCGAACTTTTCTTAGTCAATTTCGGCTTCCTCTGCAGCTAGTATTCAAACAAGGGTGAAAGTAGGAAGTTTCATTCCCATTGCCCTAGTAATAACCAGGCACGATAAGCATGAGGACCTCCTTCAGCTATAATGTCTTCCTATAGTTTGTATCTAACTTTGAGTTTATTAATATATGAGAATAATAATTTAAGTAATTCCTGTATTTGAGGGGTTGAATGAAGTTCCATTATAGGAATCCATTAGGCTCAATCGTTAAAGAAGTTCAACTTCCTTACTCAGCTACCTCTTCCTCAGCATGCGTTTCGGGGCGGAGATTCTTCTGGAACAAGGCGCAAATAAATAAGCACGTGAGAGTTTAAGTTTAGGTACATACCTCTCCGGAGCCTGAAGTGTCTTACCAGTTGTCATTCTAGTGCTAACACGTTCTAGGTCTAGCAGTAATGCCGATAGTTTCTGCATACGCCTACTCTCGAATAAAATCCCACTGATCCTAGGACTATACTATGGGATGACTATAGAAGTTCCTCAATAAATTAGTCCAAGTCCATCATCAGCTTCACTTGCAGTTTGCGTGTCGGACTGCCTACCTCTTCCGTCTTCAGTTGTCCGCCGTCAGTGTGGCGCACCCCAACTACTTTCCACTGTTTTGAATGTTTAATAGCCACAGTCTCTCGTCGTACCTAGAAATGCTGTTCATGAATAATACTTGATACCACACCCTTGAAAATTCTATACCTTATATTCCAGTTAGATTGTTTCTTTTCTGGCAATATCTGCACAGGCTTGTCTTATCTAGTCCTACCACGTCATAGGTCGAGTAGTATTGCCGATAGTTTCTGTATCCCTCTATTCTTGAATATAATCCTATTGAACTGAGGACTTATTCTTAGCACCTGTCTGATAGATGTACATACTTGCCTATTTGGTAAGCCACAAATCGTCTTTGCCAAAATGCCTTATGTGCTCTGGTTCCCAAACCAACAAGTTGCACTAAAGTCTGACTTGGCTTTGATGCAATCTCAAACTGCTCTGGTCTTTACTACCGATGATGTTGCCTTTAGATCTCCCTGGCGCAGTGTTTAATAGCCACAGACTCCCTCTAGGTAAGCAATGAACACTGAAGACTTTGATACCACACCCGTGAAAATTCTATACCTTACGTTGTTTCTTTTCTAGCAATATCTGCACAGATTTGTTTCTGAGGTTCCGATCTGTATGCTTCTAGCGTCTGCAGTGTCCAGTGAGCAAGGTTATCATTCTAGTCCAAACAAGTCCCAAGTTTATAGTTCTTTCGTTTGTTTTTGCGCAAGTCGCGGGTAAATCCATTCGCCACGTCTAGACTTTAGACGCATTTGTCCTTGTTCCAAATTCAAAGGTGCGACCAGTTTGTGGTAAACATTATTCCGAGGTCATCATGTCATCCTTAATTTTCCCTTCTAATTCAATATTAATTTTATGTTATTGCGGGACTTTAGTGTGTACCCTCGGTCACAAATGTCGTTAACCTGCTAGGGATATGGTTCAAAACTCCTATATAATCCTAATTTAAGCTTAAAAAGTTCCCGTACATCAGTTCGACTCTAGTCTTCATGCAGTGCATGTAGCACTGCGTTTTGGAAGGTAGAAGAGGATTATAATCAAATTTGTAGTTGTATACTTACATACAAACCTGCCCAACATGACATACTGCTGACCTTTTGCTGCCATACTGGTGCATAGTTATTCTAAAAGTTCACTAATATCTCTTTAAAGCACCATATTCCATTTTGTCTCTAGTCGTTAAAATCATACGATTTTTATAGCGGTGAATTTGCTTGATACGATAAGCAAATCTATTTTCAACTTAGTACTACAACCTTACGAGTATTGAATAAGAATCGATTGTAAATATTGTACACTAGTTTAGGGTAAAACTACGACTCTGGTGTTCATAATAGTGACTTACTATTAAACAAATAAATAAAACTTGATACTTTCCAACATTGTGCATGAGGTTTAAAACTCAGCCCAATGTCCATTTAGAATTAGTGTAGATTTTAGCTTGTTAGTCTTTAGGTTTGGTTTTTAAATTGTTTTTTCAAATTATTAACAACCAGAATCAGTGCCCGAGACCTGTTAGTTGTAACTATTTATATACACGGCCGTTGGACGTGGACGTATTTGTAGAAAAACTTAGGACGACTAGTAATTGATCAATTAAGGATCAAATTCGTGTACCTGACAGGCGTTTTTTTTTTTTTTTAATTATTATATATCCAGCATCCCTTTTTGGCGGGTTTTCCCTGGGATCTGAGATAATTAAATTATTCGTAAAAATAATGATAGCGAAATTTAGGTTAGTACATCTGTAAAGAAAGAAGTTAAAAGTTAAGTTAAAAAAGTTACATTATTATTACATTTTTGATAAAAATTTTCATTTTTTTTCTTATTTTTCACACTTTCTGTTCACGTTAAAATTCGTAACAAAAATATATCTCAATGTATTTTAAATAAATGATGTACAGGGTGATTCGCTACTCGTACGACAAGTACTTCAGATGGTTCTATGAACATAAGTCCGATTCTCAACCCTTTCGCAGATATTCAACTTTTTTTAACTACATACGGTTTTCGTCATAGTGCTAATCTTAGCTCTTGAACTAATAATTTTTGAGAAAGTCCAAAAAATAAAGCATGAAAAGAACGTTAAATTTCCTTTAAGAAACAACCTTCTAGAACTTTCAATTTAATTTTTGGTAAAAAAATAAGCAATAGAATATTTCAAAAAACTGCTAGAAGTAAAATTTGTCAAAAAAAAAAAAAAAATTGCAACTTCGTAAACGATGATTGTAAAATACAATAGATGAAAAAAAGTTGAATATCTGTGAAATGGTTTAAAATCGGACCACGGTTTATACAAACTTTTTTGTTGCATTTGAGGTGTAGAAGCATCTAAAGAACTTTGTCGTATCGAGTAGCGAATCGCCCTGTTTTATAGACGTAACGAGGAAACAGACGCTTTTTAGCAAGTAAGTGTAGGGTTATATTTAATATAAATCGATTAGTGGATATCTAATTTTATTTGCCAGTACAAGAGAGGTTAAACGGACCAAATTAAATAGAAAATATACACGTTGACAATGTAATGAGTAACATTTCAAACTAAAAATGGAATGAAGTGACTAAAATTGAACGTTTTTTTATGAAATCATTTCCTATTAAAACTTAGCTACACGGATAAATTGAACTTATGTCAATTAAACCGTATAATTGTATTTTCGTTGTATTTTGTTCTTCTTATTTTTTTTATTCCTTCTTGAATGAAAAACAAAGAACCCTAGGCGTTTAGGAGTAGACAAAATCGCCCCTCCCCCTAGGAATCGTGTTTTGTTGCCTAGTGAGAAAAAAAATTATTGCCAACCCACAGAAAATTTATATTAGTTTGATTTAAACAAAGAAAAATCTACTGAAAAACAAGAATTGCTAAAGACACATCAGAATTACGAGTAAATAATTACACCGAACAATAAAATTAGCTGTCGAGTAACGAGCAAAGTTATACGCTTTAGTAATCGGCTGATTCGCAAAAAGGTGAAAATGACACCCGATTGTGAAATGTAGCATTTTAAAGTTACCACGTTAAGAAAACATATTTAAAAAAAATCAGACTAGGAAAGAATCGCACAATTAAGTAAACCTATGAGAATTTCAGTTATACCGTAAAATAAATCTTGAAGATGTTTAGTATCGTCGTAACCATTAGGACATCAAGTAAGCTGTGAATGAATGAAAACATTACGTCATTCCTGATTGTCAGAAAAGCTTAGAGTTTGTACTTTCTTTAAAAAAATGATAATCTAAATGGCAAAGGATAAAAAAAGAGATTTCATACAGTTATCTAATCGTTTTTGTACTAGGACCTCAAGGTTGAATTTCCAGTCTAACTACCGACAGATAATATTTTTCTGCCAAATTATATATTTATTACGCCATGTTTTACAAGGAGCTTATCAAAAAGTAAGAGAGATCCGAGCAAACCATTATGCAGAAATACAGAACAGAAAAAAATGAAGGGTGTGCCCTAAGGGAGCATTCTAGGTCCGATACTTTACTTCTTATATATCAATCTACCATATTTACCTACTGTTTTCCCATCGAAACATTCAACAATTGAAGAAATTCACCGTTGTAATTATGTATTAACTGTTGTAAAAACAATATCACCCGAAACAAATTCGGGAGTACTCCAAGGGTACCATTCTAGGTCCACTTCTTTACTTGATTTATATATCTGAATATATAAATATATATTGCATATTTCACTCCTTCAAAACATTCTACAACAGAAGGAATTCACCGAGTAACTGTTGTAAAAACAATATCACCCGAATAAATTTGTGAGTACTCCAAGGCTGCTTACTAGGTCCACTGCTTTACTTGATATATATATCCAAATATCACAATCGCATATATGGTATATTACACTCCTTCAAAACGTTCTACAACAGAAGGAATTCACCGAGTAACGGCCGTAAAAACAAAAAAAAATCACTCGAGGAAAACTCGGGTGTACTCCAAGGGTGTATAATAGATCCGATTCTTTACTTGCTTTATGTGTCTAAATAAACCTTCACTTACGTATTTTCTTATTATTTTCCATTCAAAACGTACAACAATAGGCTAAATTCACCAAGTGACGGTTGTAAAAAAAAAACAAAAATATATCACCCGAAGAAAATTCGACATGGTTGCATACTAGGCCCAATACTTTAATTGCTCTACACGTCTAAATCATACCATCAAACTTTTGCTTTTACAATTTAAAAAAATTGATCTTTTTTGTGTATGTTTTTTTATTTAACCAAAACATAAAACATTTAAACCTTTACAAATATATTTTTTAAAAGAAAATGATACCAATTTAACGTTCAGCTTGATTAATTAACGTGTTTGTCTATTTTTATAGGATTTTTGGCTAATTAGAGAAAATAGAAATTTTGATTTTTATTAGTTAAACTGTTATTTTGTCTTTTGTTCAACAATCACCTTTGTACAACAATAGGTTATTTGTATTTTAATTTATTTTTAGATACTTTCTCTTTTTTTAACATTCGTTATTAATTGAACGTGCCTTAGAAGTATTATTTATTTTAAAGGTCCTGTGTTTTTTTTTTTTTGTAAAATTGTGAAAAATCCTAGGTAGAAAGGAGATTCAATTCGCCGAATTTTGATATTTTGTTGGACCAGCCGTGCATTGGTAAAAAAATAAATAAATAAAAATAAAATAAGAATAAAAAATCCATTGCCCATTTTCCATCCCAGGAAGTTTAATATTGTAGTTATCCTTGTAACATAAGATCGTAATGTAAGGTATACCTAGAGGTTTTCCAAGTGTATGTAAATCAATTAGAAGGTAAATTAACCTTATATAAGTTTCTTGATGTTGTGTTAGTTTGAAAATGATTAAATTTCACCGTTCGACACGTTTAATTTAATTGATTATTTTTATGTAATTTTATATGACAGTTACTTAAATGCTAAGTGTTTTTATAACATTTTCCTTGTATATTTTTTACATGTAAATGTAAAGCTTCAGTGTAAATTGACAGACAGTGTAACCTATTAATCTATTATAATAATCGGTGTTAAAATAACAAATTGTAATATGTACACATTTTTAAACTGTTATTGATTTGCCTAAAGAGGAAATGTTAATATCAAAAATAATGTGGAAGTATACTATATAAATTATATTTGTAAAAAAAAAATCGACGTTTAAATGAAAAGACAAACTTTGTTTGTTCGAATTGTTAGCTTTATAAATGATTTGTTGATTTTTGCGTAATATTTCATTTACTCTCTTTATATTAAAAGTACAGTTTTAAAATAAGTGTGTGATTGCGTAATGTAATAGTACCATTTATTTTTGCATAAAACTATTTTTTGTTTAAAGTTGTGCCATACTTTCCAGATTTCTCAAACGTTGTCCACCTGGACTCACCATCCACCATGGGGTATCCAGGACAGCCTGGATGCAAGTTAATGGTTTATTTTTTGTTCAAACTTGTCTTGTAAATTAAAAAAAAATCATTCCTCCATTTAAAGTTTATGTTTGATTGGTTTTCTTATGAGTACGAAAAGGTTTGTCGCTACATAAAGGGGTCTTAACTGAAGTAATAACGAGGTTGAATCTTTCAATGTACATGCGAATTAATAAGAACTGGCGTAATTAAACTTCTCTCTTGAATTCGTACTTGAACACTACCATTTATCTTGTCTGATCTTTTGTCGGTTATACACCTTAAATACTGGACTAAAATATAATACCTGGAGAGGGACTTAATTCAAAGCAATTCAATTCTTATTGAAAAGGGGCGACATTCAAAAGTCAGTTATTATGGGGGCGGAAAGGAAATGTGACAATTTCTCAAAAATGCGAAGATCAGAAGGAACGAGGAATGAATTTGAAACAAGATCGTTTACTCTCCTCTTTTCCGAGGAAGGAAAATGAGGTGAAACGCTTGGCCAATGTAGTTTCTTTAGGAAGACGCAAATCTAATCACTAATTAATTTCTGAGAATAACAGATTAGAAATAGAAAGGTTATTTGTTTCGATTTTGAGTTTGATCCTATATTTCTAGAACCGTTCATTCAAACAGGAGATCCTGGAGGTTTCTGAAGCGACTTCTGAGCCACGGTTTGCTTATCTAAGAGTTCTGTATCGGGTTTGTTAGGAATGTTTGCAGCGTATATTGAAAAGAGAATACAACCAAGGATGGTGCCTTAAGCAACACTTGCTTCGGCATAGTGGGAGGAGGTTGTTTCTCTCTAGGACAACGGAGGGTGCACTTAATTTCCGTTAAGTCTGATCTTCAATTTCTAGAACTATTCTTCCAAATAGAAGAGATTGTCCTGGAGGTTTTTCAAGGCAACTTCTGTGTCTGGCTTTGCTTAACCAAAGGCCTGCATATCTAGGAGTACTGTAACGGGATTGATAGGAATGTGCAATGTCCGCAAAGCACCCTAACTTTTCACCATTTATTCTTTATGTCTTTGATTACCCCTTGTACTATTGTACTACTTGGCACCGAAGATTCTTATTAGTCCCGTTTCAGTTTAATTTTCATTGTAGTGAATTTTTATTTTCAATTTACATAGCTTTCAACCGTCAAATTGACAACTTATATGTCATTTGTTCATGATAGGTGGTGAATAATTGAATTTTAATGTCATATGCTCTAGGATGAGTCCTTGTAGAACCTTGAAATCCGGAAGTCAGTAAAATTCAAATCTTGAGCCTGAGATCTCCAACGCCTGCCCCTTTTGTTGGATGAAAGAGTGTCAGATAAGGCCATCACTCTAACGCCTAAAAGATTGGGAAAAAGAGAAAACAAATAAGAATATTGCGAGGGGAAAAAAGAAACTTTTTCAACGAAGGTCTGTTATAAATTTAAAAATATACTTGTGTTTTAGTGAATAAATTCATAATTACCAAGTTTTTTTAAACCTTTATTTCCAACAATTCTTTATTTATAGTTTAGCATAGCGTTATTTGTTTTAGTCGCCAAGCTTATTCGTGAGTAAATATGTGACAACACACGCTTTATGTTATGGATAGTTAGATATAAATGCATTTTCTTAGGCATTTGAAAGGCTAGTTAAAAATTGTTAAGGATAAGTAGGTAGTGACCGGTGAACAAGGTGAAGTTCGGTATGGATGGTTACACACCTGATGTCACCCATGTGGTTGGGGAAGGTTTTGTAATGGTTATAAAATTGTAAGGATGGTTAAAAATCCATATGAATAAATAGGTTATGACGGCTGAGCAGGGTAATGTTCGGTAAAGATGGTTTCACACCAGACACCACAATAGTTGGGGTTAGGGACGGTTATGAAATGGTTATAAATGTGTAAGGATGGTTAAAAAAATTATGGATAAATACGTAGTGATGGGTGTATAAGGCAAAGTTCGGTAGAGATGGTTACACACCTGTTGTAACACTGTGATAAGGGAAGGGTTTGTAATGGTTATAAAATTGTAAGGATGGTTAAAAATCCATAAGAATAAATAGGTAGTGACGGCTGAGCAGGGTAACGTTCGGTAGAGATGGTTACACACCTGGCACCACAATATTTGGGGTTAGGGAAGGTTATGAAATGGTTATAAATTTGTAAGGATGGTTAAAAAACTTATGGATAAATACGTAGTGATGGGTGTATAAGGCAAAGTTCGGTAGAGTTGGTTACACACCTGATGTAACACTGTGGTTGGGGAAGGTTATTAAATAGTTATAAAATTGTAAGAGTGGTTAAAAATCGATATGAATAAATAGGTGGTGATAGCTAAGTATGTAAAGTTTGGTAGGGATGGTTACACACCTGACATCACAATTGTTTGGGTTAGGGCAGGTTATGAAATAGTTATGTATGGTTAAGGATTTGTATAAAAGGTTTGAGATTGTTTTGAATACTCTCCCTACCTTCTTGATTTCATATTTTTGTGTTAGGAATACATATCGTGTTTAAAAATAGTGGTTGAATTGTGGATCACACCTAAACGTGATACCAAGATTGTTTGGATTAGCTATGTTATTAATTGTGATGATTGTTTGGCTAGTAATGTGAAACGGTGGGTAACGATGGTTGCTTTTCGGACAACACGATGGCTTGGGTTGGGTATATTTAGTGATGTCATTGTGTTAACACCTGGGATTGCTTTAGTAAGAAGGGATGGTTGGCGATTGGAAAGGATGGTTGAACAATGGTATTGAATAAATGCGTAGCGATGGCTGAGGTGTAGGGCTTGGTTTGTTAGTTATTGTTTGGATAGTTATAGGTGGTTAGGGATGGCACTGAATTGTTGCACCACTGACATCACGATAGTTTGTATAATATATAATGTTTGTATAATGGATGGTTTATCAATATGTAAACGTGTTACAATTCAATTATGATAGCTAAGGATGGTTATGAATGGGTAACGTTGGTTATAGGACAAATTTAGTGTTGGCTAGACCTGATTAGTTAATACCACGATACTTTAGATAGTGATGGTAAGCATGTGTTATCAGTGTGTTACAGGTGATATCACAATAATTTAACCAGCAACAATACTTTGATTAGCTTTGTATTTCTATAAATGGTTAAGATGGTTATGAACGGTTATTCGGGATGGTTTATCACAGTCGACTGTTGTATCTGATCGACGAACATAATATATTCAAACACAAACAAGAATACAGTAATAACAGATTAACGTGATTAATGTTCTCCATCCATGTCCAAACTTCGATAATCGTTGGTAGCCCCGGAGGCGACTAGGGGGCAGTGAGGGAAGTGGTGTGATATACACAACATGCAACACAACCAGCTAACCACACTGCCACATAGGCTGCCTCGTCCGAAGAACAGAAGCTCCTATATGCGGCTGGGTCTCACATCAAGTACACCTGGAACAAAAAACGGTAAAATAACAATTAACATAAAGGCAACACATTGAAGATATTTATACACTTCTATCGGATTTTTAATGGTATGTCTTTTACAACAAGGTTATATCGAAGAAGGACTCTCTAGGTTTGACAGATGAGTGAGTAATTGTCACTCCCAGGCCAAGCTTAAAAGGAACCAATTGGATTATGAAGAGGAACAAAGGTTTAAACAGAACATTTCACTTTTAGGGTTATTTCTACTCAAACATTAATCAACCCGCTATTGCCGAGTACACAGTTGTTCTCTTCTGCGGATCGAAATCGTCAAAAAAAGTCCCCCGCCGGTTCTAAGCTGAGACCATCAATTACTCCGAACAGACGACACCCGTCGTTTAACACTTGCGTGTAGTCCGGGGTGAACGAAACTTGTGGGTGATAAATTAAGTTTTGGCGACAAGGGGTTGAGCCCGTTTTATGGCCCAGGTTGATAGGTGAATAGATGAGTTCGTGAACTCTCCTTAGAACAAGCAAACTTTATGGAATAGATAGGACTTTGTCTTGCCGACTAGAAATCGATCAAATTTGTCCCGATCAAGAACAAACAATAAGCGATGCAAGTGATTAAAATTACAGTTTATACCTCCATCATTTGTTGAGAACAAATATGTTTATGTAATTTGGTCCCGCTTTTCTCGCTTTATTGGGTCTGTGTGTATGTCAGTGTCTTTGGTGGACTCAGTCTGAAAGAGATGTGTTTGCCTATTTTCAAGTTTTCTAGTATGTTCAGTATTCGACATCTTGTACGGCTTGGAGAGCCTTTATGCTATGCTTTTCTACGAGGTATGTCGCACAGTTTAATCTTCCATCATCATGTTCTTATGTCAGTTATTCTATTTTCCCTCCTGCATATCCGATGTAATCTCATGCCATTTTGCTCAAGAAGTTTTGGCAACGTTTTATCCTAAAGGTTCTCTGGTCTTGAGTTCCTTGATTTCCTTTTCTTATGTGTGAATGGATGGACCACATTGTGTACGTAAGTCAAAAAAATTGTGGTGTTTACACACGGATAACCAAACCCTACCATCCTTACAGTAATGCTAGTGGTGTAACCATCTAACCAAAAAAATCCTGATATGAGGTGTGTAATCCCAACACAACCTTACCATCATCTCCTACTTATTTATTCCTAACTATGTCATAACCTTCCCTACCCCAAACTATTGTGATGTCAGGTCCATCCCTACACAACCTTACTATCCTCATCTCACGACTAATTTATTCCTATCTTTTTCATAACCTCCCCTAACAGCCTAAACTATTGTGATAACAAGTGTTTACACACTGATAACTCATCTTCACCCATGTCTAAACCTAACTATCATGGTGTCATCCATCTCTATCTCTACCCATCCACAGAATCCTTAACCATTCATAACCATAACTAACTCAAATCATCCTGATCTCAGGTGAATAATCATCCCTACCCAACTCTGCAATTCTCAACCAACAGTATTTATTCAAAACCATTGTCAACCATACTTGGGAATCCCGAACCATTCACAACCATCATTAACCTTCCTTAGGCTTTGATGTCATAATGTCTATGTTGCCTTTAACGGCCATCCTTTCAGTTTCATAATCTCATAACCATAAAAAAACTATTCATAACCATCCCTTACACAAACTATCATGGCGTAAGGTGTTTAACTATTCTTACAAATTCCTAACCATCACATAACTCACACTATTGGGATATCAGGTGTGTAATTATCCCTACCGAACTTTGCCATACTCAGCCACCACTACGTATTTTTTCATAACCGTTTCTAAGCATACTTACAAATTCTTAAATATTTTATAACCTTCCCTAACCCAAACTATTGTAATATCAGGTGCGTAACCGAACTTTGCCATACTCAATCATCACTACCTATTTATTCATAACCATATTAAACCTCAACCATCCTATTTTATTCATGCATCTATCCTAGCCCATCCTTAACTATTACTAACTAACCATCTGCCTATATCTATTTTAGCTATCCTACTTAGTGTTTGTTTTTATCGTGTCGATTTATTGATTGATGTTCCGTTGAGTTCTAAAAAAACTCTAGTAATGTGCATCAACATATCAACAAACGTACTCCGGATAGGCTAATTGTAAACAGGACACGAAGAAAAATAAATAAATCTCCTCGGCCGCCGTTTTTATACTGAATAGTCGCAATCCCCAGCACACTATGGATTTCACAAACAATACGGGGCAGGCTAATCCCTGGCCGAAATTCGGAGCAAACTCCGCCAACGTCCTCCGTTGCCAATTTGCTGCCCTAGTTCCAAAATATTAATCACCGTCGGGAGATTTGTTGGGATTTAGTAACTAAGCCGGTACGCCGGGGTATTACGAAAATAGGAACCACTTTTCTTATGAAAACCTTGCGTATCGAACAACCGAAGAATGCAGACTGGTAACTAAATTTAATAAACATGTTCATACCTACAAGATGATGAACCTGTAGCTTCAACTTACCCGATCAACTTTTTATTTCTCTAACTCGTTGCCATTTTGCCACCTTCAGCCGTTTGACCCAGAAATATTTAGCTCCGGTCTTTTTCAGTGTTGCGTCTGGTGATTGACAGACCGAATCGTGAGGCCAAAATGAACGGAAAAAGAACAGTTTCGTCGTCTGTTTAGCTTCATGAGCTGCTTGAGTTACTTTTGTCTTTAGGAAAGGGTCTGAGTGTGAGGAAAGGATTGCGGTGTTGTACGGGAAACTGTAAAGAAGATTGGTCTTGTGATACGCCCTTAGAAAATGCCAGCCTTGATGGCTGATAATTCATTGCTAATTTTTCAACTTATCCGAGACGTGTGTGNTCCTATACAGGTCGTGTTAGCCCAGAAAGCTTTCCAATAGGACGTCATATTTTATTTTATTCAAATTTTACGTAAAATTTTCAAAAAAAAAAAAAAAAAAAGGGCCTTTTCAACCCACCCCCAAAAAAAACAAAAATAACACAAAAACAAACATTTTGAGCCCTGAAGATGATCTCAATAAAGATCGAAACGTTGGCACGATAAAGAAAATGTTTTTCTAAAACCTTCGTCACACCAGACCGCATCTCATGACCTCCAAATAATTATCCCAGAAGGAAAGACTTCTGGATAAGGTAGTTGTAGGGAAGGATACTTTTTTATTTGAAATATAGATTTAAATAAATTTGGCAATTTGAAATGAGTAGGTTTATTGGTGGCCACCTACTCCTTGGGTTTTTGTCAGTAACCGCTGTAAAAATTCTTCTATTGGCGTTGCTGTTGACAATTATATTATATATTATTATAAGATACATAAATACAATAATATATTTAAACTGTTCTGCACAGTTCGGTACGAATTTTGATGTGATGTTTTATGGTGAAATCAGCGAAATTTAAGATAAACGTAAAATAAAGATAAATCTAAGGGAATAAAAAGTCAGACGTGACTGTGATGATTAGATCGCAGACTATCGGACCTGTAACTATGTCTATGTCCCCGACAGCTTATAAACAACTATTTAAAAAAACGTCAAGCGCAAAACGAAGTGGTGAAGTTCAATTATTCGAGTGAATCATTTAGAGGACTTCGATGGATCCAATCTAGGTGGACTAATTTATAAAAAAGTTCCATCATTTAAAAGAGAACTGTCCTAACCTTGAAAATCTGCGTCAATAAACTCCCCTGGATCTAGTCTCGAGGGGCAACAACAGATGGCATAGGGGGAGCCGCCTTCGTTGTTCTATCGATTTCGACTTTTGCAACACTTGCGATTTTAAAATTAATTAGCTGATGAACCCCGTACGAAAGGGTTATCTATAGGTGTAGGTTAATAGAGCGTTAGAGGAATCCTTTTGCGCACAAATTAATGCAATGGAGGGTATTGCACAACAGTGGGACATTTGAACTTGGTCGATACCGCGGATTTTTGAAACCTTCCGAGGGGACAATTTTCTAAATTTTGCCGCCAAATGTCCCATGGGTTTTAGACGCAGAGCATTTCATCGTTATACTCACGCATTCTGCGATGTAATCAGCGACCTAAACGACCTAAAAAAACAAAAACAAAAACTGCATCGATTATTCATAAATTCGGGCAAATTTTCCCAATTTTCCGTTTTAGAAAAATTTGGTAGAAATAAAAAGACATAATATAATCGTTTTGGTCACATTTTCTTTACATAGTTCTTATCTATCCCTGACAAAGTATTGCGCAATAAGAAGAAATTATCGCAAAATTACCCACATAAATAACAAAATTCTACCTCAATTCACGCAATAAATGCGTATTATTGAAGAAAAAAAAATAAATAAAACAAACTAAAGTATTTGTAGTGCTTACACCGGTGTTGCGCAATAGAGCAGTCGGGGCATGTAAAGTCCTCAGTCCTCTCTTTGGCTTAACATTCAATCTAGTATGAGATTAGCCATTTGGACTTTCCCTTGTGCAAACTGTCAGAAACGACGACGTAACTACCGATTCGGCCTGATTCTCGATTTATGTCACGAAGACTACACCTGTCGTGCCATTATTTCAATCAGCTTTTGTTTCATATCGAGTTCATGGTTCATTTTTCTACTTGATTTTGATGTATGTGATCGTTTATCCCTAAATGGATACTTGCTATTTTTCTAACCTAAACGGTACATGTCTTTTTCCAAGTACAATTGAACCTTTTCAAACCCAGCAGAGCGGAGTCCGGCGCGTAGTTGCCAGGCTAGCGGTTCTGGGTTCGAATCACCACAATAATAATAAGTTTAGAGATGATAATGGTAAGAAAAATTAATGTTGTTCTAATTGGCCGTTCACTACACCTAACAAATTTGGGGTTAAACCCTCCTGTATGTCAGGAATAAAATACTCGGTACAGTATAGGCTTAGAGGTTACGGTAGATGGTTATTTTTAGTCATACAATTAATTATGGTTTTTAGTTGAGATAAAAAAGTCAATGGCACGAGCGGGATTCGAACCCACGATCTTCGGCTTGATACACCGCTGCTCTACCACTTGAGCTCTCNCAAGTGGTAGAGCAGCGGCGTATCAAGCCGAAGATCGTGGGTTCGAATCCCGCTCGTGCCATTGACTTTTTTATCTCAACTAAAAACCTTAATTAATTGTATGATATTAATTGGTCAAGCGACGACGAATCTAGGGAAGTTATTTTTAGTTAATAGTTACACCCAGACATTACGATAGTTTAGAGTAAAGAAGGTTTTGAAAGGTTAGGAATTTGTAAGGGTGGTTAACATTGGTTATGAATACATAGGATGTGATGGTTAAGTATGGTAATGTCCGGTAGGGATGGGTAGAAAATTGTGAGGATGGTTAAAAATAGTCACGAATAAATAGGTAGTGACGGGTGAATAAGGTAAAGTTCGGTAGAGATTGGTACACACCTGATATCACACTTTGGTTGGGGAAGGTTATGAAATTGTAAGGATGGTAAAGAGATCCATACGAATAAATAGGTAGTGATGGCTGTATAGGGTAACGTTCGGTAAAGATGGTTCCACAGCTGATACCACAATATTTTGGGTTAGGGATGGTTATAAAATGATTAGAAACTGATAAGGATGGTAAAAAATCATAATGAAAAAATAGCTAGTGATGTTGGAGTATGGTAAAGTTTGGTAGGGATGGTTAGACACGTGATATCACAATAGCTTGACTTAAGGAAGGATTGGTTAATTTGCAATGATGGTTAGAGATGATTATGAATAAGCAGTTAATGATGGTTGAGTAGGGATTTTTACGCATCTGATATTAAGAGAATTTGGGTTAGCTATGGTTGTGGATGATTATTTATGGTTAACGTTGCAGATTGCATAAAATGTTTTAATTATGGATGGAAAATGATAGATGCACCAGTGATTTTACGATAGGGTTGGTAGGTTTCGGTTATCAATGTGTAACCACCAGACATTACAACTTTTAGGTTAGGAATTTGTAAGCATGTGTAAAAATAGTTAAGAATATACAGTCGTGGTTGTGGATGGATGTTGGATGAGGATTAAACACGATATATCAGTATTGTTTAGGTTAGGTATTAATGGATGGTTATGGTTAAGGATTTGTACGAAATCAGGGATGGTTATGACTGGTTAGTTAGTAATGACTTAGGAGGGTTAGGGTGGTTACACTACGACATCTCGATGGTTTGGGTTGGGGATGGTTTATAAGAGTATAAACACCTGGGATTGCTTTAGTATGGGATGGTTAGGGATTGATGTTTAAAAAAGGTGAGTTTGTGTAGGAATTAGTTTTTTAGTTATTATTTGAATGGCTAGAGGTGGTTAACGATGGCACAAGATGGTTGCACCACTGACATCAAGTTATTTTTGGTTATGGATGATTTATCAGTGTGGTAACGTCTGACATCCCAATTGTTTTACTTAAGGATGGTTATGAATGGTTAGTGGTTTGTAAGAACCGTTATATGTAGTTATAGAAAAATACTTCATGTTTTAGGGATGGTTAGGGAGTAAAAGAGCAAAAGCTTTAACATTGTTCTATCAAGTGACCTTTATTCAGAGAGACTGATGTTTTCAAGTTCTAAAATTGCCAAAACCATCACGGCCAATTTCTCTTAATTGGCTTTTCTACCTTTTAGGTTTCTAAGTAATAATCCACTACGGCGATTCAGATAGTAGAGAAAAGAAGAACAATTAAAAATAAGAAGAAGAAAAAACGACGGATGAGAATGTAACGGGAAGCCCATTAAAATAGTACACCAGAATGGAAGCTCGGGAGGATTAAAGGAGAACGGGAAAAAAAACTTTCACGAACAGGCCAATTTTCTTTTCGCCCTCAGTGTATATTTTAAATGGCTTCGTTATTTTTAAAACGATTTTGGAGTAATAAGTCCCGCGGAGAGACGACGGCTGAAGGAATTCAATCCACCGATATTAACCCCCCTTCCGCCGTGAAAAGGGAAAGGGCCGATTAGGGATTTTATTCTCCAATCCATTAACGTGTCCTCGGGACCTTTTCGAATATTTCTACGATTTCATATTCATTCCAATCTCCCTCTGCCATTCAATACAAGTTGCAAGTTTCCTTAAGTTGTAATTTCCAATTTTGTATCCATAATGGATAAAACTGCTGTGTGAATCATTATTAGTCGGACTGGTATTGGCGATGGATATATATATATTTTTTTTAAGGGAAGAAATTTCTGCTATTGCTTCGTTCACATTCTTCCTAGTGAAACAGTCGTATCGTCATCAATCTGCGAGCTTCGCCAAGATTGTGGCATAAGGTGAAAATAAAACAAGACATAGAACAGCCCCTTGCGGTAATCCCGTATGTATTTTTCGAGGACCGTTTGTTTGTCCGTTCAATAGAATAAGTGTAGTCTCTATTGTAAAGAATAGAGTATAAAAGAAGTTTTTTTATAAATCTCTGCTACTGGTGGTCCCAGTTTTGTTACTATTATACAGTTAAATCGTCCTCAAACTGAAAGCTTTGCCAAGAATACGGAATATAAGGAAAATGAAACAGGCCTTAGTACAGTCCCTTGAGTTAATCCCGTGAGTATTTTTTATGGTCTATTTGTTTGTCCTTCTACAAGAAGAAGTATAGTCTCATTAAAAAAAAGTGACTTTATGTAATTAGTGTCAGCATTTTTTCATTCACAGCGACGTTTTCAAAAATTTCTATAATAACTATATTAATATCATCCCAGCACATCTTGGTTCGGAGGTTGTTTTTAGAAACTGAGGAATTTCTGCTTTTTTTTGTTTCAGGTTCTTGCTACTGATGTTATACAGTTAAATCGTCCTCAAACTGAGAGCTACGTCAAGAATGCTGTACATAGTGAAAATACAACAGGCCTGAGAACAGCCCCTTGCCGTAATCCCCTATGTGTTTCTCGATGGACCACTTGTATAATTATAGTCTCATTTTCCAAAATAAATGTAACTTTGTGTCATTATTGTCAGAATTTTTTCATTCACAACGACCTGTCTTAGTAGTCTTGTATTAGTATTATCCCAGTATAATTTTTTTCGCATATGATAGTCATTGTTCGTTGATCCTCAATCTGAGTGCTTTGCAAGAATGCGGTATACAGTAAAAATAAAACAGACCTTTGAACTGCCACTTGCTGTAATCCCGTAAGTTTCTCGAGAGAAGTGTGTTCATATACAAAAAGAACTAGTCTTACTTTCAGAGATTTATGACTGTTTCTGCAAAGATTGTCGGGTTTTGTCATTCTGAAGTTTGTAGTTCGTGAGTTTTTAACCAGGCACTCATGGATAAAAAGGCAACGGACAAAATTCAATAGGCCCGATCGATTAAAGAAGTCCTTGAATCAAAAAATCGTCAATTTATTTAGTAAAAAGTTTAAAAAATACGGCAGAACGCTTTCGATCAATATATCAGGAATTTTAATATTTGATGAAATGTTAATGAGAAATTAATGGCCCAATCCGATGAGGCCTAATGGGCTCTGCCAAAGCTGAAAATGAATACACAACAAACAATTCACACAGCTTTTAAACCCCTCAGTCAGCGTAATTCACAACAAAAACAAATCCAAAAACCAAGTCTGAACAGGTTTGGCCCACAATTTAATAATTCAATGTTAAATATATTTATGCTTTTGTTCAAGAGCAAAACTCATTTAGAGTGTTATTTGTGTTTATTAGAATATCATAATGAACTGGACTGGTTAAATAACGAAAATGTATCCCGGTTTTTGTTTAATAAAAAATTAACAATTCGGACAGGATATTTACCGCTCTATCTATGTCGGTGTTGTACCATGTTTCGATCTACGTTTCATCGGGTCGAGGCGAGAAGTTGAAAATAGCCTCAACTTTTTCGCTGTTAAAAGTGAGAAAAATCCTGTTTCCTTGTCCAATACTCCGCTATTACCTGATCCCACGCAGAGTGTTTGAAAATCTTTTTAATACTTACAAGGTGAGACGGACGTGGGATTTTAATCAAACTTTTTTTGATGACGCTAGGTTCAAATATACTGAACACGTGTCCAAGCGTCATGGCAATGGACCCTAGAAGCCGAGAAAAAAAAATTCATAATATTTCAAGGTTATTATACATCATTCGATTTGTTTATCTATCTAGAACAAGAAAATGATAGGCAAAATCGTGTAAAATGGTACGAAGAACATAAAAAATTAAAAAAAAAAAAAAAAAACCAATGTCGATTTTAGTTAAGTAACCCAAACAATTTGGTTTTGAAAACCCCAATTCATATTCGTTCTTAACACCCTGTAAAACCATTAAATAAGAATTTTCTGTTCAAACAAAAAATATAGTTTTTTGGACTGGATTTGCGCGGACATGTTTTTTTCCATGTGTGGTGTTTTTAAAAAATTCGTAACTCCTACTGATTTTATCCCAATCCTAATGTTATTAGAACCGCTCGAAAGCTGAATTAATTTGACAATAAAGTTTTTTAATTTTTAAAATTTTATGACATTATACTTGAAAAAAAAAGGATGAAATAAACAAAAATACCTCAAACGTTTCATTTAATATCTCCAGTTCTAATTTATTTACGGAGGTCAAATTTATTGCATGTATTGCAGTTTAAAGAGATTTAAGTCGCTTTAGATTTTACCAAAGATCTGTCAAGTTGGAATTTATCATCATTTTACTTATTTTCCAACAAAAAATCAAAATGTAAGCGAAAAATTAGAGAAAAAATGTTTATTGTTTTTGTTTTCATTTTCACCGAAATTTGTATTCAAGGGTTTTTGACGGTGCGAAAACGATAACCGACGTTGATCATTGGTTGAAAAAATAGTTTAACCTATATTCCTAAATCGCTAAAATGAAGCAGGTAGACATAGCGAGTACATTGTTAAGACGGTGCGAAGTAGGAAAATATATTCGTTTAGCATGACTTTACAAAGTCAATATAGTTTTCCGCACCCCGAAAAACCCTCTTAATACAAATTTTTGTGAAAATGAAAAACAAGTTTTTCTATCATATTTTTTTCGTTTCCCCTACGATTTTTTTCCTCGAAAATCAAAAAAATGACATTTCTTTTGAACCCTGTAATTTACTCGTAATGGCCCAAATTTCACTTCCATGTGTGTGTGTATATNAGTCCATATTTTTCTTTTTCAATAACAATTTATTCGTAAAAACGAATTCAAACCGGTTTTCCAGAAAGAATGTCCTTTTTTTGTAACTTTTCGTCTATAATCTCATTGAGTACGATCTCACCTACTATTTTCTTATTCCAAGTAAAAATACTAATTGACTGGTATTGGCAGACAATGAAATAATTTACTCGGAATAAATTTATAAAATTATTAATTCAATTACATAATAGGAAATTTTGTATTGCAGAGAATGTAGCTTATTTATTCAATCATTTTTGATATTCTAATATTTGGGAAAATCAGATTCCAAAAGTCAAACAAGCCAGACGGTATAATTATCCCTAATATCAATATGTTTGACAAAATATAATAGCTGAATAAATAATACACTTTTAAAATTTTTCCTATGAGCTAAACACTATTTTCGATCCAAACGAATGAAACATTATAAATAATTTCGTTAAAAAATCAATAACAACAATATATGGAGTTTTAGGCGTTGACACCGCGTTCATCACTGTAAGGTAAAGGTCCCGGGTTCGAATCCAGCGGCCCTGCAATCGAACCCGATATACTTACAAGTCGGCTTTTTTCAAAAACACAGGCCCCCTGAGGGTTTATATAACCTGTGCTGTTGCAAACCCTCGTGAAAAAAATTTATATATGGTAAAAACAGTAAGGACGTTAAAATTTAAAATTTTTACTGAACAAATATTCCATCAGTGGCCTATTTAATAATGCTACTAATAGTATTATTTAAAATATACAATGTAATAGACTCGTGAATTAAGGTTTGGCCAAGAATAATCCAGAAATTGTTAAAGAGGAAAGGTTGGTTGATCGCATAGAAGATTAAGAATTAAAATATACAAGTACATGAAGTACAAAGTACAAGCATTAATACTTTTTGTTCCATAAAGAAGAAGGCCTCACTAATACTACAAGGATATTATACAAGGGAAAACTACAAGAGCAGTATAAATAGTACGGTTAGAGGGAGAAACCGGAAATCAAACACATTTCCTGTTTCAAGTTTTCAAATTGTTTTGTTTAGTTCGTAAATCGAAAAGGTTGCTGTTATTGATTATTGCTGATAAGTACCTATTAATGGGGTAAAGGGTTCATTTTTACGGCAGAATCAGTGATCCATCTATTATTATTCTACAAATCTGAGGAAAATGGGACTAAATAAATTAAATTTAAAAATGAATTTATAATTGTGGTGACGTTTTCTGGCCAACAACTGTGTGGAATAAACGAGTATTGATAGCATTCACACGGTTTGCTCAGCTACAAACTGTAGCACTACTCATACCATATCACCTACTGTGTGAAACTTGATACCTATTTCCAACCAGTGGAATACCATGCAATGCAGATTGTTTTGCGGAAAGCGCTGTCCCTTTTCTTATAGGGTTTTCTATTAGTGGTGCTATTTCCATCACTAGGGACTCGACAGTCGAGCGTATAATTAACCCATTCTTTAAATTTAAAAACATTTGCAAAGTCAAAATTGATCCATGTTCTTTAGATTATTGTACGTACAGTAACGTTTTGTTGAACCAGTCGGTAATATGTTCGTCATCACTACTGAACATTACCTCGTGAAGAAATGCAGGAGCAAAACTAATCTAACCTTTTGGAAGTTTACACTAATATTTTGATAATACAGTCTGACACTTGTATTGATAGTACAAATAAAGAAAGACTGGTATTTTACAAATATTTGTATTATTACTGACTGTTTATGAATCGGAATTCCTTCTATTTAAAAAAATCTTTGCTGTTATTAATGCTGCTCTAGCTATAATAACAGCAAAAGAACCTTAAGTATATCAAATTCAATAAATAAAATATTAGGAGATAAAGGGGCGTCGTTGGCCGCAACGGTTTAGACGTTGACACGGCGCTCATCACTGTAAGGTAAAGGTCCCGGGTTCGATCCAGCGGCCCTGCATTCGAGCCCGACATACTTACAAATGGGCTTTTTTTTCAAAACTACCGGCACCCCGAGGGTTGAAATATATAAAAATAATATTTTAAAAAAATTGACAAACTATTTCAATTTTTACGAGTTAATAGCCTAACCAATAAAATTTAATTTTCATTATAAATATTATCTATCAAGGCGGACATGACCCTAGTGGTTGATCGCCTTTATAAAATGTAATTTTTACTTTCGGGTTTACAACTTGTTCATTGTACATTTGCACTTTTTCATTATGAAACAAAATGGTACTAGTAGTGTTAGTTTATATTTGAATTGAAACCAGGCCCAGGAAAATGACAAAATGATAAAAAACTACATTGCTTGTAATTAACTTAAAAATATATATTTCACTTTAAAATTAAAGTATATATTATGACAGACCAGGGATAGTGCTAATTTCAAAGAAAACACTCAGATAGATTGCTTTACTTACATACATATTTAAAATTTATTTACAAGATATATAATTGCATAAACAGACAATGGCCAGTCTATCGAATTGTCATTTTATCCAATTTGGTAACTATTAAATTAAGTACTGTTAGTTCATTATTGTGTAAATTTAGTTTGTATCTAAATGTTAGTTTATTATACACCCAAAGATACTATTTATCGTAATATTAATTATAATATACTTATTCAAATGTAAACTAAATTAAACGAGATCAGAAATTCTCGTTTTTATTATAAAAATATTAAATTATGATGGTTTGAAAGAAAATTAACCAAAACACCTGAAAATCATTTAGTGATTAATTGAAATTTAACTAACTTAGTTTTGTTGTTAATAACGCGTATTGCGGAGTGTAAATCGTAGAAGGATCATTCTAACATTCTAGGATAATTCTAAAATTGGCCATACACGGTTGACACACGGATACTTATTTTGGGGCCAACGAAAGCATATGTGCCCGCATGCAAATAAACGTTCAATCTATCCCATATCTTTAATTAAGGTTTTGGTCGAGATAAAAAAGTCAGTGTCACGAGCGGGATTCGAACTCACGACCTTCGGCTCAATACGCCGCTGCTCTACCACTTGAGCTATCGTGACTTCGATCCACTCGGACACCATCTACCCACCTCAACCCGACCTTTTGAATTTTGAGGTTCCGATTTTTGAAGGAAATAAGTTTGTTTCATTATATATAGTACTGACAGTTTTATATACCTATCGTGTGTTGAGGGTGAATGCATTTATTAGTGTGAATGTGCAGTGTAAGAAGGCTGATGGCGTAATATTGAGTACCCATCGACTTGTAATAAGGTTAGTTTTACAATAGGTGTAAAGGGTGATGGAGGAATATAGACTACTCCACCAACCTGGCTGAGTGAAAGGTATGTAAATAGGAAAGAATGCATTTAAGAATGAGCGAGAGGGTGGCAAAACCTCTTGGACTAGTCCCAACTATCTTTCAAGCTCGGGTCCATGCGACCCAGTAGTCCCAGTAGTAGTAGTGTTGAAAAAGAAAAAAATGTACCAAGAACTACCGACTTTCGGAAGTTCAAAAAGTGTTTAGCTCCAAACTAGACTGGGAATGACAAAGTTACCTAATTCCCACAGGTTACCTTCAAGTTCCGGGACATGAAGGCTAAAAAGAGATAGAAAGGCCAATTAGAAAAAGTACCTTCTTACCCTTGAAAATTACAATTAAGTGCGTAGCTGAGAGTGTACCAAAATTGGACAAAAGCACGAGATATGAGGCAAGCAATTAGACTAATAAATCTCTTTAAAAGGAAGCGAACTCTTCTCGCTAGGCAGACTAGATTTGAGGAAAATTACAAGCCACTGATCTGGGAACTGCCACCAAAAGAAAATGGACAAAACTGAGGGTTTTTCTGACAAGAGAAACCAGGGCCATTGTCACATAGGAAGTGCGCAAACAAGCGCTTAATTATCTGGGCAAAAGCACACGTTCCACGGTATGGTCATAATCATAATGACAGCGTTTCCACAATAAAACCGGACCATATTTTCTTCTATTGGTAGAACGTTGTCCTTTTCAACCACCATACCCGCCCAACACCACCTTCAGAGACATCGATATTTGGGAAAGTGAAACACTAGTAAAGAGGCGCGGGCTTAGTTTTGAAGAACAAAGCACACTTTCAAGGGTGCGGCAATAATCATAGAGGTTTCACAACCAACAAGGTTGGGATTTGAGCCCCCCACTCAGCAGTTTATTACTGTGGGGACCGCAGTGCCCGATTGGGGCGTCCGACTCAGGTTCGAATACCGGCATAGCCCATGTTTTTTAAAATTGAAAACGGCATGAAAAATTTATTGTAATGTGATTCCTACCTCCCCTTCGGCCACGACACCCAAAGGGTGTAATGGGACGTTAGCCCATCTGTTGACAGGAATTACTTTACTTTCAGGTCAAAGTTGAAAAAGAAATACGGAAAGTCAACAGTAAGTTATAGAATCGACATCACGTTCTCAAAGAGCCGGAGAGATATTAGGACCGTCGTACGCCCTGAATATTATTGCCACTGTTGAAAAATTTACGAGCCACCATTTCAACGCGTGTCGGACAAGGAAAAACGGCCTTCCCCGAAAGGGATGATTTAAACAAGTGCGTAATTGTTCGAAAGGTCGAAAAAAGGATCGACCCGCACCGAGGAATTAATTAAAAACTGAGATGGACCTTGGATCTGGAGTTAACAGAAGTAAAATTCCGTTAACATTAAACACGGTTAACGATTTCATGACAAACCGAACCGAAATTTTTATACTTGCCGATTCTGTCTACAGAAAATTGTCCGCGCGTTGACACAAGACGGCCGAACGTCGTAATATAACACATGTTATTGCTTTTTAAATATACGGGGTCTTGGGAACGCGTTGGGCCACGCGATCGTGGGTTCGATTCCCACCATCGCCCTGTTTTTTTTCCACGATTCCGTTCCCCCAAGAAATAAATTCAAAGTTTCTTTGGCTATTATGAAAAACATAAAGCTAAACAGAAAAAAATACTGTTTCCCACGACCGTCGATTTCTTAATTTTCAGTTATATTTGAGATATTTGACTTTTTGTGTTGCTTCAACCTTTTACTTTTTCCCATTAAGGGTTTTCTATCTTAATTACATCAATGGAAGGTAAAGTAAAATTCCTAAAAGATTAATATGCTTTTCATTGTAACCTTAAGCAAACAAACCAGTAAACAGTTAGAATGTAAACTTTTACAGGTGTCCATAATTTTGATCTAAAGTGAGCTCTCGAAAATTAAGTCTATTCCTGTCACAAATAAGAACGGCCTTATAGATTCAGGAATCATCTCATCTTACGGGGAAAGAAGGAGAAGGAATTCTTGAGAGAAGGAAAATCTTTCAGAAAACAATATCAGGCTTGTGTTCAAAAAAGTGGACATTTTGAATATTTAATTTTTAAAAGCTTGTACTTCTTATGTTCAATTTTGAACCACAGAACCTTTTTTTTATTCATTATTTTTTAATACACTAAAAACCCAAAAACCAGCACACTTGTATTGCTTTCCCCACAATAACTAGGTACAAAGATGACTTAAAACATAAACACAACATTAATAACTTGTTGTTTATCTTTATAGAGTGTTACTAATCCTTTTACATTCTTTAAAGTAAAAGCAAAGAAAATCCGTTGAATTTCATGAATTTCCAAAGCGAATTTGTCGAATGAGTTAATTGATATTTAAATTTTCTTCCTTGATGAAACAAGAAATTGACATTTTTTTAAGGATAGTTTTGAGACGAGAAGATCTCGTCGGTCAGATGCTTTGGCCAATGATAGTCTTAGTGTTGGTTATATAGGACCAAGTGCCGCGCTCTACCATGCACGATGGTCTACTGCAGTTTAGGGCCACCGGAAATATCGATCGAAGAGAAAATAGTGGTAGACCGCGATTTATGACGGCTTGAGACGATCGTTTTATTGCTCTTACCGCACTACGGAACCGTGATTTAACAGCTTCCTTGATGGGCAGTCAGCTCCAAAGGTCCAAAGGCTAATGTCTAAAACAGCCAACCAGCATAAAGACAGAAAACCATATACTTAAATAGTTCTAAGTCGAGGAGATTTCGCCGGTCATATGCGATATTTGGTCAATGATGATCGTAGAGCCCGTTACATGATGCAAGACCAGGGCGTGCCGCGCTCTCCCATCCACTATGATCCACAGCGGTTTAGGGCCATCAGACGTCTCGATCGAAGAGAAGGTAGTGATCGGCCACGATGTATGACGCCTAGAGACGATCTTTTATTGCTGATATAACAGCTTCCTTGATAGACAGTATACTCCGAACGGTCCCTAATGACTAAAACAGCCCTCAGAAGGATTGAAGAGAATAGACTAGTCTCTAGACGTCTCGCACCTGATTCTTTCCTATTGGAGAGGCCTGGAGTAAAAAAGCGGCTATTTTCAAATCGCATCTCCCTTCGACACTTACAACGGGGGCTGTTCTCTTCACAGATGAGTGCCGTTTTGGTTTGTGGCGATCACCGTAGATGAAGAAAACGTGGAGAACGTTTTGCCTCATGTGCCATGCGCCCTTTTCAAAGACAGTTATGGTATGTGTTGGAATCCATGCCCGTACCGAACTAATTATCATACAAAATGGATTTTGGACTCTACTAAGGTACTACAGTTAGTTCTTCCGAAATCTGTGGTCCCATTCGTGTTAACACACAATAATGGTCATGAGCTGGAGAAAACAGTTATCTCACTTTACTTTAAGGGTGAGCTCTAAAACAGCTTCGTCAAAATAGGCTAATCTCTAGACGTCCTACATCAGGTTCTCTACTACTGGAGAGACATGAAGTATCAAGGCGATATTCGCAATTTCGCCGGTTTGGCTTGCGGCAATTAGATGAGGGGACGGTGTATGGAGAAGAATTAGAGAACGTTTTGCCTCATGTGCCATACGTCAGTCCTTCGCAAAGCCAGTCAGTTGTGGTAAGGGAATCCACGTGCCCGTACCGAACTGATTATCATACACAATGGATCTTTGACTGCACCAAGGTTCATTGAGTTAGTTCTTCTATAAGCTGTGGTCACGTTCGACCCATTGGGGACAACTTGTGTGTACTTATGTACATGTAACTCGAGTTCTCGCCCATTACTTGAAGAATGCAGGGATTAAGACAAATTATTGGCCAGCACGTTTCTTACATGAACCAGATAGAACACTTATAGGACATGTTAACGAGATGGGTTAGACATCGTTCGCCGCCTCCAACAAGCGTTGAACAGCTTCAAACCGCTCTTGTTGAGGAATGGGATTCAATTTCAAACAGGAAATCCGATCGCTTATAATGATGACTATGAGACTGAAGGCCGTCCATGAGGCCAGAAGAGGATATACGCGTTTTTAAGTGCAAAACTAGGTAATAAATCGTTAGCTAAATTTTAATTGCCACTAAATGATTTTCCAGCGTTTTGGTTAATTTTCTATCAAACTATCCTAATTAAATACTTTTTTTTTATTAAAACAGGAAAATTTCTGATCTCATTTAATATGCTTTTGTTAAAATAAGTATATTGTAATTAACGTAACGATAAAAATATACATGTAGTATGAAATAAACAAGAAAATACGAGGGTCCGGTTTATGTCTTTCAGTATATACATTTCCATATCTTCATGTCTAATGTTTTTCAATCTTTTACAACTGAAAAAGCAGATTTTAGCGACTAAAAATTGAACGTTAATTTCACTCTTGTAATAACTGACATTTGAGAAAATAAGTGCACGTATTTAAAGCACATTAGGGACAAATTTTCTAACGCCATCTGTCAGAACTTCAGTCAGTACAGAGCCAAGAAAATGTTACTTAAACTTTAGACATGAACTTTGCAAACTTGTAAAAACGTTCTAACTGAATTTGTGCTTTGTTCCCTTAAAGTTACAATAAAAAACTGAATCCGTAAGTTTTTTATGCTCTTTCCATTGATATAATCAAATTTAGAGTATGATTAATATTTTATGAGGTACAGTATTTATAGGCAACAGTTGTGAAAGGTTGAAGAGATTCAGACAAATTTTACAGGTAAAAAAACCTCCTGATATCTGTTCATGGGACACCCCGTATATCTTGACAAACGACGGAAATCGGGAAACCTCTCAGTATTTAGGAAGTCTGGTTTATCGCCAAGTTACGAGGTCACTAGGCCATTGTCTTCATAGGGATGGAGGGTTATTGGGGTGAAGCATCTTAGGTGTATAGTGGCGTAATGCCATTCGAACCCAGAACCGCTAGCAAGGTGTACTCAATATTCCACCATCAGCCCCTCACATTTTACATTCACACTTATAATTACATTCACCCCTATGCACAAAAGGGAGCGTAAAACTAGATATCTATCAGTATTATATAAAATAAATATTTCCTGACATAATTTACTGATTTTTTTTGCCTGACGTTACAATTAAAAATGAATCACATAGGTTTTTTTTATGCTTTTCCCATTAATGTAATCAAATTTATGGTAGGACTGACATTTTATGAGACACGGGGAACTATATAGAATAATCTGTAAGATTGAAATAACCTGAAAATTGAAATACAATTGAATACAATTGTGAATGAGATTTTGGACAATAGAAACTTTTTATTCCAAATGTTTTTCCCCATTTCCAATTTAGTCGATTGAATCTTTTTTTCTTTTCATTATTCTAATGACATCCGATTATCGATGTATTTAATAGTGTGGGCCAATTGGAATATCTGAATATGATAAACGATTTAGTTTGAACCAGAAACATCTTGGATTCATTACAATCAAGCCTCCTTTCGTCAGAGGGAGGAGAACAAAGAAAATTTGTAATCGCGTAACACAATTCAACTTATATTATACAATCAACTGGATCGATTTATAAAATCCGTCCTTGTCTCCCACGCCGTTATATAAACATAAAAACATTTTTACCAAATAAAAGAACATCGAAATATTTAATTTCGCCAAAAATGTCAAAATGTATGATTTGTCAAGAAGTTTTCTTAGCAGGCATTTCACCTTTTAAGTCCAAAAACTACGAGAAAGGTGTAGGGTGAGGGATTTGCCATGAACCGCATAGGGCCCGCAGTTTAGGCGCCTCACTTTCCTCTGCGCCAAATCAATAGAGACCCTCGCTCCCTCCGCCACAAAAAAAAAATAAAAAAAAATATAACAAATAAAAAAACAAAAGGGGGATAAGCATAAGTAAAACAAAAAGCAAATGGGTTAAAATCAAATCGCTTTTCTACGCGTTTATCTTAAATCCTGTCATATTTTCCTTCCAATAAGGAAATTAACAACCTGACAAAATTATTAAGTGGCATTTTCCACATTTTCCTCCGTTTCAACAGGTTGATCAATTTGAATTTTATGTTCGTTTATCCTAGCTGGTTTCCGTTTCACGTCATCATTAGAGGTTCAGGCCCATGTACCAATTAAACACACGTTAGTATTGTTAACGTTTTTTACACCATAGACGCCCCTTTAAAACCGATCTATTCAATGATTATTGAATAAGAGCTTCGCAATTATGTAAAAACATGACGTAACAGTCAAAGTTTTGCAATAAAACGAACATGAATTCTTTGTAAAGGAGTTTTATATAAAAAAAATAAAATGAAATCAAAAAATAAAAAACCTCCAGTCGTTTCATAACCCTCCAAGAATTAAAAGACCATCTACAAACTAAAGAATAAGAGGAAAATTGGAGTTTTCACGCAACCGTTCGTACTGCTCAGAATTTATTGGGAAAAAATGAGTTTAGTTGGAACAGATCTTTTTTGGAATAGCATGTCAGCACTTTTAAGGTAGTCGAGGTCTTTCTGGTGTTCCTCTTCGTTTATTTCTCTTGGCTTTAATGTCAACTTTTCGAAGTGGCGGTTTAAGAGCTAATGTTAGGAATCACATAGGATATGTTCCAATCAGTTCTTTCAACACAGCGTCCGAAGGTTGCTACTTCAGTTCTTCCAATGTTTGTCAGGTGGTAATTAAATGAGCAATGGTCAGTAAAAAGATTGCCCCCTTCTGAGATAGATAGTTACAGATAAATATAGATAGATAGAGGTAGATTAAATAGATAGATAGATAGATAGATAGATAGATAGANAGAGAGAGAGAGGGAGATGGAGAGGGAGTGAGAGAGAGAATATCCCCTCATAAAAAATAAGAATAAAATACTGGATGAAAAAACTGAAACATAACAAGTGTATTAAGACATAAGTATCGTATTGAATGTGTTATAGTGTTATTAAGATAATAGAAGCTTACAAGAACATATTTTAAATGTGCTAACGTGCGCAACAATTAGATTTATTCTTATTAATCGAACGAAGGAATTAATTTATTGTTTTAATACCAAAGATAAGTAAAAACGTTAGGGATGCTAGATTATCTGTTTGAAAGTGAATTATAAGAATTTTTTGGCTTTGGCCAGTTTTAATTTTTCCTTTCTCAATCTAATTCTTTTCTCCATTTGATATTATTATTATTATAACTACCCGTAAAGTGTCGGGGAGCAGGGGGTCAAATTATTTAACCCAGAACCGCTAGCAACTAGAAGGCAACTAGAAAAAAGATCCAATATGATTACTTATATATAACACGTGGTAAGTTAACAACGCCAGCTGAAATAGTTTAAAAAATTGCGGGTTATTAAAAAAACCAGGCTGAAAGTCGGGGACTTTTCTTTCCTTGAACTATCGATAAACCGACATAAAACTATGAATCATGGTACATTAACATTTATATATAAAACTGGATCGTTCCACAGCGTTTCGGCAGTCGTTAAACAGTAAATCGATATCGGATTAGAATCGAATCGACTTTGTCCGACCGATTGAACCATTTCAGTTGGTTTACACCCATTAATTTGGTCAGCCTAGTCGACCCAATTGTTCAGATTACAACACTAACTCCATAAAATAAGACTTAAAATGTGCAGAATATGTCTTAGGCACAAATCATCAATGTAATTTCAAAATTACTGTGGAATACTTTTCTCATTATAAGAACAAAACAATTCCTTACAATTCATCATTTTATTTATAATCATTCGGAGATTGTGAAATGGGGTTCGGTGTGACGTAGGTTTTAGAAAAACATTTTATTTATTGTGCCAACGTTTCGATCTTTATTGTGATCATTATCAGGGCTCAAAGTGGCTTTATATATCACTTATTTTAAGTTAAACTTGCATTGTGAAATTTAACAAAACATTGTCTAAAACAATCAAACGAAAGTTTTTGTTGCAGAAACTTTACAAATCATCCAGATGATTTGCTAATCTTACATACAGCTACAATTCAAGTTGTAAAGAATAACTTTATAATAATCTAGACGCAACCGAACTCTACGAATATAGAGTTTATTAGTTTCTACCTTATTTGATTGAATCTGTCGTCCAATTTGTAGGGCTCTCGGCTGAGAAGGCGAATAAAATGATTCCCAGACCTTGGCGATACCATTACCTCTATTTTCCGAAGGACGGGGTGGAAACTCCAATCCAAGAACTTGCGAAGAGAAGTAATTGGATTTACCTGGTCAGACATTGGCGTAGACCATCCCTAGTCATTTCACCGTACGAAGACACACACACACACACACACACACATATATGTGTGTGTGTGTGTGTGTGTGTAATTAATAGGTGCTCAAAATTGACAAGGCAATCGTGGAATGAAACACTGTAATTAACTCAACGACATAAAGATTACAATTAACGTCTACATACAAAAAGTGTGGCGTAATTCTTTTTTCTCTGCCCCAAAACATTCTGACCACCATCTCCCCTCCACCACACGTCACTTCAGTCTGGGCGTTGACGTCATTGCTGTACATGCGTCTTCCCACATATAGTGTAGTAGTTGAAAAACTTACTATTGTGATGATTCTAAACTACTATTTCCAAACCTAGAGACCAGCGAATTTCAGAAAACGTACTCCATTTAATATCCTTTTTAGTGGTGTAATTGCATTAGTAATTTTTTCATCTTTTCTTTTCAAAGAAAATCCCCTCCCAATTGATGGAGGAAAGGAAAAAACCGTGGCTGACGGATTGGTAAGGTGGGAAATAAAAAAAAAAACAAAANTAAAAACCCGTAAAACAGCGTAAAAATTTTCCTTTTTGTAAAGTATGCGTTTAACTAACAGAGACCCAGATTATTTTTTACAGCCGTTTAATCACGTATTTCTCGAATTAATTAAAGAAGTGGGGGATGAGGAGAATGGCAATCCATAATAAACGACCTCCCATGCCCCACTGTGAGACCTCACTGAATAATTAACTCCCCTTCATAATAGAATTCCTAAACAATCTACAATGTTTGGAACAAAGCTATAATGGATTAAATTTACACGATTCCACCTGCCCAATATGCACCGGGGCAAACAATTTAATGAACTTGCATAACGAAAATCAACCGGTCCTTGAATTAATTAAACCACGCTTTTGGTGACGACGGGTGGGAATCAATTTTTGCTGTGGATTTACTCAAATCACAGAAGATAAGCGTTGAATCTTCTCGGCGATATTAGAGGTTGAAATGAGCGTTTTATTATAAAAGAAGTATCTAGTAATCTAGATTATTTCATGGGGTCACTAGTGAGGATAGTCTCCATTTTCTTACACACCGACCTAAAAGATCAATTGAGGAACTGGCCATGCTTTATGATGCACTATCCTTAAGGTAGTGGAACACATTCCGCAGATTACCTTCGTTTATTTCCCTAGGCTTTAGTGCCGCTTTCCGAAGTGGTTGTACCGTTTATGGTCTAATGCTTTCCAGTCACAATGGTCTCCCCTGTTTCACGATTGATCGGGTGACGGAGTGAGTGTGAGTGAGAGTGAGAGGTGAGTGTGAGTGTGAGTGTGAGGGTGAGGGTGAGGGTGAGTGAGTGAGTGAGAGAGAGAAAGAGAGAGTGTGTGAGGGGGTGGAGAGAGAGAGAGAGAGGGGAGAGAGAGAGAGAGAGAGAGAGAGAGAGAGAGAGAGAGAGAGAGAGAGAGAATAAAATTGGAAAATACCCAGTAAGGTGCTTTGCTATGCTAAACCAGCACGACCAATCTGTCATGTTGGGTTTTTAATCTATTCAAGCGCCTTGCTAAGAAGAAATTTGTGCTTTGGGACTTTTTCCTTCTAGAAAACCCAAAACTAACTTCGCTGTCACATTCATACATAAACTCTCCTATTCACGGAATGACAATAAGCCATGAATATATTTTTCGTATGTGGAATCGTATAATTCGCAGACATACCCACATAATTAGACGATTTTGTCGGCCGGGTGAAAGTTCAGTTACACGTGGAGCTTATCAATGCATTGCACATCGATACCGTCGATTCAGTGGCAAAAGCGGTTAAGATTTATTTTACAGAAACGATAAACGACCTTTTAAAAAAAAGATGAGTAGCTCCGAAAAAATCTCAATTTTATATATCCATCCTAAATTCGAATGAGTTGGTTCTGCAAAATATTTTACTAAACAATCTGTAGGCTGTAGTAGAACCATGCTTTCTGGACGCCATGCTGTCCTAAAACACATGAGTTGTTAAATAAACACTGAATATCTGGAATTTCGGATATATATGTCGGGTTAATTGATACCATTTTGTAATAATAAATAAAAGTAACGACAAAAATCTCAGCTAATTAATTCACCGTTACTTTAACCCGGTTTGAATTACTCATAATGAAAATCCCTTTGAAAGAAAAAGTGCCCCCCATCAAAAGAAACTGAAGGTAATTGCTGTTTTATTATTAAAAATATTTTCAAGTTTTACTTTGTACCTCCCCCCAACGTCTCTCGGCTTCGTTTTTGAACCTTCTTTTATGGACTTGTATTAAATATGAATCGGTTTTCTTTTCACGAAACTGTATGGGAGCTGTTTCATTGTGAAGGGTATTTCCGTCAGGTCGTATATAACTGAATTACTTAGAATAGGGTTCCATTTTTAATTCGCTTCTTTCATATTTTATTAGCGTTTATTAGCGTAATATTACTTAACTTCTTTGTCATGAAATGAATTGTGTAAATGAAACAGCTTCGGTGAGTAGGTTGAAAAAAATAGTTCCGATAGATGTATTTGATTATTATATTTTAATTTTATATCGTGTTGTACCTACTCAACGCCCTACTTTCTCGTTCATCGTAGATGAAATTTAAAATATAATTATTTGTTTGAATTTTAAAGTTAGAACATTGAAAGGACTGATCATGTCCGCTCACCGAAGAAAGCATGTAGTGTTTTTTTATTTAGTGTTTTTTTCCTAAGTATTTTGGTGTGTGATGCTACAGGAAAAATGACTCAACTGTCGTTCAACTCAACCTTCGCTGCTAGGTAGTACTATGTGTCACTTTTGAATTGGCGAGAACGTAATGTCACCATTCACGAAAAGTGGCATATGTCAGGGGTATTCACGATCTTTTTGTTAACCCTGTTAACTCTGTTAGGTCCTGTTAGATCGAGAAAAATGATGACGTAGACTTGTAAGAATCAGCCCGTTAACATTGCTCGATCTAACAGGCCAGGGCCAATGTTAGACGATAGATCGAAAATGTAGTCACATTGCTGTCCGTTAGGGCGTAGGTAACCAACATGACAGCCATGAATTTAACAGCTGTTTTTCGTTCACACAAATTTTTATCCTTAAATACGCATTAATTAAATAGACCAATACATTTCTGTTATTAATTTCTGACCTGTCCTTATACTCTCATTCATAATAGATACATCCCCCTAGCCTACAAAGTCGTAGGCCGTTAGAAGTAGGATACAGGTTAGGTATGTCGGCACGAATTGAAGCGTGTCATTTTTATTATTTTTCGAGTGCATAGATAGCATTTTGAATGAAAGAGTTGATCAATTTTCTTTTTTTTATAAACTTCTGGCATCTTACAATTTAACACAAAAGAAAACCAAAACAAAAAACAAGCCTTCAAGGACTGACATACCTTTATTTTTGATTCTACCAATCGCCTTGCGCAGCATTGCGGAAAAATTAACATTTAACAAGCTAAGAAAGAAAGGGGGCGTTCATGATCTTACTGGATATTTCTCTATTCCAGTTAACACGAGTTAACATCTTACAAACATCATGAATACCCCTCTTAATTGTGTACCGAGCATTAAAGCATTGGTGTATGAAATATCTGCAAAAATGACTTTTACATCACGTAGACAAACTGATTCTAAATTTGTTGATAGCCAATAAGAAGGAAACTGCCTTCAATAATGGTAATTAATTCTGTCGGTTGTCAAATTACAGCTCGTCGGCAATTATTTTGGAACAAAGAGTTACGGAATTGGATCTTCTCGTTTCACTTTGATAACGGGTAATGAGAAGAAAAGTATGACATACAATGCTGATAGTTCTGCCTTTTGAGGTTTCACTTATAAATCTGGGAAGCATGAATGCTCAGCTTCAATGTTGCTGGTCAAACAATTACAGAAAATCAAAACACTGTAAATACTGAATTACCACAATTATATTTTGTGCGAAAAAAATTGCATGTCCGTGATTAATCTAACAGCATTCCTTGTTCTTATGATGCATTTTTCTCTTCTTTGTAAAGCAAAGTAGTAATTTTAGAATTATTTTAGTTTTCGAGTTAGAAGTATCGACCAATTTTTCACTCATGAACACTAGATGATCAAGCTATGGTCTTGAAGAAAAGAGCAAATTTAGTTGTTACTTTCAAGGTTTCGACCTATTAAAAGGTCATCATCAGGGCCTATATTAATTTCACATTATGAAAAAATAAAAATTTCTCAAATAAATTGTACAAATATGTTTTTCGTAATCTGACATATATGATGACATTAAAATAAATCGAAAGGTTGGCAGTAACAAATTAATTTGCTTTTTTCTTCAAGACCATACATTGATCTAGAGTGCTCGTTAATTATTTTACGTTTCATTTATTTTATTTTAATAACATTCTTAATTATAATATAGTTTTTTGATAATTTTTTTAACAGAGCTGTCTTTCAAATTTTACATTATTTTATAGTTTCAATTAGGTTTTAAATGTTTTTATTACATTATTTTTAATAGTCAATAAAACCGTAATTTTGATAATTAATTTTATTTTTTAAATAACTAATTACCCTTACTCCAGGAAGAAAACACATTTGGGTTAGAAATAATCTTAGTAAAACTTACTACATGAATATTTATGCTCGTTTATTATGTCTGTATGTACATAATGCTACCACAAAAATATTAATACCCTTACCGTCATTCACTGACCACCACTATCGTTAGAGCAAACAAACTAACTTAAATTACTGAGAGCCAATATATGCAAAGGAAAGTGTCACAACTCAAAAAGTGGAAGTTTTTTAAAGGGTAGTACAGCTGGATTTTTAAAGTTTTGCCTTTTTGCTTAAGTCTTGGAGAAACGGAAGGCAATATTGATTGATCATGACTGTATTTATTGTCAACAGCCGAAATGGCGTGTAGTTAATACATAAGTCCAAAAAAGTAAACTTCAATTTGTTTATCCTGTAAAATTTTCATTTGTGAATTATGTGACTTTTCTTGCGGGTGTGCAATATTTACAGATACTCTCTTCTTCATATACATGCTCTATCTCTCTCTCTCTCTCTCTCTGTCTCTCTCTCTCCCTAAGAAATTCATTCCAATCTTAACAAAGCACAATTAACTTTTCTCACCAGGGAGGAAATAGCGAGAGGGTTGGGGATGAAAAGTGTTGGAATAGGAGGTTGGGATGAGGTTACAGGGTTTGATGGACGCATCTGTATCGGGTTCTTGTGGTTTGAAGGGCAAATTTGAAAATCTGGTTAGATAATTGGGTTTGGTACGAAGTAGGGAGCTTTGGCAATGGCTCGAAGGATTCTGGACAGAGTGGCTGGATTCTTTGGAAGATGAACTAAGATCTATCTATCTAACTAAGCTTGATTTTAGTTATGTTTTTGTTTCTCAGGGTAAGTTTTGATCTGTTGTTATGTTGTCGTTTAAGTCAGGACGGACGTTCCACGGGTCTTTTTCCAATGTAAAATCCCAAGTTACGGACAATATTGTTTGTTGGGATAGGAACAGAGTTGTAGGAGAATGGGGGAGAGGTGAAGGTTATTTGCAAAGATGTGGATTCGTCGTGTTTAAATCCTGAAGGTTTCTGAAGGCCAGTACTGGGCCTGAGTTTGCATAAAGGACGGTCTACATATGGGACGAGTACTCCATAGGAATTGAGGTCCGCAATGTATATAAATAGAGAATGGTACTGAACACCCTGCCTTGCGGAACTCCCGCTTCGACATAATGAACAGGGGAAAAGTTCCGATGCTTACATAAAAGTACTTTTCAGTTTGTAGAGCAGTAGTGCCACACTCGATTGAAGGCTTAACATCCTGTGGCACTGATGGTAATTTCAGAACTGATTATCTCGAAACGATCGCGGTTCTCTCAATAGGTGAGCAGTACCATTTAAATCCAATAACGGTTTAATGATTCGTTTGATTTCAATGTGGAGATTACCGGTAACAGAGGTACACCCAAACCGAAATTGCATAAAAATCTCATATATATTATTTATCGCCTTTTCTTCTTTTCGGTCGAATCACGTAGAACTTCGCAACCTACCGGCAAATTGAACCTCTCTCAATTCAATAACTTTGCCCATAGTTGAAGGGCCGTTTGAATTGTAAAATCATCAAGTAGACGTCGTGTTATTGTTACAAGTAGTTATCTTGAGGGTCCGTTTATTCCCGCTCTTTGTCCTATTACACATTAGCGATTCAGCATATTATATCACAAAAAATTTCAATTTGCGACACACGAAATATGTGCAACACACAAGAATTACGCTAGCGTGTAAATAGTTGTGCAACAGCCTTGATGAATTGATAGTAAATTTTATTTATACACAGCAAAAAGGAGACAGACCAATATCCAATTATCAGGTTATCACTCAACTTCAAGTATCGAAAACAAAATTTAAAATTAAAATTATAATGAACATTTCTTTCAACTCTATGACGTAAGTTATTCATTCCAAAGAAATTACATGGAAAAATAATTACATCATTTTCGTAAAGTTATTCAGTTTCCCTCGAATAGAAGTACTGGACTAGGTGAAATCTGTATTTGAATTTTTTGCCATAATAATATATACTTTTATTATTATTTTGTATTTTTTAAATTTTATTATACACTTACATAATTTATTGGTTATGCGTGTAAGCGCTGGTTTCCCGTTAAAATCATTTTAGACTGACTATCCTCTCTGTTTGGCCTGCCATGCATATTTCGCCTTTTGCTTTTCGTTGGTGGTGGTTTCGTTTTTAAAATGTCGCTCCTGGTTTCTTCTTTAAACAAATAACAAAGTAACACCCAACACTGATAATGACAGACAGACCAACGAAGATAGGCAGACCAAAATGATCTCAAACGAGGTACATCTCAATTGAAAACTCAAGAGGAAATCTCCCGATATTTGGATTGTGGTGTATGTTTAAACTTAAACTTTTCTTGATTTTTAATCCGTCTTTTATATTGTATTATTATTATACCATTATTAGTAATGATTTTTTTCATTGTCTGATTGGTCCTTGGTTCAGTTTCCTTGTGCTTGTACACATCACCATTTATTAGTAATTTTGTATCGAAATCGTAAATTATGTTTTTTCATTGTGCCAAACATTCAGCTTTACTAACTTACAGTACTAAGCCGACTATTAATAATAATTTGTCAGTGGGCTATTAAGTTCATTGCTTTTATAAACTGACAGGAAAAAAATTCCATCTTATTGATTTTTTTTTCATATTCTCAATAAAAGAAAATTCTGCCCTTAATTTGTTTCATTGTTTTTACCAATAAATATTTGTTTATGCTACGTTTTAAATTGGGAATATCAATTAAAGGTAAACACAATTATAATACTTAATCCAAAACGAGGATAAAGGATTTTTCAATGTTTACTTTGTACGGGATTTAAAATTGTCTCATTGAATACTGAAGCAATAAACTGTTTAGTTTTCAATTTAATTTAAAAATTAATTAATTAATTTCAATCTTTAAGCTTAAAAATGCCACTTAGTGCTGAGGATGTTGCGCATGGTGTGGGCTCTTATTGATGATGGACGTTCCATCAGGTATGCGACTATTGACATCGGAGTTACCTACGAAACTGCCAGGCGCCGTTAGACGTTTGCTAGCAACTGGGTCGTACCATAAAAGGCATGGTTCTAGAAGCCCCAGAATAACAGAACCACAGGATGACCATTTTTTGACTTTGAAAATTTTGCGACACCGGCACCTAACTTTTGTTTAAGCGGTTCATCAGCTCCAGGAAGTTCGAGGTGTCCACAATTCTGAATGCACTGCTTGAAGAAGATTAAGTCAGTATGGACTGATGGCTTTTCACCTCGTAAGAGGACCAGAATTGAAGAGAACAATAACTACCTCTCTCTATTCACTCTCTCTNCCACACATACACACACACACCCCTCCTCTCAATGCCATCTTTCCTAACCATAATATCTTGTGCAAAATTTTCCTTTTCAATATAATTTTCAGGTTTGAGAGGGCAGTGCACTCTCTCTAATCTTCCCATGGGTGGTGTCTCCCCCGGTTGTGTACAAATTGGAAAATAAAAATAATAAACGAGGACTAAAGTAAACGTTTAACTTTTGCATTTTATGTACCTTTACCATGGATTATTTCTGTATAGGGGACTGACAAGGAACTCTTAAACCAGACTAAAAACACTCGAACCATAACTTGGAATGTCATTATAATGCTTCGACTGTTGTGTAGACAAATACAACCGAGAGACAAAATTATAGACACATTAAAAAATCACTATTTCAACAGTCAAAAATGATTTCTTTTGCCTTAGAATATTGTTCATGATATTAAAAGAAAATTAACTCTGGAAATGGCTTGATCTGATATTCTTATACAAATATACATCTCAATAAACAGTATTGTTTTGATTTAGCTGCGACAGAATTATAGACACACATTTTGTTTACGTTTATTTTGTAACTCCAAAGGTTTATTCAGTATTCACTGTACCGTGCCGTAGTAAAGTGATTACTGTGAGTTCATTTGGAGCAATTCAAAGTTATTTTAAAATGCCCAAAGGAAGAAGATTTTCTGATGAGGAGCGCCGGTTGATTCACTTGCTCAATGAAGATGGATTGAGCTGCCGAGATATCGCCCGACGCATAAAACGAAGTTTTTCATCAGTATCGAAGATAATAGGACTAGGTGAAGACTACGGAAGAGGGCATAGCTCTGGAAGACCTCCTTTTCCAGAAGAGACAAATCGCACATCCTGAGCGTTGCTTCAAACAGCTATTCGACTGCAAAAGCCATCGCAGAGAAGGCAGGTGTTGATGTTTCTGTTCGAACTGTTCAGAGATTCCTTAAAAAAACTGAAAACATAGTCCGAAGAAAACTGGAACGCAAACCAGCTCTGAAACCCCACCACAAACTAGCCCGTGTGAAATTTGCTGAAAACCACATTTTAAAAATGAAGATTACTGGAGAAAATATATATATTATAACCTTGTTTTAAATTGATTTTATCCCATGCGTCTATAATTTTGTCGCAGACAAAATCGTTTAATTTTAGTATTTTAATAATTTTTCTCTTATTTACTGAAAAATTAATGTTTAATGAAGAAAAATATTTATTTTATGTGTTTTGAATAAATATTTGTAGTACAAACCAATTACTTTAAAAAATCATAACAATTAGGGCTGTGTATATAATTTTGTCACTCGGTTGTATTAAAAAAAAAAAAAAGTGAACTAACAATAAACCTAGGCATAATGTATATATTTCATGATTTAGCATTGCGTGAAAGGGCGATATAAACTTGGCGTGGCTGTTGTACAATTTCCTAATATACATAGCCGTGAGTGATATCATGGCAATCGTTAGCCCGGAAAGCATGGAAAAATATGAAATCTTTTTCGATTGAGAAATCTTTTTGTAGAGATTTTGACTCCACAAAAAATTTAAAAAAAGTTTCTAATCACAGCTTATAACAATTTCTACTTTTAAAAATTGAATTGGCGTGATGCTTCCATTGGATGACTCCATGAATGCGTGGCGTGAGATTTAGTGCTGGTTAATTACTAAAATCTAATTGGTTTCTTCAAACTAAAGCGTTTTTTAAAAGGAAAATTTCGATTTTTTCGTCCTCTCATCATTTCCATGACGTACAAGACAGTCATCAGTAGATACTGTTCTTCCGTTGTTGGTTTAGATCGTGGTAAATTGATAACTTCTCAGATCCTTTCTCTAGGGCCAAGGGACGATCTGTGATACCTCAGGAGGTTAATCAAAATGTCAAACGTGTAGTGACCGTTAATGATTATTTGGAGGTCGTGAGATGCCATCTAGTGTGACGTATGTTTAGAAAAAACATTTTCTTTATCGTGCCAACGCTTCAATCTTCATTGAGATCACCTTCAGAGCCTGGGATTTATAAAAATTGTTTAAATATAAAATCTACATGTATTTGTATATTTAAACAATGTTTATAAATCCCAAGCCCTGAAGATGATCTCAATGAAGATCGAAACGTTTGGAAACCTACGTCCCATCAGACCGCATCTCACGATCTCCAAATAATCGCTAAATGTCAAATTGGACTATAAAGTGTCTAATGTCCAAAGTCTCATTCTCAAGTGTATTCGACATATTTCACTTTTCAAGTTATTTCAACCTCTCACAACATAAATCCATTATATTTGGGCTCGTAAGCGACTTTGGGCAAGAAAGGGTTTAATAAATAACGAAAACAGCATGGGGCTAAGGACGTACCCCTGTTTAACCCCGGGATATATTGGGAGATAGCGTTGTTAACTTTAACAACAAAACCAGAATGAGCAAAAAAGGCAGCTAGCGTATTAATAATTGCAGAAGAGAAGCCAAGATTTGTCATCTTCATTAGAAGAAGCCATCAGTTAACTGTGTCAAAAGCCGCCTTAAAGTAAAAAAAAAAGTGCAAAAGTTATATTTCTCGTTTTTGATATTTCTAGGTTAACAATATTCGTAAGATCTTTCAATTAATTAATCTTGATGTAAGGTATTGGTTGAAATAAAAAAGTCAGTGTCACGAGCGAGATTCGAACTCACGACCTTCGGATAATACGCCGCTGCTCTCCAACTTGAGCTATCGTGACAATTATTCCATAAAGTTCCACTTATATCATAAAATCTTAATCGTAATGTAAATTTGATTACACTAATAGAAAGCGCATTAAAAAAACCTAAGAGATTCATTTTTTATTGTAACTTTAGGCAAACAGCAAAACACTGCAGTAAATTATGTCAGGAAACCATGTCAGACTGTGGAAAATTTGAGCATTTAATTAAATTAAATTTTCTAGTTTTTATTGCTAATAGATATCTAAGTTCGTGTTCACCTTTGTGCATAAAGGACGGTATTGTGTAATCCTGGCTACCGGTTCTGGGCTCGAATCTCGGTAAATCCGAGGTCCGTTTAATAGAAAATAATATGAAAAAAATATAGAGATTTGACCTCTCGTCCGGAGTCTGTACGTGATTGAAATAAACCAACGTTTTCAAAATTAACGTCAAAAATCTTCTAACGAACATTTTCTTAATTCTCAGCCAGCGAAACAAAAACAATCAAATGTTGAAGAATTGCTATTATTGATAAATATATTGACCAATGCTCTCACTTTTATATTGGGATGCATTTTGGACCTGACAGCTCAGGTCCACTGAGCAAATACCCCTCAAGAGTTAGTCAGTCAAAAATTTTCAGTTTCCTCTTGAAAAATGTCTACCCAGTCAAACTGTGTCGCCGGTTCATTTTAATTTTTTTTTATTCATTTAAAATTTACCATCTCCTTCTAGTCGATTTGATGGCCTTCCATTTATTTCGGAGGAATAACGCCATGAAATGCAGTTTATGGATTTGATTGAGAGCGCTCCAGGCCACACGGATTTTTTCTTTTCAATCCAATCCGGCCAAATTTGGTCATTTTAAAGTGTTTTCATAACACAATGGAATGCTTCACGTTCCATTCATGAATGAGCAACGTCGACAATTCCGATCTACAAATGTGAGCCAATTAAGGCCACTTTGTAGCTATCCATCACCTAATTAAATGGAACATTATCTTGCAAAATGACTGTACAGTCTTCTGCATTTTTGTATCTCTACTAATATAACAAATGCCATGCACATTTCCAATTCTAAGTTTGTGTAAAAATTTTCTGATATAGGTTCTAACTACAACTTTTTTCGTCAAATTTCAATTTTTAATTTAAAATTAACACTTTTTCGCAAGAAAACAAACTTTAATTTAAAATTAACCGTTTTTAACACAAAATTAACACTTTTTAACTTTAACTTTTTAAATTTCAAATGAACCTAAGTAATATAAACATTTAACGCAAAATTTCTGCATATTTGATTTTTTTTTATCATAAAATAGTTGGGTTCTTAGAAGACCACATGAAAATTAGCTACAATTAAAATTAAAAATTATATACAATTCCATTCAAAAATGGTTCTTTTTTAATTGGGTAATGTGAGAAATTTGAAATTTTTAAGAGTCCAATTATTTTATATCATAAAAAATCTCAAATTAAACGAAGAATCATTTTTCAAATTTTTAAAGAATGTTATGTAATAACTTTACGTGCTTACGTTATAATTTTTACTTTACGTGTTTACAATTCATAACCATCAATAATAATCTCCAAGGTTATTTTCGTGTTTTAAAAAAGGGTTAATTTGAATCGACAAAAGGGCTAATTTGATATTAAAAACGTTTTAATTTGAAGATAAGAATGGTTTATTTGGTGCGAGAAAGGGTTAATTTGGCGGAATAAAAGCTAAATATATTAGGTAGAATATGGACAAAATGGTTCATCGTTCATCAATTTTTTTTAAATAGACTTTAAAATTTTAAATAGACCATTATTTGGGATTATTTTTTAATATAAATATTTTGGACTCTTAGAAAACCTTATTAAAATGACTTATAATTCAAATTAAAGATTAACATATATAATAAACTTTTTAGTAAAAGATTATTCTTTTAATTTCAGAGATTTTGAGAAATTGTGGCTTTTATTAAGCGCCCAATTATTTTATATTTAAAAAAATCGCAAATTAAAAGAAAAATCAATATTAATTGTAATTAATATTCTCACGATTTTCCAAAATCGTGTATTATTTTTTTAAATGTAGTACATAATACCAGTGCAGTATGTACTACATTTAAAACATCTAACTGGATGCTTTCATTTCATACGATCTCCTAGGTTTTTGATATTTCAAAGAAAAGGCAAATTAAAAAATTAAAAACCCCTAATTTGAAATTAAAGAGTTCAATTGAAATTAAAAATGGTTAATTTGATGTTAAAAGGGGGTAATTTAGTAATTAAAAAGTGTTAAATTGAAATTAAAAAGGGTTAATATGAAATTAAAAACTCCTAATTTGACGGAAAAAAGATAGCCCGGAGTTTATTGGAATTGTATGACTCTACCGATTTATACACCACGGAGGTGGTAATATTTTACATATACATAGTTTTCCTATATTACTTTTAGTCAAATGTGACAGCACATTCTTTGAATTTGGCCAGGATTTGATGATTCTAGATTACCTACCAGAATGAAAAATTTATGAGGACATTTGTGCATGTCCATGTTGTTGTTATTATCCCACGTATAGGTTGCTTTGGCTAGTTTGTCTGCATGTTCATTCTCGAAACTACTTTGTGCCCTAGCACCGTAGATATTGTTGGATATTGTCAGGATGTTCTATTTTTTCACGTTTTGGAGATTTTGGGAACATTCACCGATTATTTTGCACGATGCTTTTTGGGCAGTTGATAAAGGCTTGGTAAATTGTAATTTCTTGAGGATCTACAGTGAAAGCAAAGGGGGCTCGTTTAACATTATGTTTTATACTTTGTTTTGCGTAATAAATAATGAACTGTTTTTTATTTTATCCTTTTTTCTTTACCTAATTTCCTACGTCTACTACAAGATGTTTCAAGTATGTTCAACTACAGCAGTCAAATTAATTCTTCAACAGAATTTTATAAAAGAGGGCTGAAGTTTTCACTTTGTATTTCTTTCTAGATCAATGAGTATGATATCAATACATTTTCCGTTAAAAGTACATTAGCTGTTCTAGCTAAAATATATTTGTAAGAAAAACGTTGAAAAAAGTTGGAATGCGGTCGGAGAAAGGGACAGATGATGGGAACAGCTGAACGATTTAAAATACACTCGATACTATATTTTCTAGCCGTTGTAGATAATTTTGTACCTCCTCTTCCAGAATTTGTCCTTTTTTAAACTCTTCCCCATCTCCTCAACCGGGAAACAATTAATTACCGAGAATTAGACTACACGGCTCGCATTGGCGAAAGACTTGTTAAGAAAATTTTTATTTGTAGAAGGTCCAGTTTAAAATTAAACTTTTAAAATATCCCGGCCTAGAAAATGAATGGATAAAAGCCAAAAGGCCGTTCCTCCGGACAAAAAAACAGTGTCGGCTTCTCCGGCCTCATCAGAAAAACGGCGATCCGTTAAAACTGTTATGAAAATCCTTCGATTTGATTACGAGTGGATTACAATTTGGCCCGGGTCTCTTTCCCCATTCTTCGTCCTGGTCAGGCTTTGGCAGGGATCCCCGGTTGCATAACAAAATATACATCTACTATTTATGGGTTGTTTTTTTTTTTTTTTTCTTTGGACGTTCTACAAGTGCACAGGACGACATCGGAGTTGTCAGGCAAAAAGGTTTATAGCAACATAAAATGTACAATGTAAATCCTTGTTGCCTTGCCGACAATCTTTTCCAATTTTATGCTAACATTCATATAAACAAGGTTTTCAATTAACAGTTAAATATTAATGTTATATAATTTTTAGTAAGTGTTGTATATTTCACGGAGATAAAACCGATTTAAGCTGGCGTCTCACAAGGAAGTATTGTTGGTCCCATACTGTCCACTATTTACACTAACGCGTTGCCAACTAATACAAGCGAAACTTCCCAATCAACCCGGGGTTCTGTTTTGGCTTAACCTTCCCTTGTAGGTAAGCCCATCAAAATTTGAATAGTCGATTAATGTGTTAACTGTAGTTTACCATTAATCGATCAAGTCTTGAAACTTATCAAAACATTTCAAAAATATAATTAACCATAATTTTCAAATTATCTTTGAGTAGAGGAAGATCCTAAGAATGCACTTTTTATTCTTACTTTTTAAATAATGTAAATTTCAAATTAAAGAACTTTTTTCGTGCACTTAATCATTTTTAAAAAATTACTTTGCATTATTTTGTTTTATGTTTTGCGTCAATTAAAATATTGGCAAAAGACAAAACACAGGTGAATAAATAACTTTCCCCCCGTCAAATTAATCGTTGTTAACGCCAAATTAATATTTAATTCCAAGTTAACCCCTTTTTTAAAATTTAATAAAACTTACATGGGATGAAATATACGCCTGTAAAGTAAAATTTCGGAATATTTTTGATTTTATTAACATATAAAATAATTCGATTCTTGGACAATCAATTAAAAGAAAAATTAAATGTTAGATCAAATTAAAATGTAAAATTAAATGTTAGATGAAAATATAAAAAAATCATTGACTAATTATTTCAGTTTTTAAAATATAAAATAATTGGGCTATAAAATATTTATTTTACATTTAAAAGAAAATTTCGAATTAATAGAAGAATTGTTTTGTTTATGTTTTATTTTATATTTCACAATTTCAAGTGGTAATTTAGATAAGAACCAATTTTATATTTTCGGAAAATTCTCAAATTAAAAAAATGCTTAATTTTTATATTTAATTTTATATCAATTTTAAATTTAATAGTAATTAATTTTCACGTGGTCGTTCATATAAGAGCCCAATTATTTTACATTAAAAAACCCAGATTAAAAAAAAGAATCCTTCTTTTTATATTTAATTTTATATCATTTTTAATTACAACTACATTTAATTTTGATATGGTTTTTTGAATTTAATGATTTTATATTTATAAAAAGTACAAATTAAAAGATAAATAGTTTGTTTTATATTAAATTTTAAGTAATGTTTAATTTTAATTGTAATAAAATTCCATGCGATTTTTATGAGTCCAATTATTTTAATTTAAAAAAATCTTAAATGAACAGAGGAATAATTTTTTACATCAAAAATAAAACCTCCGTGATAAACAAACTATCTCGTAAATTTTCTTTAAATGCCTTAAGAAATAATTAATTTGAAATTAAAAATTTAAGTTAAAAATTTAAATTGACGGAAAAAAGTTATAAAGGTGCTCAGCTAGAAGTAACGTTTATTGTTTGATTTTTTAAACCAGAAAACAAAAAATATCTATACCATCCTTTGTTTTACCACTACAAAAAACACAAACCTATTTAAGTGTAATCTTAATTCTAATCTATGTTTCAACAATCTCTGACCCTACCATCTATAAGCATGTGATTCCATTTGTACTAGCTTCATATACATATAGCGCTAAAACATGTTGCATTACATAATATTTAGTAAATAATTAACTGTTATTACGAATGATAGCAGCAGTGAGTTGGTGATACACTGATATTTAAATGAGTGCTTATTAATAATGTAAATAAAAAATTACCGATAAAAAAAATCATTTATGTTAAAAACATGCTACATACAAGTTTAACTAGAAACAAAAAAGATAAGCCTTTTAAAAAAAAATTTTACTTGAAAAATAAAAAGTGAACTGTTATGGATCAGATAACCCCAAAGCAATCGATAATAACTAAACTAATAATGAACTTTTGTATAAAAAATTAATACAATTAAGTTAGTAATTAATTTTAAAAAGCTACAATAAAATGTAAATACACCTGCTGCATCTTTACTGTGTTGACGATTATATAAAATTTAAAAAAAAATGGTAATACAAAATTTCGTACATTGCCTGCAACGTTAAACAATTGTATTGGCTTGTAAAATAAGTCCACGGTGTTTGTCACTTTTTGTATACACAGTGGGATTTAGTTAAGGTGTTTTTCGCCAATTTTAAAGGTGTCCTGCAAGGAAAATCTGTGATTTGTGATGGCGGTGAGGCTTTAGTTGAAGTGTTTTACCTTTATCACAAATTTAACTTATCTCATAAAAGTGTTTAAACAAATCTAAGAGCAGCATGGGTTCCTCATATTTTGACTGTGACCAATTTATTGGACCACGTCCAACAATTTTAAAAACATTTATAACTAGGGATGAAAGGGCGTGAAATGACTTTAGCCGTTAAAACGCCCTTAAAAATTAATAATAATAATAAATAGGGATGAAAATTCCATCCTTTATAATAAGTGTCAAAGAGGGAAATTCTGGGAATAACGCAGCGATCCACTGTTAACAACTCAAAAAACAGGATTACGTCCCAAGAAGAAAATGTGGCGAATTTCATTAAATGAATATATTACGAGCTTTTTCCGTACAACCAAACGGTTAATTCTACTGCATACTGCACACAATTAATATAGATTATAGGATTATAGGTAGAAAATTTTGCGTTTATCGCTCAAAGATATGAGAATTTATGGGAGGAAGGATTTATGGCATTTTTCCGTCAAAATAACCTTTTTAATTTCAAATTAAACTGTTTTTACCTTCAAATTAATCCGTTTTATTTTCAAATTAAACATTATAGCTTCAAATTGTTCCGTTTTATTTTTAAATTAAACTTTTTACCTTCAAATTAGTCCGTTTTATTTTCAAAATAAACTTTTTTACTTTCAAATTAACCCTTTTTAACTTTAAATAAAACCTTTTTAAGTTCAAAAGTTCTTCCTAAGTTCTTTAAAACAACAAAACAACATAGGAGGTGGTTTGAGTTGTAAGCAAGAAAAGTCAAACTCCTGCTTTTGAGAAAAAATAAATAGAACAGACCATAAAATTAAATTACAACTAAAATTCAAAATTATATCAAATTAGATGTAAATATAAACGATTCTTCTTTATCAATTTGATTTTTTTAATATAAAATAATTGAGCTTTTAAAACTTACATGAAAATGAATTACAATTTAATTTGAGATATATGTATTTGTTGGGTTAAGAAATCGTTTCACCATTATAATAATTAGCTTTTTTGGACAAATAAACTCTTTTTCTCGCCAAATTAAATATTTTTAATTTGAAATTAACCATTTAAACTTGAAATTAAATATTTTTAATTAAAAATGAGCCGGTTTAATCCTCCATTCGAGTTAATCCTTTCTTTAAAGTGTAAAAAAACTTGGAAATGGTATGAAATTAAAGCACGTAAATTAAAATTACTTCATTAAAGAAAAAATTGGGCCCTTAGAACACCATATGAAAATTAATCACAATTAATTGAGATACAATTATACATTTCTGTCAGGTTAAAACATTTTTTAAACATTATATACAAAAAATCTTTATTTTTCTTAAATTCACTATTTTTCGTGGCCCGTTTGACCAATTAATATCATTCAATTAATTAAGGTTTTAAGTCGAGATAAAAAAGTCAGTGTCACGAGCGGGATTCGAACCCACGACCTTCGGCTTGATACGCCCCTACACTACCACTTGAGCTCGAAGTCACGATAGCTCAAGTGGTAGAGTAGGGGCGTATCAAGCCGAAGGTTGTGGGTTCGAATCCCGCTCGTGACACTGACTTCTTTTTCTCAACTTAAAACCTTAATTAATTGAATTTATTTTTATATTTATTTTTGCATCATTCTTAATCTTAATTACAATTAATTTTCAATTACTAAGAGCCTCATTATTTTGTATTAAAAAAATTATCAAATACACAACAATTTTTCTTTACATGTTCTATTTCATACCAACTAACAGGAAAAAGCTACTAAAAAAATCATTTATTTTTATACTTAATATTTCATATTTTTGAAATTTAATTTAAATTAAAATTCCAATGGTTTACAAAAGCCTAATTTTTTTTAAATTCTCAATTATACAGTGAATTTATTTTTAACGTTATTTCGTGCCACTTTTAAGTGTTTTTAACGGTTTAAAAAGAAGGGAAGATTTGAAATTAAAATGGTCAATTTGACCTAAAACTAGTTAATTTTAAGTTAAAAAGGATTAATTATAAATTAAAGAGTGTTAACAAAACGCGAATAATCTTTTATTTTTATATTTAATATTGCGTAATTCTTAAATTTAATTTAATCATTATATGTATTAATGTTATTATTGTTGTTTCATTTTGTTCAAAATCCGAATTAAAAAATTTGCAAATGTACAGGAAATTTATTTTTCACGGTTGTGTTTCATACGATCTCTCAGTCTTTTGAATACTTTGAAATAGGACTAATTTGAAATTAATAATGGTTAATTGAAAGTTAAAACGGATTAATTTCAAAGTAAAAAGGAAAATTAGACAGGAAAAACGCTATAGAAAATTACATGGAATATAACAATAGGTAGTGGAACAAAATGGTTCATCGATGAAATCTGTTTACAAGTACCTGAAATTTTGAATTTACCATAAAAAACACTACGGACTTATTTTACGAGCAAATTTTAATAAGAAATGTGACATAAGAAATTCAAATTACAGTGTTCAATACTTTTCAATACACAACTTATACTTTTATATAAAATTTATAGCGATCTTTCTGAGAGCAAATGCCAGTGGTAACAACGGCCTTTTCTTTTTTATTATTTTACGAGCATTTTGAACCGTATGAGTGATGAAGAGATTCAAATTGGGATGAAGGTTATAAACAAACTTATTTCGAATCAAAATAACATCAGAATTCCGACATATTTTTCGCATAGCCGAATTTGTCCATAACCTTCTGTTTTCTTTTGGGCAAGTAAGTGGAAATTTTTTTTTATTGTTTGAACTCTTCATTTCGTTTCAGAACAAAAACCAAAATGGCAAATCTGCATTTTTCCTTCAGTTACCATGATATTGCTTGATTTAAATCTATTGCTACATTAAAAAAAACACCGTTAATCTATTGATATTAATTAATAAATAACACTGAACTAAATTTATTGTTAAATGAACAGAGAGAAAGAGAGTGAATATGATGAAATTAACTGCAATGATTCTGCACGTCCCACCATGTCGTGGCCAAACCCTGATGCCTTTGCAAAAACTGTTTCAAGGAGAGATAAATAAAATTTTTGCAATCAGAATCGTACACAATCATTAAGTTTTAACATGGGATTATACATTACCTACTATAAATTACAGTAAATACAAGAATATGATAGTATAGAAAATGTGAAAAAATCCAGTGCTGTATATATGAAGAGATAAACATCACATCGAATTATTTCAAAATAATGGTTGTTTTTTTAAAAAAAGAAAGTATTAAAAACAAGCCTTTCCGTTGAACTGGTGTGAATTTGAATCTGCAGGCAAGTCGACGGGTCTTTTGAAATGTCCGAAAAAATTAACACGGACAGATCACCACATGAGAATATTTGTAAAACTCCAAATTTCGAGGAGGAATTCTCTCAAAATAGACTATATTGCAAATACTAAACAAAAAGGTACACAATATTAACCAAAAATTAAAAAAAAAGGAACAAAAAGTACAATCATTCGTTCTACAACTTGAACAGTTTCTTAACATTCAATTTTAGCAACAATTTAAAGTGAAAATGCAACGCATTTTTACAATACCAATATAAACATGCTTTTTATTAACTAATTTGTCGATTGTATATACCAGGGGTACGCCGTGGATCTGACAGCAGTACGCCCGAATTATCTTTACGCTTTTTTTTTCATTCCATTTTGAACTTGCCAGGGAAAAAGAAACGGTTTTCTAGGTCTCCCGCCTTTTATCGACTGGTATATACAAGAGACAGTCATACAGAATCTGACAGGTAGAAGATAGGAACCTAGTTTTGAAGCCCAGTACTATTCATAACCCGTGAAAAGAAAAGACAAAAACACCACGTAAAACCAATGATTAAAAAGCGTTAAAAAAAGAAATGTTTCATTTGAGAGAAATATAAACAAAAAGTAGGAAAATGTTAAACTAACACCAACAGTTAGAAAGAAAAAAGAACACGAAGGCTTCAATACCAGGAGCGCTTTGTATATTTTGTAATATAATACAAGCATTTTTAGGAGTGTAAAAATAGACTGAAGTTTTTTTTGTTAACTATTATCAAAAATAAAAGGAAAGTAATATTAAAAATGAAATTATTTTCAGTGCTGGGAAGTGAAGATAATTAATGTAGGAATGTCGTACCAGAAAGTGCATTTACAGGGCTCTTACGTATTGGAGGTAATCAATGTAAACGCCCTTCTGGCACCCACTCCTACACTAAACCGCGACGAGCCCGTCTCCCCTCGATGAGGCCAGGTGATTTCGGATTCCACACGGATTCATTTCGACCTTTGCCCCTTGTTAACATACATCGGCTAAACAAGAGAGGCATTTAAAAGGCATTTATTACGACAAATCATTCACAGCAACACAATCAAGAAAAGAACACAAAAATCACCTACAAACGACAACTCAAAAAAAACTACGATAATAGATTTTAAAAAAATATATAAACAGGCCAAGATATACTATAATGAAAAACACAAAAACATGCTACCAATAGCAAATAAGCGTCCAAGTTCATTAAAGGGACGAGTGCATGCAACTGTAAAGAAAGAAGTGCAATAAGCGGGTCGCACAAACGTATCGGCTAACACGAGAAAATAGTCACATGTAAATCGATCCTTTAAAAGCTGAATTCGTTACGGAGACGTTTAGAAACACGACTGTCCGCATCAATGAGGTCAAAACTCAACTCGGGCATTAGGACATCAGTCTAAGTCTCATGGTGAACAGTTAATTTATTCTTTTTGTTTTCGAATCGTTCCTGAACGATCCTAAACATTTATTCGTAAGTACAGTTATAAACTTTTGTTCCAACAATTTAATCATTTTATGCATCACATTAACACTTATCCAATTAACCCTAATTAATTTCAAATAAATCTTTTCTTTAAAACAAAAAACTTAGGAGATGGTATGAGATGTAAGCACGACCGGCGTTAAAAACTCCAATAAAAATAATTAGGCTCTTACAAGATAATACAAAATTAATTATTATTTGGAGGTCGTGAGATGCGGTCTGGTGTGACGTAGGTTTTAGAAAACATTTTCTTTAACGTGCCAACGTTTCGATCTTTATTGAGATCATCTTTAGGGCCCGGGATTTACAAACATTGTTTAAATTTTACAAATACATATAGGATTTATATTTAAATTATGTTTATAAATCCCGGGCCCTGAAGATGATCTCGATGAAGATCGAAACGTTGGCACGATAAAGAAAGTGTTTTTCTAAAACCTACGTCACACCAGACCGCATCTCACGACCTCCAAATAATCGTCAAGTAACGGTCACTAAACCATTCATTTCAAATTAAATGTTTATTTTTTTCGTCAAATTAATCTTTGTTTAATTTTAAATTAATTCTTTTTAAGTTCAAATTGCCCCGTTCCAATGATAAATTAACACATCCTTTCAAGCATTAAAAAACTCAAGAGATGGTATGAAATTCAATTAACCATGAAAAGTAGCATTCCCATATATTTGAGATATTTTAACATATCTCAAGAGTTGGGCTCTTCGAAGACCATATGAAAATTAATAACAATTACATTTAAAACTATTTAAAATTAAGTATAAAAACAAATGGTCCCTTTTTTTTCAATTTAAGCTTTTGTTAAATACAAAATAATTGGGCTCTAATTATAATTTGGCTAATTACATAAAATGAAATATAAAAATATATGATTCTTCTTTTGAGACATTTATATACATCAGTTTTGTCCAGAAATTTTTTAATCATTATATAAAAAACAAAAAAAATATTTTTTATTTTAATTAAATTAATGAAAAAAATTCTCAAATTAAAAGAATAATCCATCATTTTTATGTTTAACTTTATATAAATTTTACTGCCTTTACTAATTTACTTACTTTTAATTAATTTTCATATGTAATTTTGTATGAGCCCTAATATTTTCTACTGAAAAAATTCAAATTAAAAGAAGATTTTTTTTTAATATTCACTTTTATATAAATTTATTTTCAATTAAAATAAATTTTTATATGATTTTATATAACAAGCCAATTGTTGGCCATTAAAAAAATCAAATTAAAAGGGAATCCTTTCCTAATATTTAATTTTATACAATTTTTTTAATGTTAATTGTAATTAATTTTCGTATAATCTTTTATACGAGCCCAACTGTGATACATTAAAAAAATCAAATTAAAAGAAAAATCTTTTCTTTATATTTAATCTTATATAATTTTTCATTTCAATTTCAATTAATTTTCGTATGATATTCTATATTAGAGAACAATTGTCGTACATTAAAAAATCAATTTAAAAAAGAATGCGTTTGTTTATATTTCAGTTTATGTAATTTATAAATTGAATTGTATAACAAGAATTTTCTGTTGAAAAAATTCTCAAAATAAATTAAGAATCCTTTATTTTTGTATTTCAATTTATATCATTTTTAACTGTAATTATTTTTTATAGTCTTCTAAAAGTTTAGTTATTTTATATTAAAAAAAAATTCCCAAATATGCTGGAATTTTACTTTGCATGCTTTCATTTCATACCACGTCTTAATGTTTTAAAGAAAGAGAATTTGAAATGAATTTATTTTGAAATGAAAAAATTAATTTGAAGAAGAAAAAACGGCTTGAAATTTAAAAAAGTTTCTTTGGTGGAAAAAAAAAAGAGTTATTTTAAATTAAAAAGGGTTAACTTGACGGATAATGCTATACCCTAGGGGTTCGTTGCATCAAAAACTAGTCTTCCATAAAATCCAGTTTGATAGGAAATATTTTAATGCATTAAGTCGATATTTTCGCCATATTAAGCATTACAACAAAAGAGATTAGTTTAGAAAAATTGCAACCAAATCTATCCACAGTTAAAACTTATGTGATGTACCAATTGAGTTTTATACGAAATTAAAGGCGACTGAAGATCAAATTGCAATTATCAATTGAATTCCGTTCTCGAATATAGACAAAAAGTCGAATTCTATCAGAAAGAGAGAAACAAGGCGATGAATTTTTTTTAAACTTAACACATTACTTTTATTCCGTTACAAAATGGAAAAATTTAATGTTTTTTCAAGACAAAGTAACAATGGGCCTATTCACGACTGAGCTAGAACAAATCTATTCTGAGATAACCATCTCCAATAGCATTATTATAGAAAATAGAAGGAGTTTTAGTTTAAGCAATTTTAGTACTTCAAAAGTTTTGTTATGCTACTAAAACTGGGCATTAATTAAGTGATGTATGGACAAATAGTCAATTAATAGAGGCGTTCAAAGGATAAAAGCTGATAGGACTGTTTTTTAAAAATATTTATTGGTTTGCCTGGCAACTAAAACTGTATCATCAGGCTAGATTATATTTATTTATTCATTATTTTCTAGTAGGATTAAAGATAGTTTAAATGAACAATAAAAATTAAGATAAACACTGAAAGTCGTTTGTGCTTAGGTTATCTTTTTAGATTAAAACTTAAGGTCCAGTTCTAGACTGATGTCCTAATTTTTGTTTGACTGATATGGACGTGCACAACGTAGGTGGGTTACGCTTCCTCACTGTTACAAATTTGTTCACTTAACCGCCAAAATTTTCCATGAAGAACACTATCAGTACACAGCATGCAACACAACGAGCAAAAGTTCATTCCACAATTTTTATCTGAAATAGTTGTTTTCTTTTACAAATATCCTTCTTTAGAGAGTGTTAGAAAGGTTTTTTAGTAATATTCTTTCTGGGCTATAACACGACTCGGAACAGTGAGTTGAATCTTAAGGAGACAATTGATGTGATGATATCATAGCCTGGATCATATTGTTTAACCTCCTCTATTAAAAGCGCACTGCCTGTTTATTAGCAATTCACGGCTCGACTGTATTTCAAAAGCAGAAAAACTAGGAGAAAAACAATAAATTTAAAAAAAATTGTTTACTCCGTTCAAACGTTATCAGGGAGTTAGTAGTAGAAACTTTTGCATTCATTTGTTACTCAAGATTTTATTTTGTTAACAAATGAATCGCCAATTTGTGTACAAACATAACAAATAAGATATGAAAGCCAACTTTCGCTCGGTGATAACGTGTTCAGCAAGTTGCATGAAAGCCAAAAAACTATAAACGTCTTCAGGTACGGTCAAAGCTGAAATAGCATAGTCCCAGGCTAGAGATCAGGTAGAAATAGAATCCCCTCTCTTCTGCTTTGAACTTTCCCACAAAGCCTGAGCGTTTTATTAACTTTTAATCACTGTAATAAACATCCAATCACCTAACAAAACAAAAAAATACTGAAGCTCAACGCGACGTAAATGCAAAAAAAAAAAAAAAGAAAAGAAAAGAAAATTGATGTTAATGAAACAATGTTAAACAATATACCGTACAGTAAGGGAAAAAATAATCACTAAGCCACTGATCGAGGGATTGCACTCGGTTCTAACTAAAACTGCAGAGGTCCTCATCGTTGGAGCGGATCTGAGACCAGGACGGAGTGGGGTGGCCGGTGCACGCGTTTGGAGGGGACGATCTTCGTCTAAAAAGGTGCGTGAGAAATCGGTGGGGAGAAAAACTCAGAAGGATGCATCTTCGCATAATCGTTGATGAATAGAATGAGAGCTTTTCCCATAGTTCCGGTTCGGCCGAGTTGGCACCATTGCCTGGTTTACAAATCGATCGCTACATCAACACCAGACGACTCCGGAAAAACCATTTCCACCAACCTTCAAATGGGAAGAAGAAATCAGGAGAAAACAAATATAATTACATTCGGGCGCCTAAATAAAACCAGTGAATAAGCCTGGGTTCAAGCCCAAAACATGAACATTCAATTACATAGGGCTTTCAAGCCGATGTGCCTTCCAGTAATGATTCTATACATATGTGACAACTGAACGACATTCTTGTACGTAGATATTTTCCCAACACAGCCCGATCCATTGGAAACGCCGCATTTCACTAGCCGAAGGCGGTGAATTGTTTCCACCTTTAGAATACAAAAGTATCATGGCGGGCGGGCCTCTGACATGGGTGAACTTATAACACCCTATACTTAGCAATTAGTTCCTATAAAATCTCACAGAAGTTTTCTCTACCAAAAAGAAAGTTGCAATTTAAAGAAGGCGAAGGGATGCTCTAAAAAGCCTCCAGATTCACATAAGCTGTATGGATGTTTCTCAAGCATCAGCACTGACAGGTTCTGCAGAAGCAATAGACATCTGACTGGGGTGACCTTCTACCTTACTAGTAGTAATCACAACCTATTAAACATTAAAAACACAAAGGTTTTATCCGTCAAAAAGAAAACTGGATCTTAAATGAGGCAGAAGAAATGTTCTAGAAAGCCCTCAAATTCCACCTTAAGCTGTACCTATGGAGGCTTCTTCAGAACAGACAGATGCTGCAGAAGCCATAGGTTATTGGCAGTGATCCCTGGGAAACGCTGCAGTCGCAGGCGAAAGATGAAGAATTGTCTCCACCCTTTTGAAGACAGAAGTACCATGGCGGGCGGGACTCTGACAGGGGTGGATTTATAACATCCTAGACGTAGCAATTAGTTCCTATTAAAAATAAAAAACAGCGCTATGAAGTTTTCAATTATTTAAATAAGATTTTAGTCCGTGATTATTCGGAAATCGTGAGATGCGGTCTGGTGAGACGTAGGTTTCTGAAAAACATTTCCTTTATCGTGCAACGTTTCTATCTTTATTGCGATCATCTTCAGGACTCAAAGTGGTTGTTTTCTACGTAATTTTGCCATTCTTGCATGTCGTGTTGAGAGTGACCGAGTATGTGGCAACAGAAGACAAACACTTTGAGCCCTGAGAGATGATCTCAATAAAGATCGAAACGTTGGCACGATAAAGAAAATGTTTTCCTGAATCCTACGTCACACCAGACCGCAACTCACGATTTCCAACTAATCATAGACGAACGGTCACTAATCACCCCACATTTTAGTTTGTCTTTAAGAATACCAGAAGAATAATATAAAAAGTAAACAGGAAGAGGATATAAAAATCGTGTTAAATGTGACGAGGATCCCAAGCTGTCCTCTTCATGTTGTTTTCGTATAGCAACATAGCCGGTTCCATGGTGTACACAAACATCAGTCAAAGATAACGCGTACCGTAAAAGAAACGGGTGAGGGACTTTATCCAAATTACCGTTCTATTACATTCTGACAACCTCATGTGGCGAAATCTTTCTTAGTTATTCCGTTGTAGTTACGGCCTTTTTTATCCCTGTTACTGTCAAAAGTTCAAAGACAAATTGTCAGAACTCCCATTCATAACCTCATGGTCCACAATGATCTCAGCATTCCTTTTGCCTGAGGTGACTCGATCTCACGTCCAAAGCTTCCACACAAAATTTCGATCCAGCCTACCACACTGCCAAAACCTTATCTAGATTTTTCCATTCCCAAGAACACGTCATATCTATTTAACCAACGATGCCTTCGAGCCCTGATGAGGGGATTTACCTCTAAAGCTTGACTTGAGAATTTTTCGTTCATTTTATTTTGGTTTCATCCTTAATTTTTTTACCCCCAAAACTGTATAGAAAAGTTATGCCAGAACGTACAGAAATGAAATACATGTATTTCTTTTCGAATAATACAAAGTAAAGCAGAAAAAAAAAATATTTTTCAGGGAATTCAGGGAATAATTCTCTAGAATAGATCAAATCATTCCTGGCAGTCTAGGAATGTTGGTGCTCATCCAGTTCTCAAAATCAAAATGCGCATTCCCATGCAAGGAATTTCAACCTGTCAAATCGCCGTTCAGTTAATTTAATCAGTCTCGTTCTAGGTTGATTTCAGATGACTGCCACTGGGTAATTTGCTCTTATTGGCAATAGGATATTACAGATAAAGGTCGGTTGGTTCGGTGAGGGACGGCTGGCGGGGGTGGTTCTAATTAAGCCGAGCCCTTGGTTAAAATTCACGTTTTCATCTTATGCCAATTTTCCGGGACGAGAAATTGCAAGATTGACAGAATCAAATTGCTCCGGGGGGGGGGGCCACACCGAACGGAGAACAATTTCCACGTTAACGCCTTGATAAATGACGTCGTAGGACATATCGCCCTATTTGAACATTTTAAATGGAATTATTATCGATGAAATAGTTCATTTCAAAACTTCCCTGTTTCTATATGCATAATGTACGAGTATTTTGAATCAATTTGAGTTTTTCTTCACAAAATTTTTACCTCCGATTGATAACAGCGTTAATATTGCAAGGTTTTCATATTACATTCACCCTTTTGCTAATTAAATTCACTTTTTAACAAATCAAATTCACTCATTTTACAAATTAAATTTATCCTTCTACAAATTAAATTCACCCTTTTGTAAATGAAATTCTTATTTAATTAAGCAAATTCACCTTTTACCAAGTAAATTCACCCGTTTGCACACTTCGCTAATTAAATTCACGGATTTAGAAATAAAATTGGTCCTTTGCATATAAATTTCACCCTTTAGCTATTTAATTATTTTTTAACTAATCAAATTCACCATTTTACAAATTAAATTCACTCTTTCGCAAATCAAATTCATCATTTTATCAATTAAATTCACCCGTTTGCAGACTTTGCTAATTAAATTCACTCATTTATAAAATAAAATTGATCCTTGTGCAAAACAACTTCACCCTTTTTCTAATTAAGTTCCTTTTTTTAGAAATCAAATTCACCTTTTGCAAATTAAAATTATCCCACTACAAATGAAACGCACCCTTTTGCAGGTAAAATTCACTATTTAACTAATCAAATTCCTTTAATCAATTAAATTCACCTTTGTTGTAGACTTTCACAAACGAAATTTAGTCTCTTTGACATCAAATTCACCTTTTTTAAATCAAATTCACTATTTAACTAATCAAATTAATCTTTTTACCAATAAAATTCACCCTTCTGCAAATGGAAGTCACCCCTTTAAAAATAAAATTTGCCCTTTCGCAAATTAAAATCACAATTTTAAAAATCAAATTCACCTTTTTTAAATAAAATTCACTATTTAATTAATCAAATTAATCTCTTTACCAATAAAATTCACCCTTATACAAATGAAAGTCACCCTTTAAAAATAAAATTTGCCCTTTTGCAAATCAAGTTCACCATTATACATACATATGGATTTCATTTAACGCGCTTATATCTCAAAGCAATTTCTAGATATTTGACCGTATAAATTAAAGGTTAATTTAAAATTAAAATAGTACTAATTTGAAATATAAAAGGTTAATTGAAATCTTTTTTTTTAATTAAAAATGGTCAACTTGAACGTAAACAGTTGTCTTGCAATGAAAAGGGTTAATTTGAACGGAAAAATGTTAATTTGAAATTAAAAAGGGCTAACATAAAGATAAATAAGTAGATTTGAAATTAAAAAGAGTTAACACTAAAGTAAAAAAGTTGATTTGAAATGAAAGAGGGTTAATTTAAACTGAAAAATGCTAATTTAAAATTAAGAAGGGTTAACGTTATAAAAAAAACCTGAATTGGAATTACAAAGGTTAATTTCAAATTAACAAAGATCATTTGACGGGAAAATGGTTAATTTGATTTAGAAACGCTATATTTTTGTAAAGCTTGACGGAGGAACTGAGCGTTGATTTTTTTTGGTTTTTGTTGTAATTACAGGGTGATATCAACTACATCGATATCTATTCTATAAACTGGTGGATTTAAAAATTTCCTACGTAAGAAAAACGCAGACTCACAAATTGTTCCTATTTCCTGGCTGTTTCGGCAAGCCTTTTAAATCTTTCTTTGCGACCGAGGTTGAATATTTTCAAATATCTGCTTTTGCGTTTGCCCCTTGATCGCGCGGTCAAGAAGTGTCTGACATTTTGCAAAGTAGTTAAGTAGATAAAGTAGTACATAAAGTAGCTTACTGGGTCCTTTATTATTTGCCATTTTTGCAGATAATACCCTGTCTAAAGGAGAACTATTTGAGTCAAATTGTGATCAATGGAATTAATCATAGACCGTGGAGTACAGTTCATTTGGTCATCAGAAGTTCAAAGGAGAGAGAATCTAAGAATAATTATAAATATTGGAGAATAACCCTCGCCCTACATTTCAATCGGTTCAATCATCTTACTTTGAAAGCCTCTTATTCAAATTTGGCTACCAACAAATTCTGTATGTCGCACTATCTTGTGTTATTGACAAGTTTGGGGATGTCAATAAACCGATAAATCTTGTAGCTTGTTTTTTATTTTAATTTATCTTGATTTGTTTAATGCGGTGTAAGTACGTTTAATAAATAAATTGCTTAGTCGCAAATCCACGGCGTTTCGATTATGTTAAAACAGCCTTACTCGACTACCGTGCGTACACGGTATAACCAAATTTCAGCCAGCACCCGAAAAAAAATTATGTACCGATTATAACGCATAGTTTAAAAACTGAGATCAACATTGTTGATATTTTAATGGGCAATTAATATTCAGTAGAGATGTTTAGATTCTGGAAAAATTAAATTAAAACGAGAAACCACAGTGCTACAAGTTTTTTTGTAATGATATAAAAAGGAGAACTTGAATTATCGTATATCAACTGACAGCATAAAAGCAGACAGTCTGTTATAACCTTAGGTTTAAAAAAAATGCTCGTGGGATATCGAAAAATAAAGTATTGGGTTGTCCGGAAAATAATGCAGGATTTTAAGTTTTCATTAAAAAAAATCTATATAAAATATTCTGTTTACGTTTACAGGATTACTCATTTGTATGAATGTCAACACTTATTAATCCTCTTCCAAATGATATTGTTTGTTTACCTCTGTAGCATTCCGCTACTTGGAAATAATTCAGTCATCCTTATAATGTCAAAGCGAGAATTTCGTACGATTTTCTTTTACGAGTTTAAACTCGGCCGAAGCGGAGCCCAAACGGCTAGAAACATTAACCAAGTCTGGGGCGAGGGTTGTGTTAATGAGTGCACTGTGCAAAGGTGGTTTAAAAAATTTCGGGAGGGAGATTTCAGCCTTGAAGATGAAGAAGGTCGTGGAAGGCCTTCCTCTCTTAATGATGATGTTCTGCGATCAGTGGTGGAAGAAAACCCCAAAACAACTGTTCGAGAACTTGCAGAGCAACTCAAAGTCAGTAAAACGACCGTCGCTGACCACCTCAAGGCGATTGGAAAAGTGAAAAAACTCGAAAATTGGGTTCCACACTCATTAAACGATCGCCAAAAAAATCAGCGCTTTGATGTTTGTGCATCACTTCTTTGTCGAAACAAAAATGACCCATTTCTGGCCAGAATTGTTACATGTGACGAAAAGTGGATTCTCTACGATAACACTAGACGTTCTGGACAGTGGCTCGACAAAGGAGAAGCTCCAATACATTTTCCAAAGCCCCCAACTCATCAAAAAAAGGTAATGGTTACGGTATGGTGGGCTTCATTTGGTTTAATACACTACAGCTTCTTAAATCCTGGCGAAACCATCAATGCTGAATCATACTGTAACCAAATTAATACCATGCATCAGAAATTGGCAGTAATGAAGCCCTCTTTGGTCAATCGGAAAGGGCCCATTTTGTTGCATGACAACGCTCGACCACATGTGTCACGTGTAACGTCACAAAAATTATTGGAGCTTGGCTATGAAACTTTGCCTCACCCACCCTACTCTCCGGACCTCTCGCCTACTGACTACCATTTTTTTAGACACCTGGACCACTACTTACAACACATAATATTCAAAAATCAAACGGAACTGGAAAATGCATTTATTGACTTTATCAATTCTAAAAATTCTGAATTCTACTCAGACGGAATTAATAAGTTACCAACACGTTGGGAGAAATGTATTGAGAGTATGGGAAATTATTTTGATTAAAGAACATTGCTTTAAAGTAACTAGTTTCTTTTTTTTTGTTTAATACCAAAATCCTGCATTATTTTCCGGACAACCCAATAATAAAGTGCGAAATGCTGGTACTGGACCTGACTTGATTGACCAGTAAACTTCCCACGGTACATATTAGAAAGGAAAACGTGCCGAATATAAAAATATCCACGATTAACAATATTTAAAGACGGTTCCATAAAAAAAAGTAACAAAAACAAATAGATTTTAGCAAAGCGGAATATGTTTGTTTGTTCAATGAGAGGTGTAACATAAAACTAAATATCTAGCTAAAATAAATAAAAAAATGTGTGAACAAAAACTTAAAAATAAACCAAATTGCAATAAATTATCATCATTAAAAAAAATCCATCCATAAAATGTTTAATTAATGAATAGAGTTATTATAATAAGTGTATAGTTACCAAGGTGATGATGGTTTTTGAAGTATTATTTTTAATATAATACGACAAATTCTTCTTGGGCAGTCTAGGTGTCAATTGTTGGCGATGACTGAGATACCACCAGCTGTGTTCACTCGTACTCACAGAGAACTCAGGGTGGTACCCTGTCATAGCCCAACGAATATCCTCCGGTTCTCCTTCGATCTCGACCACTTGGATTAGCATTTTCATACAAAAGGGATATGTTTTTTTTAAGGATCCTGTTAATGGTTCTTAACCTAAGAGCCCGCCCAAAGGGTGATGAATTTTCATCTTGTGAAAGGGTAGAAAAATGTAAAAAAATGTAATTGTGCACATTTTTTTAATATTTTCCGCCCTTTTTTAGACGAATTTATATTTTTTTGAACTCACGCCCGAAGCCAAATGCACAACTAGAGTTTAAACTTTAGAAGCTTCACTCTTCATCTATCGCTTCAGGTGGGTTTTTTAAAATTTAAATTTAATAAGCGTACAATTTTCTTTTGCCATTTTTTTGTTTTTAATTTTATGTGGCATTTTGATATACGACCTCTCGATTGGCCCATTCTAAGAGAGCCAATGATTAACATGATATAGATAAAATAAATAGATTATAATTTTTAAAAAAAATTTCAGAAATAAATAAGAGCCAAAAATGAAAGCTTGATAATTTCTTTTATGTTGTAAAATTTAACGAATTATTCGTTTGAACATGCAATTCAATATGTACTAATTAAAAATAAACCATTTTTATAAGACCAAAATATATTGCTTTCGGAAATATTATCTGACTAAATGAAAAAAAATTTAATTTTCTTAACTTGCAATTCAAATTCATGTTGGGAATATAAGCGAACAGTTCTGTCTCGGAATGTTATGTTCAGGAACCGTTCTCATAAAGTTTTCCCATTTTCGTTAGTGACTCCAGTCGATAAATATAATCAAAATTGGATGCGCATATCGACAGGAAGAGGGATCGGCGGACCCCCCGTCTTGCGAAGCGCGTTAGATTAAAACCAGCAATACTTTCCGGTCGGAGTGGAAGTGGCTTTCAACGATAAGGCGAAATGTTCGTACTCACTCTTTATCACCGCTTCGCCGTGTGTCGTATCAGGGCTGTAAAAAAAAATCATGTTAGCGAAATGGAATTATAAAAAAAAAATCGCTAATGTTCAAGCCTTGCGCTTGTACGTCAAGTGTAAAAAAGAATCGGAGAGAGTCTGACAATAATTTTTGCTAAAGTGATAGATCTTTTTAATAGATACGGCGATAAGGCGGACGGGGATGACCAATCCGACTACAGTACAAATAAGCTGTTCCTCGTTTTATATAGTATAGAATTGTATGCCGTCACCTCGACGGTTGGAAATCCGGTAAACCAACGAGGCAATAGACCTTATTACGGACATAGGACGTTTACTGCACGGTTTTTGGTGGCCTAGAGGAGGACCACTTGGTAAATCGAAACTGTTGCTCAGGCAACTGCTAGCCACGTCAGCAGTTCTATTTTGATTAACCAAGCACAATTAGTTAGTACGAAGTGACCTCTTGGTCAGTCAACTATGTGGACTTAAGATTATTAGTTTCCATTCTTCACCATTGTCCGTCAGACAGCGAGCCCGACAATGTAATGAACCGCATCCATTGACTGAAAACGTCATTTCACATTTAGTGATAATAAAACGAAAATTCTCTAGGAACCTTAGTTAATTTCAAATTCAACGACCATCAACAATTTTAAAATGGGTTAATTGTTTTAATTTCATCTGTCACATACTGGAACAGCTGAATATGCGAAAACGTCAATAATCCATTTATGAGTTAACACTAATAGTTGATAATCCGCCTCAGCCAGCATAGGACATCGCAACAACAGAGAACATGACACTTTTTTCTTGACACTTTTTTCTTCTTCCTGGTAACACCTACACAGCCTTTTTGCAGTTACGAGTATATACACCGTAGTCTGCTGTGTCCAGTCAGCAGTTCTTGGATGAACCTGTTTACAAGCTAGAATAAGATCCTATTGAACCGATTACTACTTAACCAATTGCCCAATGGACCGTTTTTTTCTGGAGTTTTGGAATGGAGCAAAAGTGTTCAAGGTCGATAGGTGTCTTCATCGAGCAGTCCTTGGCCAATTTGTCGCCTACTCGTTCCTCTGCCCTGTATGACATGGAACCAAACAAGGGTAATTTTGTTGTTGTTCTCAATGTCTGCAGTGCCATGATGCAATCCCAAACGGCTCTTGACTCCATTACAAACGAGATGGCTTCACTGCTGCTGGCTGTCCTGTAGATGGCTTTCATCGCTAGCACCTAACCTTCTTGTCTCCTCATCAATGTGTTCAATACTAGTTTTCGAATTGTACGTGGGAAAGACATTCATGAACGATGAAGACCTTGAGATCATACCCTGAGCCCGATACCATGCTCTACGAGCTCCTCTTAACGACTTGTATTTTATTATCTCGAGCTCCATACCATGTACCCGATCCCAAAGCTTTTTTAACGTGTATCTTCAGGGAGGCTTTTTCTATTCCAGGAGGCTAGGTCTTCGCACCAACAGAGATGTTTCGCTGTTTATTCTTCTTGGCAATATCTGTACAGGTTACTTCTAGTTCTATATGCAGTTCTGGTGTTGTTCTCATTGGAACAGTGTACAATAACTTGTCCAATAATTGATCCATTTGAGTCCAATTGATAAATGAATTTTAGTACTTTTTTCCAATAGATCAGCCTGACCCATGCCTTACCCTTTCCCAGTCTGCTTTCTCGAATATTTTGAACATGCTAGTAGACTATGCAGCCAGTCCCTGCATTACGATGTCAATTGTGTCTCTAGTCTCCTTCGATGAAGATGGTGGTAGATTCAGGAGTACTTGAAGGGGGGGTCGATCTCAATGCTCCATTCCAGGCATGCTACTTTCCGAGCAATACTGAGGATCCTGACCGTTCCTAATGTCCACCAAACCACCAAATAACCATTTTTGGATTTGATATCTAGATTTTACCATAATAGCGGAAGACTGGCCAATTCACAGTGTGAATATTACGGAATTTTGATATGGAGTTATACATTTTTCCTCGGCTGCCTGATCACGAAGCGCACACTAATTGTCACGGAATGCAATTATTGAAAAAAGTTATTGAAGGTTCAAATACAAAAGTAATCGCGGGTAAACCTAAAGCGTTCGAGAATATTAAAGAGCACGAATAAAAAGAAAACTTCCGTGCCAACGATAAATCAAAATGTTCCTTTGACCTTTTTCTCTTATCCTTGGCCTTTTAAAGGTAAAACCGATTGTACAATTTGGTTTCGTCCTTTACGAGTTTTCGGTACAACAGGTCGACTGCACTATTTTAATCTGGGGTTATTAACCAGGTAAACGAATAATAGTAAATCGAATGTTTTTACGCCCAGTTCAGTTGAAAAAGTGGAGTAGAAGGAGGTGAACTCTGCCATTTATATTTAATATTATTAAAAAACAAAATATCTGGTTAATACAAGCTTCCTAGGCAGAATATATTTATAATCACTTTCTTGATTTAGGCGTTTAAAAATCATTTCGTTATTTTTTTGTATAATCTTTCGTGTCTCTCATTACCCAAGCCAAACAGGGTTTTTTTCCTGTGGGAGAGGTAAGAAATTCCACGGGCGACGGTGTGCTGGAACGCACTGCGAACCTGACGCCATCGCCAATCTGGTACAGCAGTCGCCCTCCTTTTTTATTGTCATTCTATATCCAACGGTAAGTCCTTTGAAATAATTTTATTATATTATCATTTAACCCAGTACAACTCTGTAGGCTGTTTGAAAATATAACCAATAATTTTAATTAAAAAACAATAAAAGTGCATCATTTTTAAACATTTGATAGTTTTTGGCACAGAGGCCGTATTTCTAATACGACAACTAATAATTTTCCTAATGCATCTAATCAAAATAATCGCTGTCTGTCTGAAAATCCGCCGTTTTCACGTTCGTCTTCGAAGGTCTATCTCAACGATCACTCATTAGACCCACACTCTTTTTTGAATACACGATCGACTTCTCACGTTCGAATATATAAATTATGGGACTGCTGTATGCAGTTCAAGGCACTTTCCACATCTTTAACCGTTAGTTTTTTTCTTTAAATAAACGATGGTTTTTCCCAATAGATATTCCCAAAAATGATTTTTTTTCATATATTTGCGTAAATATCTCAGAAATGTTATTAAACCATACTAACAAGAGTAAAACTAATTTTTCTAAAACTAAAAAAAATTAGAAGGTTTTTGAAAAAATATTGTCTTTTGGTAAAGTTTTGAATTTTTTCTTCAGCTCGTTTTGGCTATTTTTTAAACTTCCCGTCTGGTCTATAAAAGCACTATATACACACAAATAAAAAAGAGAAATTAATCAAATATGTCCTCTAGTTTTAGAGAAAACGTGTTTAAATATTGAAAAAACAACTTTCAAGAAAAAGCGATTTTTTTAAATAGAGGTTTTTTGGTGTTTGAACAGAATTTACGAAAATTTTTATGCCTCGGTCGATACCTGGTATCAAAAATTGATTTTACCACGGGTGCAGTACTCCTTAATACAAGCCAACATCAAATATTTTATGTTTAAAAAAAATTCTCAAATTAAATGAAGAAAATGTTTTTTTATATATTCACATCTATATAATTATTAATTTGCACTGAAATTTTCACATCGTCTTTTGCATACGAGTTTAAATATTTTATAAAATTTTAAACTTGTTAAATTAAAAGACATATCCTTTATATTTATATTTAAATTTATATAATTTTTAATTGTAACTGTAATTAATTTTCATGTGATCAATTTTAAGAGCCAATTAAATTAATATTTTAAAAAATCAATTACCCAGGAATTTTACTTTATTAGTATATATTTCATACCATCTCCTAAGTTTAATGCTTTAAAAAAAAGGTTTAATTTGAATTTAAAAAGAAGTAATTTGAAGTAAAAAAAGTTAATTTATAGTTAAAAAGGGTTAATTTACGGAAAAACGCACTCGGGGGCGTTGGGTGGCATGGGCCAACCAGCCGTTTAAAATTAAAAGCTTGCCAATTTCAAAACTAAATTAAAATACTTGTATTTATCAAAATTACAAAAAATTCTTATAGGAAAACCTGCCGAATGACTTCTGATATATGGTTGACATATGATAAAGTTGATAGGCATTGAACTAAATTTTTAAATTGTCTACAAGCGATTAAAATATCATCCGAATATAATAGAGTGATGCCAATCCTTAGAATACACTCTGAACAAATTGAAGGACAATTCGTTTAAAAACAATGCAACCAAAATTGGAATGCAGCTCATAATGCATCCCTGTCACACTCTAGTTGCCACTACTGACGAATTGTGTAAAAAAACCTTTAAATATTCAAGACTTTTATAGATGTGCTATGAAAAACTGTTTTAAAGTCCACAATGAAGTCTTTATTTAGTCCTACTTGACAGGAGAAATAATCAGTTGTGGAATAACCAGGTCGGAAGGTCAGCCAAATTTGTATCAATTAAAATACATGAAAAGGTCATTGCCAGAGTATCAATACGATAAATTTCGTTATAGTCTAAAGGTAAGTTTAAATTAAAGTTAAAAAGTGGAAAAATTAGGGTTTTCCAGATGAAAATCATAAAGATAAGTATATAATGCGTCATCTGATGGAATGAATGTTTGTAGATCGTACCTGAGCCTTTTTTTAATCCAAGTCCTCCAGACATCCGTGACACTGGACACCACCAAGTCCCTTCCGAACATAAATGAACGCCCGAAAGCTTGGGGGGCCAGGAGTTGACACGAAACGTTTTAAATTGAGAAAAGCGAGCCGCTCGGGCAATTTGAATCACGTGGCGTGTAAAATTAGACCGAGTGTGCGATCTCTTGCGAAACACGTCAAGGGTACATAGTATATTTGGCTGTACATTTAAAAATAAAAATGAACGGAGCAAAGGAGAGTGGAAAAAAAGGCAATTTCAATATCGCAGCGATTTCACCTTCAATCTAAAAATCCTGTTCACAATAGGAAAAAGTTAGGAAAAAATAGAAAAACCAATTGGTTTCAATTGTTATTTGAGGATTTGATTTTCCAAAAAAACATCAGTGTGACTAAACAACCTTTCTACATACATTCTATAAAATAACCGCCCCATCAACTTTTTATGTAAACTAAAACCTCGTATAGTTAACAATGTAATAACGGTAATAAAATACTAATACGGCTAGAATAATTGACATGAATGCCGTGCAGTTAGTATTTTCAACGCCCATATTTTTTCCCTCGTTAAAATCCGCCCATTAAGTTATATCATGCGGCCTTGTCTGCTTATAACCAGCGGTGCAGTTTATTTTGCAATTTCTTTGTCAACATTTTGACAGCATTCCATGAAAAAATGGAATTCGATGGTGTAACTGTAATTTGAATCATTACGACTTAAGCTACTTAAGCTAATGTAAAGTTTTTCCTCTTTACGCCCCATTGAAGAAAGTTTAATCGTCTGTTATGAGAAAGATTTTTGTAATAAAATACTTTGACATAAAGAACATAAAAAACTAACCTTGCAGACCTCAAGGTATCCAGGAAACTAATGGATCCACGTTTACACAGATGGCTCTGCGGTTAATGCCAGCTGGGGGTGTGGTACCTTTTGGTTTACACGCAACCAACTGTGATGGAGACATTAGAAAAGGTGGAGATGAGAAAAAATTGTGCTCTTTCTGCCATTAGAGAAATATCTTTGTGACCATGTTGACAGCATTCCATGAAAAAATGTAATTCGATGATGTAACCGTAATTTGAATCATTACGATTTAAGCTAATGTAAAGTTTTTCTTCTTTATGCTCCAACGAAGAAAGCGTAATCTTCTGTTATGAGAAAGATTTGTGTAATAAAGTACTTTCACAAGAAGAACATTAAAAAAATAGCCTTGCAGACCTCAAGGTATTTAGTAAACTAATGGATCCACTTTTACACAGATGGCTCTGCAGTTAATGCTAGCTGAGGTGTGGTACCTTTTGGTTTACACGTAACCAACTTTGATGGAGACATCAGAAAAGGTTGGATATGAGAACAAGATGGTGCTCTTTCCGCCATTAGAGAAATATATGTTTAAAGTGATAGATGTATCGATACACGATGTGCACCGACAACAAAGAGATACTGACTTCCGCTGAAATCAAATTGTAGGACTACAACTGACGTGACATAAGAGACAACAATTTAACGGAGGACTTGGAGTTCTAGGAACGAATGACCGTCAACACTAAACTAACATTTACAATAATTTACTGCGACACTTTGGATATACGAAGTGGAACTGTGGGGTTCTGCCAAACCATCCAACATTCAGTGCATCAGATCCAAAGTCTTCAGACAAATTGCCAAAGCTCCTTGGTAGTACGTTACTAACCTAACTATCCACGACGTCGACCTCGACGTTGCTATTGTCCAAGAGGACCTGATCTCGCGTCTAAAGGTTCTATGTAAGCTTTCGATCCATCATGACCATAGAGCCCAAGACTTATCTACACTTTTCTATCCTTAATCCCTGACACTGAGTGACAGCAAATGTTTCTCATATACAAATTTAAAAAAATCCTTCAGTCACTTTTCGACTTCACACTTAGAAGTAACTACCTGTCCACCAGTGCATTTATACAGTAAGGTAACCCCCCCCCCATACAACCAAATCTGCTTCTACTTGGACAGCAATCTTAAACGGAATATACACATAAAACGCAAAAGACAAGAAATGAACCGAAGACCGGACAACTCACAAGCCCACTTGAACCCAAATCCATAATGAGTACATACAACAAACTAACAATATACAATACACTAACTAGACCTATTTGGACTTACGGAGTCGAACTGTCGGGTTCAGCCATCTAACATCCAAAGAATCCAATCCTTTCAATCAAAATCCTCCGTCACATCCTCAAAGCTACCTTCTACGTTACTAAACACACCGTCCACAAAGACCGAGATATCCTATTCGTGACGGAAATGATTCAAATACGATTCCACAAGCTCTCGCTCAACACCAAAAAATCAATCCAATCCACTATCTCAAGTCCTGCCTTCAACGTCCCACCCTAACGATCATCCACGTCGCCTAAAAAGACAGTGGTCTCGTGACCTGCTAACACAACCTCAACCAGCAATCAATCCTTAGCACTAAAAGTTACGGCAATGGCCGGCTCCTCTCTCCCATCACCGTGTTCTGCCAAGTTCCTGCCAGATCGTATACTGATCGCTACCAACAAATTGTTAAATGTAAATTTTTTTATAGAAAACAATAATAATTTTAAAAACTTTACGTTACATGTCAGTTATATTTTTTGGAAGTTCTGAAAAAATATTTCGGCGACTATGGCTGGAATTGGGTTAACCATTCATAGTACTTCTTTTGATTGTTTTTTTTTTAAACTGGGATGTTCAAAATTGAATGCAGGTGATTTAAGAAAAAATAAACCATATTTTTTATTGTTATTATGTAAAAATAATGAAATTTCTAGTTATTTCAATCAGAGGGCAATATCCAATGGTATGTGTGGTGATTAGTGACCGTTATTAGATGATTATTCGGAAATCGTGAGACGCGGTCTGGTGTGACGTAAGTTTTAGAAAATTAGAAAAACATTTTCTTTATCGTGCCAACGTTTCGATCTTTATTGAGATCATCTTCAGGGCCTGGAATTTACAAACATTGTTTAAATTTAACAAATACCTGTAGGATGTGGAAAAACAGAGAATTTAAACAATGCAAAAAAATATTTTTTTTATTCAATCAAAGTATTTCCACTCACAATGGCACAGTTACGCAGAAAACAAACACTTCGAGTGAGTAGAAATACTATGATTAAATATAAAAAATATTTTTTTGCATTGTATAAATTCACTTTTTTCCACATCCTACATATATTTGTTCAATTTAAACAATGTTTGTGGCGCTGAAGATGATCTCAATAAAGATCGAAACGTCGATAAAGTAAAAGTTTTTTCTAAAACCTACGTCATACCAGACAGCATCTCACGATTTCCGAATAATCATCCAATGGTATTATGAATTTGTTTGCTAATGGTTTTATCTACCTTTTTTAGTATTTTTATTTTTATCAGTTTATTGAACAATGGAAAAACACAACCTGATTTCGTGATAATATTGCAAAAACAGTATTCATGGCCACTGAAGCACTGCTATTAATGAGGTCATTTAAAATGCAATTCTCTTGTCTCTGTTTTGTAATTTTATTGCTCTCTAAAGTTGAATTTATTTCCTCGCGAAATCGCTTTCAATGTCAATAAAAGATGTCCAAAAGTCCTCTAATATAACTAATAAATAATTACAACTAAGAAACTTTTAATAGAGCCTAATTGTTTAGAATGCGGCAGCGTGTAACAATTTGCCTCGTGTAAATTCCCCCTCCTATAAGGGTTTGGAGCATCCCGACAATGGGCCAATTTAACTACTTTAATTAAACAAAACTGAAATTTACAAGTCAAACTAAATCCACGGTTAATGCACTTAGGAGAAAAGGGGTGTGAGGCAAAGGAGGGACGAGAATTGCTCCTCTTCCGAAATCCCATCACTTCCAGAGTCTCATCTTTCTTAATTTTTCTATTTTTGTTACTGTTGTTCCCCTAATCAGAAACGAAATGTAACAAATATATGAAAAATAACCGTTCTAAAGTAATGGTCGACAAGCACAGAGCCTCGACCACTGAAAACTGGGAAATAACGAATCTAGGCTGGATGAAATGTACAGTGATAATAACAGAATAACAATAATTTCAACTTGTGTATAAAAACACTTTATAAGAAAAAAAACCCGCAATCGATTCGTCGGTTGTGTTAAACCCCCCTACGAATCCGTTGGAGTTTCTTATAGGAGGACGACCAGCGCAATCAATCGCCCGAGTAGAAAATTGGGATTGTTCTAAGAGCAGAAGCGATTACCCATCAGGAGAGGAGTCTTGGCAACCGAGGTGGGAAACTAACAAAGTTAATTATATCTTCACAAACTTTCCAGCCGGTGTTCTATGTTTCTGACATAAGGAGTATAAACTTTTCGCGACTGCCAGCCGAAGATAGAACGAGAATGGAAGCTTCACCAAGGGTGCTCGATTTACGAACTGTTTCACCAAACAAATTAGCCCATCGCGCCTGCACGTTAGCCTTTTTCTGAAACTTTACACACAAAAAATAATGGCCATTAACGTTTCAATCTAAAGGATCCTAAATGCAAACGGATAACTTAACTGAGCAAAACCAGATAACAGTAATGAATCTCATATACGGCTAATCTCAGCTCCGGTTCTGTTAAGAGGAAGACCGACGAAGACCCTGAAACTATAACGATTAAGAACGGGAAAACTTTTTTTTTTGAGCTTATTCCAAAATACATTTCTTTTACTATTATTATTTAATGATATACATTTGATGGATGATTTTAAATGGACTAATCAAAATTTCTTAAGCTAATTTCTAATAAACAGAACAGCTGTTGAAACAACGATTCAGCAAGAGAGAGGGAGAAAGATAGAGAAAGAGAAAAAGAGAGAACGAGAGAGAGTGAGAGGGGAAGGAGAGGGAAAGAAAGGCGCAAGAAGGTAAAGCGAGCGAGAAAGAGAGAGAGAGAGAGAGAGAGAGAGAGAGAGAGAGAAAGAGAGAGAGAGAGAGAGAGTGAGAGTAAGAGTGAGTGAGAGAGAGTGAGTGAGAGAGAGTGAGTGAGAGTGAGAGTAAGAGTGAGTGAGAGTGAGTGAGATTGAGAGTAAGAGTGAGTGAGAGAGAGAGTGAGTGAGAGTAAGAGTAAGTGAGAGAGAGAGAGTGAGTGAGAGTGAGAGTGAGAGTAAGAGTGAGTGAGAGAGAGAGTGAGTGAGAGTGAGTAAGAGTGAGTGAGAGAGAGAGAGAGTGAGTGAGAGAGAGAGTGAGTGAGAGAGAGAGTGAGTGAGAGTGAGAGTGAGAGTGAGAGTGAGAGTAAGAGTGAGTGAGAGAGTGAGTGAGTGAGTGAGTGAGAGAGAGAGAGAGAGAGGAAGGAAGGAGTTTGATTCTTGAATAATGCTTTATTAGAAAAAAAAAAGGAGGAGGGAAAGTGAAAGAGTTCAAGAAAGGGGGAAGGGAGTGAGAGATAGTAAGAGAAAGAGAGAAAGGGAACGAAAGAGGNTATCCTGTGTATAAAATTATAAAATAATAAAAAATTAAATAAAAAGGAGAGAGTGAGAAGAAAACAGAGGGAGAGAGTAAGAGATGAGAAGGGGTAAAATGGTGAAAGAGAAAGAGAGCAAGAAGGGGAGAGAAATTGATGGATTGATTGATTGCATAATGCTTTATTTTTGAAAGAAAGAGAGAATGGGAGGGAAGGAGAAGGAAGTGTAAAAGAAAGATGGAAGGAGGGATTAGAAAGAGAGGGGCGAGGGTGTAAAAGAGAGAAAGAGTGCCATAGAGAGTGGGGGAAAGAAAGAGAGTGATAGGGAAGAAGATTGTGAGAGGGTGAAAAATGTAGAGAGATGGAGATAGATAGATAAGAGCTGGACAGATGGAAAGAGAGAGAAAGCGAAGAGTTGGGAGAGAAGGTGAATGAGGGAGAGTATAAAAGAGAGACTGAAAAGGGGTGAGAAAGAGAGGGGGAGTGTAAGAAAGAGAAGGAGAACGATGGAAAGAGTAGTGGAAGAGAGTCAGAGTGAGAGGGAGGGGAATGTAGATATAGATAGTTAGAGATGAAGATAGTTAGATATGTAGATAGATAAGAGAGAGAGGAAGAGAGTAGTGAGAAGGATGGGGTGGGAGAGAGGGTGAGAGGGAGAGAGAGAAACAGAGAGAGAGGGTGAGAGGGAGAGACAGAGAGAGAGGGAGAGAGAGAGAGACAGATAGATAGAGAGAGCAGAGTGAAAGATAAAGAGTGAGTGGAAGGGAGAGCGTTTGATTGAATGAATAAAGATAACGTGAGTGAGAGGGAAGGAGACAGTGAGGAAGAGACAGATCGATGGAGACGCGAATATTCGAAACATTTTCCGAACGCATTTTTAAAGTTTATATCAATATTGTGGAAAGGGTTTGCAGGAGGTAAGTAAAAGTCATCAATACAGAGACACGCTTGCGCAGGACAAAACTACAGATAAAACACTGCAATAATTAACGATGACGATCTCATTTCATGCCAATAATTACAAACGTCTCAACTTTATTACTCCGTACAGCGATTGTTAATTAAATCCGTCCCGATTGAAAACTCTCCGACCTCTGACCTTAAAGGGCGGAACTGTCTGCAACAATTGCCCCTCACTGCACTTCACTTTCTGTGACCTAGTAAAGCGAATTGTAAAATCGATAAGATAGAGTTGGAAGTGTAAACTTTCTTCCCCCGAGCCGGGCTTTTAAGAGAGCGGTCGGAGTAGGCGTCATACGCAATATTGTTCAATCAATAGAATACAGCCAAATGCTGAGGAACGTATATACTGAAACATTGATGCTAATGGGTTCCTAATCGTTTTTGGCTGTTTCTTTAGTACAGTTTGCCGTATTTTATTAATGAACTATGTACTTTGTCAGGTTAATTTCTAAAACGATTGAGAAACCTATTTATCCCATATTCACTGCATAATCGAGAGCATGCACATGTCGGCAACCATTCCGTCATAAATTTCCTTTGTGTTTTATTCTAATCCGAGTATTTTATGTTATTTCCCTTCCCAATACATTCTCGATTTAGTTGATCAAAAAAATAGTTCGTCCGACACACTTGTTTCATGATTATTTTACTTTTATGAATATGCTTTCTTTTTTTTAAATTGGAATGAACTCGTCGGCGGTTTGGCCATTTTCCGTTATCCTCCGTTTTCGTGCTAAAAAGAGTTTCCTTTTCACGATATCATCACATCGAGATTGTGATACTCCGCGCTTACAAATTAAACCGGACAGGCGTACCACCAAAAGATACAATTTAAAAAACGATGATCGTTCGGTCTACGCTAAAAAAATTGAAAAATGGCATTCTCTTACAATAATAATATATTAAACTAATGACTAATATTAAAGTCAAAAACATAAGTTGGACTTTAATGATAAAACATAGACACGTCGGGTATAATTTGCGGTTGAAATCGGAGTAGCGTTGTGCTGTAATCAAATACTCGTCTGAATAGGTAAATAAAATGCAAATACTGTTTATATCAAGGCAGACGTGAGTAAAAACAAGAACACACACGGAAACCGTCAGGTCTATTGCTTGTTTGAAAATAGTCTTCACAAAACACAGGGTAAATCTGAAGGTCTGGGTGTTAACAAGGATTTATAGGAAGTAGAGGTCTTGTGCAATGTTTTCAAAGATTTAAGGTTATCGAGGTTTCAGGATGAAAGATTGCACTAGGAAGGTTGGACATGATGTACGCATCATGGGCAATGTTTCAAAGGATTTTGTGTTAGCAGGAAGGTTTCGAGATAAAAGGTTTTGTATTAGGATGTTGGAATGAGGGTTCGAGGTGTCATGGGTGCATCTGTATCGATTTGTGTGAGACTGAAGGAAAATTTGAAGGTCTCGTTGTATTGTACGGTTGGATACATAGGATGAAGCTTGGGCAATGATTTGAACAACTTGGATAATCAGAAAGGTTCGGAATGAAAGTTGTTGGACGATGAGCTTGGAATGATGGTCCAGGGTGTCATGGATGCGTATGTATCAATTTCTGGCGGGTTTGAGGGCACATCGGAATATCTGGGTGATAGTAAGGTTGGATACGAAGTAGTGAACTAGGACGAAGGATTTTCTACAGCTGATTTTGTGGAAGTTGGAATTTGGTCTTATACTGCATTTCTTGAACCATTTTTTCAAACAGAACAGATGGTTCTGGAGGTTCCTGAAGGCCACTGGGCCTGGGATTGCTTAAAGGACGGTCTGTATACTTGAAAAGTACTGTGTATTGATGGTAAATTGTGTCAATTTATCAAAATTTGTATTGTTCGACTTCTGGGAGTCAATAATAAAAGTGGATATAGCGACGATGACTGTATATCAATTTGTAAAATGAGTTCTGCGGCTCGTGCAAATATGATCCAGGGGTAAAGAAAAACGAAACAATATTATTTTGCATTTTAATATATTTCAATAAACGACTGAGAAGGTTATTCAAATTCGCCCTACAGATCTTGTTTGTATTTCCACACCAAAAGGGGGGGGGGAATCAATCAAATATTTGTTCAGGGCCAACAAAATTTCGAGATTTATCAGTTTCTAGAAATAAAAATGTTTACCATAGCAACGTTTAATTTACTCCCATAAATTACCCTGTGAGAAGATAAAAGTACTTATGGGGATATGGAACATGGAGAGATGCTTAATGAAACAATGGAAAACCAAGATCAAGAAGAGGATGTAGCAATGAGACACTCTTTTGCCAAACCTGTGCAGCACGTTGGCAGCCCGGGCACTCGTGCTTCATGGACCCCTGTGATGACCCTGCACGTTGGCAGCCCGGGCACTCGTGCTTCATGGACCCCTGTGATGACCCTAAGTATACCTGTACTGTACCTAAGTACACAGTTCTGTATACCCTCAGAGCCGCTTACAGTACTACTCTTATCCACATTTTGGATTCAGCCCGGGGAAAAGCAACCACACGCAAGCCCAGTTCACCATTGATCAACGGTCTTACGGCCACCCCCTTACTCAGATGACAAGGCTGCTATTACACAGCTAAAGCACAAAGTTACACCATCTGATCTCTACCTTGGCTCACTGGTTCGACGGACAGTTTGTTTGAACAACGGAAGATGTTGCCTCACTGGACAGTGAAAATAGGGAAATGTCCTTCCCAGACTATCTAACAAACCAGGTTTCTTTTAGGTACATTCCAACCTTTCCGGCTTCAGGATATATGAAAGCTTCCAGTGGGTTTTATCACTCTAAAAATAATACCATCACGAGTCCAACTGGGACATACTTGTATCACCCCTACAGTAGTTCAGTTATTATCCGTTTGAGGAAGCAATAGGAAGGACTGGGAACATTTGTCTCTATTATTGGTTAATCCAAACACCAGAGCTGATAGTAGGTCCAATAACCTGACTTCATAGGTGCATGAAGATAAAGAAATGAACATCTGACAGAATAGCACACCGAGTCCGACGGTCAGTAATCGATCGAATTTCCTGCAGACCGCACAGAGAAATCCAATCTATTCTAGTTCCATCTTCACTAAAACGTAATTCCCACTGCTAATTTTATCGCTACATTTTCCCAACGTTTAATAAATCAATTTTTCGTCGTTTTTATATAAACTCGGATTTAGTGAATTACTCGCACGGGCGAGTGATCATGTTTAAAGATGAACCAGAAGAACAGGGAAAAGAGACACACATTGTAGATGTGAACGGATGGTTAGAGGAATATTAAACCATGTTATTTCATTGACAAAGCCATTATAAAACACATTATTTGAAATACGATATCCACGATGAGATGACGAGGACGAGGACGATAGGAATCGTGTTGCCATATTGTCTGACTCGGTTTTGTACTCGGTCCGGCCTTGATATTGAATCCAATGCCGGAGTCCACGGCCGTTAATAAAAATTAAATTACTCAACACGCCAAGGCCGAGGAAAAATTCTTGTACTTTAACATAGTAGATAAAACGAAAAAATAATAAATTGACTGTCCTACCTCAATACGAACTGTCCATCTGGTATCATCCGTGTAAAGGATCTGCAAAACAAACGAACAAATTACAATAAGAAAAACAAAGAAAGACAGAAACAGATAAATGGACCAAAACACAGTCGATCCAGCGCTTCTGAAAACATTTCAAATTTTATCATCAACGCGTCTCCCTCAGTGGCAAATTTGTACCAACGTGTAAAAAGTATTAGATAACGTACTAGGTGGGGAAAACACAAAACAGCCGCATGTGGGTCATTCAAGGTCTTAGAACAATTATCATTCCCCACTCTCATCTCGGTTTATTTATGTTTAATATGCTCTCCAAAACGCCTCTGAGAGGGTTTAAAAACCATTTTCCATGTAGAAATTGGTTTATTGTTATTATTTTTTATTGCCTAGATTTGCTGTAAATAATGCGTATTACCTCCTCTGGTCTCGCGAAAGGCTATAAATCTCCTAAGCATCATCATAAGCGATCTGAGTTCGTCTTTTGAAACAGAATCCCATTCTTTAACAAGAGCGGTGGAAGCGTCGAACGCTTGTTGATGGCGGCGAACAATTTCTAACCCGTATCTTTATCCTATCCCATCAGTGTTCCACGGGATTCAGGATGCTGGGCAATTCATTTTGGTAATCCCTATATGCTATAAGTATTTGGTGACAACTCGAGCTACATGCAATTTATTATGCATTAACACGAATTGGTCCCCAATGGAGCGAATGGAACCACAGCTTCCAGACGAACTTCCTCTATGTACCTTAGTGCAGTCACAGATCCATTTTATATCTGTCATTACGGTACTGGCATAGATTCCACCCCATACCATAAATGGCTTTGAAAAGGACGCATGTCACATGAAGCACACCAATCTCCACGTCTTCTCCACACACGGTCCCGATGATTGGCACAGATCAAACCGGCACTTATCTGTGAAGAGAACACCCCGTTATTCAACTGCCCAAACGAGATGCTGATTTGCGAATAGTCGCCTTTCTATTCGATGCCTTTCCTGTAGTAGAGAACCTGGTGTATGACGTCTAGAGACTAGGCCATTCTCACGAGCTGTTAGAGCTCAGTCTTAACGTAAAGTGAGATAACTGCTCACGAGCAGAGTCTAATCGTTAGTACAGTGTGGCCATGTTTTTTAATTCCCTCCTCCCGTACAGTAAAAATTTCCTATACTTAGAAACGTCATGATCTGCATGCAGGTCATTCATCCGACCGATGAATTAGAGACCGATTTTGGTCTCCAACATTGAACGTGTTAAATGGGATCATATTGCCACTTGATTTTGAGCGAAATTTAGGTCTCTAGGCTATTATGCGGTTCGATTCTTGCTACTAAGTTACAACTGTCATAAAAATCACACAGTATATCAAGAAACCAGCCAACACTGGCGCTAAATTTGAGGGATTAAGTAAGGTTTAAAGTAACATAGTGGGTTCTACAGATAAAAAGTTTAGATATGGCTTGGGCTGTTTAGTAAGGATGATTGGAAAGCTTGAAGTGGACTTTAACTTTGGACGGGAGATCAGATCACAGATGAAAGAAATGTTATGGTCGCTATTGATTGAGGTTAGTGGCGTAGTAAGAAATTTGCCAATATGTCTAAGAACTTTTAATCGGAAAAATGATATACTTGGTATTAGATGGATTCAGGTTGGAGGTTCGAGTTCGTTATGTCCAGACTGGTCGCAGTAATGTCTTGGAGTGAACAGTAAACGGAGTATCAGTATTGGATCGAGTTAGTTGAGCAACCAGCACTCGGAGAAGACAGATAAAAGAGAAGCCAACAATAACACTCCTTTGGTAGTCTAAGGAAGGAGGTCTCGAAGATATCGTCCTTTAAAGCGACTAGGTGGGTTCTCACGATGGGAACGTTTAGACAAGTCTTAACGGCTGTAGGGTTAGAATGGAAAGGAAGCTTACAACATTATTGACATAATTGTTTGGTACACGTTTCTGCTTCTCGCTATATTAGAGGTAGGTTTGCCATTGAAGATGGTGAAAAGCGACAGTCAGCCAAAAACATCAAAGACAGGACCCCCGAAAACTACTTCAAACAGCTACGAAATGGCTTGTCTCAAGCTCAAGGCAGGATACACGAGAATACTTGATTTGTAACATTCAAAAAATGATTTGAACCACTTCTATTATGTGCCGAAAAGGTTGTCTATTCAAAAATCCGTCAAAAAAATTCATTGAATTTATTGACTCTCCTCGAAACCCACGTCTAGCAGGTGCTCAGATATCAAACAAAAACGACAATAAATGTCGTAAACTAATCGTCACCTACTTCATATTTATATGATCATGTACTTGAATTGTGATGTTAATTTATTTGGACATTAATACGGAAATGATGTCATTGGCGACATTTATGGATTTTTAAATGAAACGTGAAATATTAGACAACACATTCTCGCATCTAAATCAGAAAGGTCTCGACAAATTTTTATTGTTGTCGCACGTGATTTCCCAACGGGCGCGATCTCGAAGGTAAATTTAACCTAAATCTTCTTGATTTGAATATAAGTTAATACAGCACTGAAAAAATCAGCCAACGGGCGAATTTTAATACAGCAACATCGGCATGTACGTGATCACTCGGTTTTAGTTCTTGATCTATCAGCCATTGAAAACTGTTGCCCAGTATCGAAATGAAACATGAGAAAACGAATAGCAGGAAATTTGTTTTTCACAGACTGGAGGGGGTATCGCGATGCACAGCGGGGACGAACGAAATTATGATGACCTATCACTTAATCACTACATTTCCTTCCGCAAAAACAACATCCTGGGAGTGAATTGCCTGCATTACGATATTCGTACTATACGATATATTCTCATTCTTAAATCTCACATTCACACCAAACCACATATCCTGTCATCGGCCTTCTTGTGATAATCAAAATCCTAGAAAGACTATTTGTCAAAAGTTCAATACCCGGAGACCAGTGATGCTTGAAAGTATGGTGCGAGGTCGAGACAGATATCAGACGAATACGGGTGTCTCACAAGGGAGCGTTATCGGTCCAATCATGTTTGTATGCTGACTTTTCTTACACATCCCAACAGCATCATTACCACGGGGATGATACCGCAGTATCGTCTTCTAACAAGAAACCTATTCGAGGCACCTCCATCATCCAAGAACACTTTGAATTTATCGAAGAATGGAGCAAAAAGTGGAGGAAAACACTGATTGAGGGAAAATGTATACAGTGTACATTGAAGGAAAAAAACACAGTCCTCCACTGAACATTAAAAACAAGGAGCTACGGAGTTCCACTTGAGTCAGATACTTAGCATATCGAGATTCCTAGGCAGCAGGCTGACATGGAAAATCCCAAGACTTAAGAGGCAAATTAGATAACTACGAAGACTTTTCGGCCGAAATTTGTCTCAACCGTCCAAACCCAATACAAGACATTATTGCGACCACTCTCGACATAGTGGAGCCCCAGACATCATCCAATTGGAAATGTCTAGGACATATAGCACGACCATACCAGAGAATATAGGGTGACCAAAATTACTAGTATCGATCAAGCTAATCATTAAAGGGGTAACGACCTATTTTCTAAATATTTTTATATTAAACCACAATTGTTTGTGCACATGTTGAACTGCTCTCATTAGATTCCGTGTTTCAGATGACGGACAAATAATTTTTTGAGTGTTGCAAATCAAGTGTTCTGATGTATCTTCCTTGAACGTGCAACCTGCCATTTCCTAGCTGTTGTCGTTTTTGGTCGCCGTTTCTTCGATGTTTTGGTCTGTTAGATGCGTTTAATCTTTTCAGCATCTTCATTGGCAAACCCACCACTGAATATGGTGAAAAGCCGAAACGCGTTTGACAGACAAACCTACGAATAAATGTTAACTAAAATGTCAGGAATCGACTCAGCTAATAATTAAATGGATAAGGATCAACTGTCTATTTTTTTTATATTAACCCACAACCGTTTCTGCACATAATGGAACTGGTCTCATAAGATTCCAACCTGCTGAAGAGGTTCAAATAATTCAAAAATAGAAAAAAGATCATATTAAAAAATCATGCTGTTTCAGTATTTTCGTGGGTTTGTCCAATGTCTCATATTTTGCAAAACACTTCATTCAAAACCACTTCATTTGCGTTCGGTTTTTCCCTTAGAAATTAAGTTGAATGACTTTTGGAAGAGAACAAACAAAATGGGACCGCGCCCAAAGAATAAAGCCCGTTCACCAATAGGAACCGGACGATTTGTCTTCAGCAATATTCCATTTTTTTCCTCTTCCCCGGAGTGTTTTATTCCTACCGTCCAGATATTTCTGGAGATCCAGTCGTCCTTGGAGCCTCCGCCGGCCCACTGGACCACGGCCGTTGCCGTCTCAGATGTTTAATAGTGCACACCCTTGACCATAACCGACAACAAAACCAAAAAACCCCTGCTCCACATGTTTATAACGGAACTTTGGCGGCTATTGGAGAAAAAGATGAAGGTTGACTTCCACCACCATAATAAGACATTACGCAACGTCTATTATTTAAGCACAGTGTCCCTACCGACCCAAACAACTTCAGAGGCATTTCATGTATTGACTCACAGTTGCAAAGCTGTTACTTCGTACATGGAAGATTAAAAATCTTAAAATCATCTTAAAATGATTACAGGACGGATTTTCGGAAAGTAGACAATTGGACATGTCTCTTCTCGCTTATTAAATGTTAAATCCATTATATTTCGTGGTCCGATTGACCAAACAACTTTTTAAGTATGAAGTAATAATTCATCCTTATGTAAGGTATTGGTTGAAATAAAAAAGTCAGTGTCACGAGCGGGATTCGAACCCACGACTATCGGCTAAATACGCCGCTGCTCTACCACTTGAGCTATCGTGACTTCGATCCATTTGTCGCCGAGAATCGAATCCTGATTACAAGACATTTGAAAAATGGCTGAAAGGAGGGAAAATTCGAAAGGTGGGTTGATAAGGGGAGTTGGTGTCCGAGTCGATCGAAGTCACGATAGCTCAAGTGGGAAAGCAGCGGCGTATTTAGCTGAAGGTCGTAGTTCGAATCTAGCTCGTGACACTGACTTTTTTATTTCAACCAATACCTTACATAAAGATTGATTCATTGAAAGATCTTACGAATATTGTTAACCTAGAAATATCAAAAACGAGAAATATGACTTTTGCCCTTTTTTTACTTTTTAAGGCGGCTTTTGACACACAGTTAACTGAAGGCTTCTTCTAATGAAGATGACAAATCTTGGCTTCTCTTCTGCAATTATTAATACGCTAGCTACCGTATTTGCTCATTCTGGTTTTGTTGTTAATGTTAACAACACTGTCTCCCAATATATCCCGGGGTTAGACAGGGGTACGTCCTTAGCCCCATGCTGTTTTCGTTATTTATTAAACCCTTTCTTGCCCAAAGTCGCTTAAAAGCAATACCAATTTTAGCAATTTTGTACCCTACACCCGCCCCAAACTCACGAGATTAGGTACGCTTTAGTAAATTTGGTACTGCCCTGAGGCAAGGTTTGGCAAGAAAGTATTAAATCTCGCCTGACCGAATGGTACTTTAGAGTACTGGTTGGATCCTCACACTCTCCTTTGTCCAGGATGGAAGCGGGAGTCTCTCAGGTTAGCGTCCTCGGGCAGGTACTGTACTCAGTGTATACCCCTGATACTTCTTCCACACACGCTGAAAACACTGCCATTTTACCCTCCAACTGAACAATGGCATTGAAACATTGAACAATGAATCAAAAATGACGAATGAAAAAACTAAACCTTCACCATCCGTCGCATCACTCTACCGGAGGTAGTCTAAACCTATAGATAAACGACAATAGATTGGAGATCTATTATAACATCACCCCGTTTGTTTTTTTGGTATGTTGCACATGGGAAGAAGTTGACATGCCATTAGCTAAACAGCTTTTAATGAGGGAAAAGAGTGCACGTTTTCTAGATCAAATTTCAGAGAGTTTCAGCTTTTTCTTACCAAAGTCACTGAGTCTACGTGGTCCTATATCCTATCCTAAAAAAGAATTTCAACATTTTTATTGTTATTTCTGTTGTACTGACATCTGGGAGATTGGAAGCAGAGATTTTTCGGCTCCTCTTAAAATGATTCCAGGACGGCAGTCCACGACCTTTATATTTTCAAGGACGTGTTAATATCCGCTGTCAGTTGAAATAAATCTCCGAAGAGGGGAAAAAACGCGAAACCGGTTTCTTTGAAAGCGAACAGCTGTGAACGGCCCCTATCATTGCTTCATTAGCTTGTGCGGGGGGCAATTTGCCGCTAACTGTGCTCTTTTGCCACGAAAGGCTTTTTTTTATTCTTTCTTTTTTTTCTTTTTTGAAAACCACCACCATGCTCTGTGTATTGAATATAAAGTACTTGAGTTGGCTAATATCTGCAAACATCAGCGTGAAACATGAAGATACATCCGTATGCCACTAACAAAAGGACCGATGGAAAACTAATGAAACTGAATATATAAAAATTATAGTCAGCCTTATCAATCTTCTATCCATCAGAAATCCGGCAATACTCACATATTAAACCAATACAACCTCGCCATCCCACAAAGGGAGGATTCTTAGTTTCATCCTTTTCACCCTTTACAAACTGACTTTTCTAAACGCCCCAACGCGGTCATTACAACCAAACAAACTCCAGGATCCAAACACCTCGAGGTGATCAATGGCTAGTTCTAATGCTAATCTACTCCTCCACTACACACCAACAGCAAGGAGCTAACAACTTCCATTCAAGTCAGACACTTAGGACTAAAAATTACAACTAGGAAGACTTTTAGAACCCACCGTCAAACCTCTACTAACACTATACAAGACAGGGGGATTCAAGATCTTTGTTCTAACCCTGTTAATTCTGTTAGGTCGTGTTAGATCGAGAAAAATGACGTAGACTTGTAAGAATCGGCTTGTCGAACTAGCAGGGTAGGGCCAATGTTAGATGTTAAGTCGAAGATATAGTCACATTGCTAGCCGTTAGGGCGTAGGTAACCAACATGACAGCCATGAATTTAACAGCTGTTTTTTGTTTACACGTATTTTTATTCTTAAAAACGCATTAATGTAATCAGACCAATACATTTCTTTTGTTAATTTCTGACCTGTCCTTATACTCTCATTCATAAGAGATACACTAAATTTTTCATTTCAACCAACACCTTACATAAAAATTAATTAATGGAAAGAAGTTATTTGGTTAATCGGACCACGAAATATAATGGCTTTTTTTGTTTATTTATTTTACTCATAGTGTCTTGTGGTTTTTGGAACTTGTTGTGTATCTAAATTCATTTCACACGATCCCACTTGTCATTTTCTTTGTGTAAATAAAAGCAAAACAAAAAACAAATCGAATTATATATAATAACCTAGATATACGTGCATAGTAAACAAGAAAATGTTAATGTTGTAGTAAAACGCTTGGTTAAATGACTTATTTGTACACAGAACAATAAAAATAAGGCAACTAATTATTATTAATGAATTAAAAACTAACTAATTTCATTAAATTTTCAAGTTGTACATCGAAAAATATGTACAATATTATACATTTTAATTTTTTTGTTGTTTGAAAAATCATTATTACTGGGATATCACCATCCTTCCAAACAATACTTGGGCCTTTCGATACATATATATTATTAGTTTTTTTCACCAAAATGTACGGAAATGATAGAAATTTATATAACAGAAAATTTGAAAAAATTGAGTTTTTCATACAAATGTTATCATGCGTGTTATAAAGGTAGATAGGATTAGTCTGCTATCTTATCAATTCAGCTTCATATAGGATTGTCCACGAATGAGTACGACGACAGACTCGTTGGAGAAAACACGCTTCATGATTCAAACATCTTTTTTTTCTCTCTCAAGTTTTAAGCAGTGCCACCCTTAAGCAGCTCCTAGAATTCTTTTGTATTTCCTGACAGCCAATTACTAAGTATATATTAATGTCGTCCATTCATATTGATGTCTATATAAATGAGATTTCACATTCAATTAAAAAAGAAAAAAAGGGAAGTGAAGAAAAATTTCATTATAAAAGGGTTGAATTAAACAAGGTACGAATGGCGAGTTATGCTTAGGTCTATAAGTCTTCTCAAAATCCTATTATTACCCAGGCTTTCATTACCCAGTAAGTAATTGTTTCTGGTTGTTTGAAAAAGTTACATACGTTTCTTTTTAATAAAGAGTTTGTATAAAGCAGGCAGTAATTATGTAATTTAACCAATTAAATATTACCCCTAGTAAAACTAGTTTAATAACATTCTTGTCTAATTGTCGGGTGTAATTAAAATAATCAAATAGACATGCACTGAATATATATTAGTAGTCAAGTCCGACCGGTAAAGCTGAAAAATAAATGTTATCTATATTATCAACAGTGAGCTTAGTTATTTGTTATCTTATCTGTTCAGGTTTTTATTAGGATTTTCCCTGTGTGGGTACGACAGACTAAAAAAACAAAACCTGTAGACACAAACAATAATTGTCGCACGACAAAGAAGTCACCTACCTATGAATGCACCCTAAAGAGAAACGGAGTACTAAAGGCACAATGGATATGATGGTAGATCATAGGGCTAGATCTCAAGGGTATACCTGTCGGTTGCTTCTACACCTCAAATGCAACAAAAAGGTTCGTATGGACCATGATCCGATTCTCAACCATTTCGGATATATGCACCATTTTATGTTTTTTCCAACTATCTAAGTCATAAATCTACTCGTAGCTCTTGAACTATTCATTTTGGAAAAATTCACGGTAGAACTTGGTAAATTTCATAACTTCTTCGTTTATTAAGCTTTCTAGCAGTATATCCTTTTCTTTAATTACTTCGAATCAAAATGCAGAAATTTTATACTTATGGGAAAAAGTGGTGTTAAAAGGGTGGAATTCGGGTTAATCTAATAATTCAACTTTTTGCTCTGGACAAAATGTATTAACCATATTTAATTTAACAAAAAGCCCAAAAAAGAAAGAAAAATGAAGCAAAACACACAAAAAATGGGATATAAACATAGCGAACAGCCTAAGCAGTAAAATTGGACAAAATATCTACACTAAACACAGATAAAAAAAGGACAAAAATACAGAAGTTGTAAAACCCGGCTTTAACCTAATAAAATAGCACAAAAACAAATTCAACGTAAAAATCAAAGAAAAACATAAAAAGTGGCAATAAACATAGCTAACAACGAAAGTAGAAAAATTGGACAAAATATTTACAACAAACACGATAAAAAAAGGATAACACAGAAATTGTAAAAAACCAATTTTCATCTCTTCAAAAAAGTTAACATAATTTGGTTGTTCACTATGTTTATTGTCACTTTTTATGTTTTGTTTGATTTTTACGTGGAATGTTTTTGCGCTTTTTCATTATGTGAAAAAGAGACGGTGTTCTGTCAGAGAGTCTGAATAATATTTTAATAAAAATCTAACAACTCTACTTCATCATGTTTAATTCCTCTCACGACTTGAGACCCATAGCAAATAACGGCTTTTGTAACAGTAAAACCATCTTTCATTTTTAGCTTATTTCCCATTTTCATGAAAATTATTATTTTAGATTTATTTAGGTTAAGCCGAAGGTTCCATAAACTTACCTATTTTTCTATCGAGAATCCTTTTTTGGGTGCTTGTGAGCTGAGTGCCAATATAACTGTATCATCTCCAAATTCAAAGCCTTAATCTTGGTTCCAGGTTTTGTTGGTAATAACTGGACGTTTTATCTCCCTGGCCCAAGTCTTAAATCAAATTCAGTCCTTGGTTTATTTCCTGACCTATAGGACACAGGACCTACTAGCTCTTGCACCCATCTGTATACCAGGGGTAGTCGGTATTAACTGGGATTCATCTCCCCCAGTCTGCTCTGTCTATCTTGACTTGAAATTTCACATCAAATCTACATTTTAACCGTCGACAAGTATCTAGGTTAAATTCACACGACATTTAAGAGAGATAACTTTGATTGGAGGTGTTTCTTAGGAAGCTTCTTATTTCACGAGGAAGTTAGACTTTTTTCCCAGGAGTATTCTGTTCAATAATATTGGTTCAATATAAAATCAAGAAGAAACCTCGGTGATTTCGTGGTCTTTTGAAGTTTCCTATCAGCTCAATTAATTTTCATATGCCTACATTTTTACAGAAGAAATATATATCGGAGCAAATACTGCAGTGGACATTGTCAAATGTCGCTGTGATTAATTGCGATAGAGAAACGGAAATTGTCCTGGAGATTGCCAAAGAGTAAATACCAATTGCGCTGGTGGTAATGAACGAATTTTAATTTCACGGATGCATCCCACCCACGCACGCATTTTATTGACTGAAACAGTTTTCCAACAAAACTTTTTAAAACAAGTTACTAAAAGAAAAAGGGTTTTTGGATTTTTTCGGTGTGCGTGTCAAGGTAAAACAGTCTCTTCGCCAATAAGCGTCAATTTGATCAATTCCAGTTGGCATTGCGTAATCAACTCGACCTTTTTACGCGGCATCAATTTTTGATGTCTGTCGACGATAGAAATTCAAAATGTAGATTGATTCATTCATGCATTCAATTCATGACAGAGTTAATTTGTTTGGGTACACAGGGCAACGAGGATGCCGATAATTTGGAATATTCGTTCACAACTATTGGCATTGGACGTCAGGACAGAATAGGATAGAACGATAGCAGTACTGCTGACTAGGCACTGTAGACCGGAGGCACATATATGTGACTTGGAGGTGCAGAACGTGTATTCTCTTTGTACGAAGGTCACCCCTTTGCGGCTTATCGAAAACGTTCGTCACAGAACGATCGTAGTAAATAACGGCTGAACTACTAGTTCTAGGATGTGTTAGGACTACAAAAGTAGTAGAATTGCTGACTAAATACTGCCGGCTTAATGTCTTCATTGTTCATCACTGGCATTCCTAGAGAGAGGGACATTAGTTGCTGAACACTGTGCCAGAGAGATCAAAAGACAGAATTACCAACAAAAGAATAGCCGGACTAAACGCAACTACTTCATCGTTAGTAAAATCCAAACCTTTTGAGATTGCGCCATGCACCTGCCAGACACTGAGGAAAACGACAAAATTACACTTGCACCCTTGGCCCCGGTATAGACTCTGAACAACAGAAAAAAAAACCTGAGCAGATATTGCCAGAATGGATGGATTTTCTAGGTACTTGGGCATGGGGGCAAGTAGAAGCCATAAATTTGCCAAGGATATTTCAATGAAGACACCTATCAATCGTGAAACCTTTCGGCTACCTAATTGCCGAAAACGTAGATCCAACCGACAATTGGTTAATATAAAGTCATCGGCTAGATGGGATTTTATTCCAGGACGGATGAAAAAAAGTTCATCGACGGATTATCGCAACAACTATTGTACCTAGGATGTATTAGGATTAGAACGATAGTAGTTCTGCCGACTGACAAGGCAACCGTGTGCATATATTGCCAGGAAGCAGGTGATACAGAGGATGTCCTCTGTTGGTTCAAAGGCCTATCAACAGCCATCTATTCGTGGCATATCAAAAATTCCATCAAAGCATCGTGAAGAAACTAACGGCATAGCTATTAAACGTATTACGTGTTAGTACTCGAATGATAATAGGAAAGCTGGCTGGGCATTTCAAACTTTGCAGGCATTAGGGAGTACCAAGTCTGCGCAGATTTTTCCAGGAAGAAAAAAGCGGAACATCTATTCTGTTGGTGCTACTACCTACCAAATAGAGAAAAAGCCAAAGCCTGACGGATACCCGCGGAAGCCTTCAGATTGGGTAAAAAGGTTTAAACTTAACCAAGAGCTCTAGACTATGATAAGGATTGCACAATAGATTAATAGAAGACTCCTCATAAGCTAAACTTAAAGCAGTAGGCCTCATATCAAATTTCCAAACTGAGATCAATACATAGCGTAGGTAAACATATTCTATATAACCTATAGATGCTTCCACCTTCAACTGAACGCCTTCCAAATGGAATCCGCTAACTTTTAGGACATGATGGGATCACTAGCAAAACAGGAGCAGCCTTGTAATCCTTTCGATCAGAACCGCAAATCACCCTCATAGGATGCTAAAAGCGGAATTGAACAAATGGATTGATAAATGACCACTGGATTCAAGTTCATCAAAATCTCACCCAGGAAGACAAAAATCCACTTTTCTCTCAATGGGCACGAATTAAGGAAGATAATAAACTTTTAAACTGGCTACGGCCCATTAAATTGAGAAAGCAACTGAACTGAGAAAGAAGCGGACTGTCATGAAACAGCAGAGACATCGGAACATATGTGACTGATGAGCATTAGTCGTTTCCGGGCAGCCGGACATACTTTAACCGTTTTAGCTTTTATGGCCTAATAGCATCTTAGCAGAGCAAGACGAGCTTTAGCAATTTTGCGAAAAGGTTAGCTGGAAATCCTATAATTTAAATTGGCGCCAAATTAATCAGTGTTGCCAATACACGGGCAGAACCATCAGGAACAATACTGCTAACATTAAACAAAATTGGTAAACTTGCCATTGCTCTGTAATAACTTTAGGCAAGAAAGGGTTAAATTATTTACTGGACATGAAAAATTTTGTTTGGCAAATATATCAATCAATACAAATGGAAGAGCCATGTTGGAGATAAAAGGTTCAAAGATGGAGATTTTAGATTGGCGTCAAAAAAATCAGTGTTGCCAATACACGAGATGAAACATTGGAATAAAAACACTGCGCTCGTCCTAAACTCACGGGATTAACTACGCGTTAGCAAATTCTTTAAATTTGGTGCTGCCATGAGGCAACGTTTGGCAAGAAAGGGTTAAAGGTAGCGCTTTTTTATACTTTCTGAGGTATGCAAAAAAGAAGGGTCAAGCCAACAATAAATCTTTTAGGACGCAGTGGAAGAAAGGGAGACTAGTCACTATTGACTATAGAAAACCAACCTAAACCTTACCCCCTAGGGTAGGTGGGCAACTATGAGCCTTCCATCTCACCTTCAAAACCGCTAAAAAAGTTAAAATATTAAGATTTTCCTCCTGTAAATCGTCGTTTTCTATTTTCGGTGAATATTTTTTTAGTTTAGAAGAAAAAATAATAAATTTTGAGTCGTGATGTAAATTTTTATGTTAAAAAACCAAGGCCGACGAAACGAACGTGTGCAATCCTATTCTCCACCTGAAAACAAATGTTCCGATTTTTGTTCATGTTGACCCACGCGACTGATGCAAGGTCGAAGCTCATCACGGTGTGTGTTTCGTGACCGAGATGAGGTAAATCTCACACGCCATCGATTTTGACCTGATCACGTACCTTCCTCGGCATTGGTGACCGTATCGAACTGTAACACTTCTACAAACAAACTCGGCATTGAATAATAATCGATTTGCCACCTGAACAGGATTTGCACGTTTTTTTTACAAAGAAATCAAGACCAGTCGAATCGTACATTAAAAAACGGACAAAAGCAAGACAAGTTTGAAAAGGAGAAAAATTCCAAGCTGGGATGATCAAGTTGGGATTTTCTTGCAGTTTTCTTTTCAACGTCGCCTCATCACCATCGATTACTCGACCCAAAGCAGGACAAATATGCATTCTATTGGAAATGAAACCAGAAGAAATAACAACTCAACAAAATTTGCAATTGTTATAACACAACTTGAAAACTTAGTATTTATAAAGGCAAAATAAACCGTTCTAGAGAGCAATTCAAAATTCACAAATTAACATAACCTAACCAAATCAGTTGTTAGTGTTCAACCTTTTTTGGAAGATGTATCTTCTTCCAAAGTTCGGAAAAACTACGGTTTAAAATAAATTATAATAAATAACTAATAATATAATAAAGTTTATAATAAAAAATTATAATTTTTTCCCGTCAAATTAGCCCTTTTTAATTTCAAACTAATCCCTTTTGATTTCAAATTGAACCTTTCTTTAAAGCGTTAAAACAACTGGCTTAGATACAAAAAATATAAGCAGGTAAAACCATATTTGGAATTTTTTAATATAAAGTAATTGGGCACTATGAAGGCCACATAACAAAAACAATTATTACTAAAATGAAAAATGATATAAAATTAAATATAAAAATTAATGATTCTTCTATTAATTTGTGATTTTTAACTAAAAATTCATTTTTTCAATTATAATATTAACCCTTTTTAATTTGAAAGTAACCCTTTTTTTAATTACAAATTCACATTTTTAATTTTCAAAATAACCCTTTTTAACTTCAAAATAACCCTTTATAACTTCAAATTAACATTTTTTAATATCAAGTTAACCCTTTTGTTTAAGACTTACAAAATTTATAAGATGGTATGAAACATAAGAAAGTCAAGTAAGATTTGTGTATATTTGAGATTTGTTAACACATAGTAATTAGGCTCTGAGAAAAACAGAAGAAATATGAAAATTAATTATAATTAAAGTTAAAAATATATAAAATTAAATATGAAAACAAGCGATTCTTCTATTAATTTAGATTTTTTAACTACAAATTCTCTTTTTCAATTATTACATTAAACCTTTTTAATTTGAAAGGAAACTTTTTCAATGTCATATTAACATTAACCTTTCGTTAAAACGTTAAACAAACTCTATGAGATGGTACGATAATATAATCATGTTAAATAAAATTCCTCTATATTTGCGATTTTTTTAAATATAAAATAATTAGAATCTTAGAAGTCCGTATTACATAGGGAAATATAAAATTACTTACAATTAAAATTAAAAAAGCATAAAATTTAATGTAAAAACACCAATGATTTATTCTTCCACTAGAGTTTTTTTTTAAATTCAAGTCCACATTTTTATTTTTCAATTAACCTTTTTTAATATCAAATTGACCCTTTCTCTTTAAAACAATTGAATGAAACTAAGGAAATGGTATGTAATATATGCATGTAAAGTAAAATTCTTGTTTATTTGCGATTTTTGTTTCAATATAAAAAAATTGGGATATTACTGGGTCATATTAGAATTAATTAAAATTAAAATTAAAAATTAATTAAATATAAATAAATTAAATATAAAAATAGAGGAGTCTTCTATTTTAAATTAGAGATTTATTATACTTAAAATACTATTTCCTACATACGATGTACCTACATTCCTACCATTTAGTTTATTTTATTATTTTAAAGAAAGGGTTAATTTGACATAGAAAAGGTTAATTTGAAATTAAAAACAATTACTTTGATGATAAAACTATTAGAATTTAAAATGGGCTAATTTGACAGAAAACCATCATGTGTAAAAACAAATATTTCTTCTATTAATTCATGATTTTTTAAATATAAAATAATTAATTATTCGATAAAGTAATTGTTTATAAAAGGTTAATTAGACGTTAAAAAATTAATTTGAAATTAAGAAAGATTAAGTTGATGTAAAAAGGGTTCATTCACCCACAAAAATAAGTTTTTAAACCATTATGAACAAAGAATCTTGATCAAGTTTTGGCCACCGTCATGATCGCAGTTGGCCGAAACAAAATATAACGATGTGTGTGTGAAATAGGTGTTTCAGATTTTTGGAGGGGCCGCCCGCAAAATCCAGGTTATTGGCCATTTGTGAGCTTTATTAACAACGGACCTGAATCAAATTTTAGCCACTGTTTTATGAACAAAATCAGTCCTCTTTGGCCAATTAAAAAAAAATTGTGCACTTTTGGTATTAAAATTGTGTCGTTTCATTATTCAAAACTGAAAACTAATGTCCGTGGGTACATGAATATAAAAGTAAAAACAAAACACAAACGATTAAACAGGTTTTTTGCTTGTTATTCTATTACGCCTGTGCAGTGGAGGTGGGTAAAGGATGTAGGCGGGATTGCTGGAGAAAATAATTGATACCTGCGAGATTCATCCGCTATTCACTATTAGTTTAAAGAACTTGTTTTATTTCTCTTTCAGCCATTAGTTTGGAATTATAAAGAAAAGAGCTTCACGGTGGACGTTCGGTCATTTTTTCGATAACGAAAGATTTTCGTTTTACAACATGTAACTTTTCAAAACTTGCAACTTTTCAGATTTCCTTTAAATTTTTTGTTCTAAATAGAACCGAAAGAATACTTTTGATTTCAGAACTGATAAGTTTTGAATGGTTTGTCAGCACCACACAGCACATTTCACTTGATACCTCATACTATCTGTCAAATAAAATTAAAGGAAGAAGAAATATAAATACTGACTATATAATCCCGGAAACATTCTTTACAATATCCTAACAAAGTTTCAACAGATTATAAAGAGGAAGACCTCAGGAGAGCATCAGATACAACGATATGTTATAAAGATGGCACAAAAGAAAAAAATCGAAGGAACCGGATCGGGAGTTTTTTGTACAAGTCCATATGAGGAATCAAGCTCATTAGGTATTGTACTTACCAACACACTGTTAAGTACACTTGGGTCATTCAAACAGAAACGCATGTCATCCATCAATGCTTGTGCTCTAAAAAATCATAAAAGAGGTTACACTGGCAAAAAAAATCCTCATAAGAGCGTATAGCCAAGCAGGTATTAAAGCATTAGCGTGTAAAAAATTACATCAAAACTAGTCAGAGAATGTATCCAAATTCTCCAAACCTTGGGTGGTAACGAGAAAGCAGAGCCGGAGGAAGATCTGCAAGACCATACATAGGCCCCGGACCTACACTTGGGATAACAAAAACCAATACAGAATCCTCAACCGCAGAAAGGATCCAAATAAAACAAAAGAAACAGTGAATAAACTATAGCGGGATTAGACACAGTATACTTATGCTAAAACAACCCTCACCAAGACTGGCAAAATCACTGCTGCAGTTGGAAAGGGCTAGAATCATAGGAGTGATAGGACTACTAACCGGTTACTGGCATCTAAGGAAACATCTATACAACATGGGCACATACAACGATGATCCCATCTGCAGATTATGTAATGAAGAAGAGGAAACATACACCCATATCATCTTCCAATGAGAAGCAACGGCTCAATGTAGATCTAACCTATCATACAGAAAAAACCTAGGGAATGAAATTGTAGCAGCAAAAGTCAATGGCTTAATACTTCTAAGAAGAAGGACTGAGTTGAATGCACTGAACTAAGGTACTAGGAAGGTACAATAAGCCAGAGGTACAATAAGCCAGAGCTGCAATACGTGGGGAGCACAAACCACGCATTCTAGTATCCTCATCACCATTACCATCAACAAGCATCAGGAAATCTTCCTCTCCATTCACTTTGCTGAATCGGGTGTTCCGTTCTCTATTCAGTATGCACTGTAGACATTTCTATCAAACCTGAAACAGTGCTCTCCATCTCTCCATTTATTCAGACGATACCTTTCAGCACACCAAGACCCAATGATGGCTTTCACTACTGGCCCTGCAATATTCAGCATGTTTCATGAAATGGAGGATCAGACTTGGCGAAACAAAATCCCAGGATATAACCGTCACTCTAACCTGCTACAATTTTGTTCCTCTCCCAACAACCAATGTCATTCGCTATATGGCATATTACCTCTACAAAAGAGTTTGAACTTCAAACTCAACTGATCGAAATTCCCATTACAAACCAAACCAAAACAATGAGGTTCAACCAAGTGTTCCAACCTCCAAAGACTCCAGCCATTCCAGTCCCAAATCCTTCGAATCATTGCCCCAGCTCCCTACTTCGTATCCAATTTTTCTATTCGCCCAGATCGAGTAGTGTCCTTCAGGACTATCTCTCCTGCTTGGAGGAATACCTAAAAAGATTGACGATCAGACTTAACCGAGTTGCAACTTCCAAAGAATCCGTTCAAGTCCAAAGACTTTCGACATTACCAAAGTTTTTTATATATCCAAACTGAATATCCGTTCAGACCTTCTGAGTTGCCCTGGACCTGCCATAAATGAATACAGAGGCATCCATGAAACCCCGAACTCTCACGCCAGCCTACTAGATTACACTTTTCATCTCGAACTCTTCGATAATCCCAAATCCTTTCATCCATTGCCTAAGCTCCCTACTTCGTACACAACCGAACAATTGCGAAACCGCCAACAATGAATACAGACGCGACTTTGACAACTTGGACCTTCAACCCAACCCCCTACTAAATACCTTACATAAAACCCCACAGCCCACGAAGCACAAACTAAAACTACCCCCTCCCCTCTTCAGATTTCTCTCGAAAGCGGCAGAAATCAATACAGACGCATCCATGACAGCCAAAACCCTCAAGCCAACCTCCTGGTCCATCGTGAAACCTTCCAGATAATCTAAAATACTTCGAACCGTAGCTCACCGTTTTTTATCCAAGCTTACCATCCACCCAATTCGACCTTGAAACTGCCAGATATCAGTACAGACACATCCATGACACCTTGGATTCTTTTTTTTCTTTTTTTTTTGCCTTACCGTAGGTATTAACCATCAGCCAGGTAGTTTGTTGCTTATTTGAGCTATACTTATTATACATATATACATACGCGTACACACACACACACATATATATATATNATTTTATATAATATATAAATACACAATTCAACATATATTCACATATATAAACAAATTATACCTACATATGTACAAACGTACATAAAAATACCTATTCACATATAGACACACTAACACCTTGGATTCTCATCTCAACCATTGCATAAAGCTTCTAATTCGCATTTGCCTTCGACACATGCATGACAACCTACACCAACCGAATCCCCCAACCAAAACTATCCGCTCACACCTCCGATTTTCCTCTAAACCGCCAAAAAGACGTATCCTTGACCCTGGATCATCACAACACCTTTCATCCCGACCCCTTCTCCTTAATCACAAATCCTCCGAACCATAACCTTAGCACTGTATTTCGTATCTAACATATTTATCCAGACCTGAAAATTTACACTCGAAACCGCCATAAATAGATGCAAATGCACCCATAATATTGCCATGCCTTCATTCCAACTTAGTCCAAACCATTCAATCCGAATCCTTCCGGATAATCCGAGGTCATGCCATTGCTCAAGCTACCCTCTCTTTTCTCCAACGTACCATCCGACAAATGTTGTAGCATAATAAAACAATCAAATCATTAAAACAACTATATTCTTCTGAAGAATGGAGAAACATCTACTTCTCATATTAAAATATTTTCTCCTTAAAGATTAATCCGGAACCGACTCGTGAAATTATCGTTTAGAATGTAAATAAGTGATTATCTTTTACAGCCGATGGAAAAAGAAAATGGTACAGTTTTAGCAATGCAAAAAAGGTTTCTTATATCTCCTATCTTCGAATCTCAAAAACAGGAAAAGAATAAAAGTCAAATTCTTTAAACGTCTGAGAATTGGACTTTTATTCTTTATTCGAATCATGACTAACATATTCGCCTGTACAATTCAATCTTCATAAATGAAGCGGATAAACTCCTTAACGACATCGATTAGGCACGATCGAGTAATATCATACAGATCGTCACCTTTGCGAGTTGTTCTTTCATGTATGGACGAGAAAAAAACCAGCAATGGAACAAATCATCACCTCGACACTTTGAAAAATGAAAGTGCCTGTTCCGACCTTGATTGCCGATCCTTTCGACCCTGAACGGCTGATGTTTCTGAACTCAAAAAACCTTGGCAAATTAGCATAAATCTTCAGGAAAAATTTTTTTTAGCAACATCCAGATAGTAAATTTACAATTTAAAAAAAAGACGTTTTTATTTTACTTTTTGAGAATAAGACTTGTCTGTTTCAGTAAATATTGCAAGTAAAACACAACTTTTTCTTCACAAGTAGGTGAAATTTTCTCAAAACTTTGATTTTAAATGCATATTTTTACAAATACTATTTCCAGAAAATAGTACTTTCAAGAGCCAAGTTTAATTATATGTGTCCTTCTACACCCAAAAATCAAAATTATACAATATTAAACTTAATAAGTCAGAATGCTTAATTTTAAAATTTTCTGTGTACTTTGCGATCATTATGGACTTACATAATTTAAAATACATAGTACAAAAGCAATAATAGATCTATATTAAATTTAATTAAACTGAGATAATTTGGAAGTGATATACTTTACAAGAGGTTTGCGATGGGTAACTCGATCGTCCTGGGCCGCCTATTCTCGCTGGTTTTTCTCTTTGAGAGTTGCATCGCTCTATTCTGTCGGTCGAGAGCAAGGTGACAGTCGATTCGCTACGATGACCGTGCAAATTCACGAGGATTCAAGGCTAGTGACTCTATCTGGTGTCTTACAAAGGCGGCGATGAAAAAGAAAAATGATCCAATCTCCGGCTACCGTGCAAATGGCCTTGCCCGGTCTAAAGCCGTGCCCACGGGCCTTAAATTAAGCCGGGGAGAAACCTTTTTAATCTCATGACGGGAAAAACTAACGATGTCACTAGGTACTGGAATTAACGTGATTAAAACACCAAATGAGTTGGTTCATGAACGGGCAAATGGGTCAAAAAAACCTAAACATCAGCACTAAATCAAATTTGACCTCTCAATTCTAAACGTCTCAAAAAGTTTTGTTCTTTAAACAGATTTATATATACTTATACCTAACGTCACCAAATTCATGCTAATTGGTTTAAATAATTGTTGGACAAAAATAATATTTGATTATTTGGAGATCGTGAGATGGGTCTAGTGTGACGTAGGTTTAGAGAAATATTTTCTTCACAGTGCCAAGAAATACTTCATTTTACTTATTAAATCCATTAGATTTCGTGGTCCGATTGACCAAATAACTTCTTTCAATTAATCAGTATCTTCACTAAAGCTCTCCGTGGCCATTTCATTTGCCGCCGAGAATCGAATAGATTGATCGAATATGACAAATGCCAAAAAGGAGGAAAAATTCGAGAGGTGCGGTTGAGATGGGATGATGGTGTCCGAGTGAATCGAAGTCACGATAGCTCAAGTAGTTAGAGCAGCGGCGTATTTAGCCGAAGGTCGTGGGTTCGAATCCCGCTCGTGACACTGGCTTTTATTATTTAAACCAATACCTTACATAAAAATTAATTAATTGAAAATTGTTTAAATTATAGAAATGCATGTAAGATGTGAAAAAATGAATTTATACAATGATAGAAATTGTAGATTCAATCAAACACACACAAAACAAACACTTTAAGTAAGTACAAATAATTTCATTGAGTCTAAAATTTCTATCATTGTATAAATTCATTTTTTCACATTTTACAATTATTTGTATAATTTAAACAATGTTTATACATTCCAGGCCCTCAAGATGATCTCAATAAAGGTCGAAACGTTGGCACGATAAAGAAAATGGTTTTCTAAACCTACATCATACCAGAACGCATCTCACGATCTCCAAATAATCATTAATTAACGGTCACTAAATACCACAAAATATATATATATATATATACTTTTTGACTTTAACCTACATCACAGCATTTCGAAAATCCAAAAATTTCCTTTTTCCGCCGAAAGCACGACAATAATTGTACTGAAATTTCTATTCTAATATCATTTCAAAACCATCTTGACATTAAGCGCTTTTTCTATGGAAAATTAGCATGTCATGACGCGCACTTAATAATCCAAGGTCGTAAATATTCCAAGATGGGTAGAAAGATCTAAACGCATAGCTTATTTTCCTAAATTTGTTTACCAACACTTGAATATTTAGAAAAACTTTTTAATTGTAAATTATCCCTTTTTCATTTCAAATTAACCCTTTCTTTAAAGAATTAAAAACATTTAAAAACTTAGGAGATGGTATGAGATGTACGCCTTTATAATAAAATTCCTGCGCATTTAACTTTTTTCCGGCCAAATTGACCCTTTTTAATTTCAAATGAGTACTTTTTAACTTCAAATTAAAATATCGTAAATTTCAAATTTTACTTTGAAGCATTAAAAAACCTTTTACAAATCTTAGGAGATGGTATGATATATACGCTTATAAAGTAAAATTCCTATGTATTTGACTTCTTTCCGGCCAAATTAACCCTTCTTACAATAACTTCAAATGAACATTTTTTAACTTCAAAATATATTTTTCTAAAATTTCAAATGAATACTTTTAACTACATATTAACTTTTAAACTTCAAGTTACGTCGTTTTCATTTCAAATTAACCCTTTCTTCAAAGCATTAAAAAAACTTAAAAAATTGAAGATTTCCGGCCAAATTAACCCTTTTTAACTTCAAATTAAAATATTTTAAATTACAAATAAACCCTGATAACTAATTACTACTAACAAATTACTTATTATTAACTTCAAATTAACATTTTCTTTAAAGCATTAAATATATGAGATGGTATGAAATGAAGGCCAATAAAGTAAAATTCCTGTGTACTTGTTTTTTCCCACGAAATTGCATTTTTTAAATTTCAAATTAACCCTTTCTTAAAAGCAATAAACTTATGAGATGGTATGATGTAAAGTAAAATTCCTGTGTATTTGTATTTTTTATAAGAAAAGACTAAACTGGCTCTTAGGGTGATCTCATTAATAAAATTTCATTTTATATAAATTTAAATATAAAAATTCTTCTTTTAATTTGAGATTTTTTTTAATATAAAATATTTGAGGTCGGCTTGGAATGAAACGTTCCATCCATACCTTCTTTCATACGGACAGATAATAACTCGAAATTACTTCGTGTAGGACATTTTTAATATAAAACCATCTAATTTTACCAATACAGATTTGCAAAAAAAAAATTTAAAAAAACAATAAATAAAAAATTTAAAAAAACGCCAGAATATTCAATTCAAAACCCGCAAAACCTTCCAATTGTTTGTATTGAACTTGTTTTAAAAAAAGCGACATTTTAACATCGGTTCGTATAACAGAAAACAAATCAAATATTAATGTATTCAACTGTCGAACTCGTACACCGTTGAATATTCATGGCGATTCTCACAGACACTCTTGTAATTTATTCAATCACCGGTCGTTCTCCGTTTACGATGGCTGTCGAATTCTGCAGTCGGGGAAGGGATTTCGGGGAGCTGAAGAACTATGAGAAAATCCTTCCAGTTATGATGCGAAGAAACACGACAAACATAGTTGCGAAGAACATAGAACACATAAAAACAGGAAGTCCATTTTTCTATTGCAGTTCTCAATTAAACTTACAATTTGTAAAACTAAATATATAAATAAAGGATTCTTCTTTTAATTAGAGAATTTTTAAAAACATATACGGGTTATATCTGAAATACCACATAAAAATTAATTAAAATCAAGAGTTATAAAAAATTAAATCTAAAAACCAATAAATCTTCTAATAGTTAGAGATTTTCGAATTAGTAGAAGAATAATTTGTTTTATATTGAATTTTCCCGCTCCAAAGAATATCGAGTTCTCTGGGGGAGCGAATGTGATCAGACTTCTATGTTTGGGGTAATGTATCGGTAATATATTTGTACGTCTGGCACGAATCACGACCAATAAAGCATTTGCATTCGGTGGAAAAGATTTCCGATAAAACTCTGAGGAGTTCTTTCCCATTCATCGAGAACAGAGTCTCTAAATCTTCTAGGGTGTTAGGACCTGCGTTTGGCCGTCTTACTCGTTTCTTAACTTGGTCCCAAATGTGTTCGATTGGTTTCAAATGTGGTCTGGACCCACCAAGATCTCAATTCCATCTTCATGCAGGTAGTCTCATTCACAATCGTGTCTTTGTGGCCTGATATTATGCTGCATTAGCAAGAATTTCTCACTGATGTGGAGGGCAAATCACACTACATGTTCTTCGATTATGCCTTGTAAGTACCTCTGTGAAGTTAGAGATCTTCCTTGCACAATAACCAATTCGGTGCGGGCGTCCAAGGAAATGCCACTCAGAAAATGAACGACCCGCTATGGAATGCCGCCAGAGGATCATACAGTATGAGGGATACCTCTCTCCTAAGCATCTCCTTATGAAACGACGTCCATCAGGAAATTTGAGGTCAACTCTCACCTCATCTATAAGGGAACTCGTTCCCAATTTTCCTGCGAAACTCCTCCGAATCCTTGGCGAATTGAAGCGTGGCCATTTTCTGACTCCTGCGGTTATTTTCATTGAGCCTTCTTCTTATAGGCCTGGAGGAAATCGAAACATTTCGGACTTGTCTTGTCAAAGTTCTTATCTCATTTCCCGTAAGGCGTGGTTTCGTAGAGCTTGATGTTGAACGAATCTATCGTCTCTTTCGTTTGAAGACCTAGCACGACCCTGTTATAGCAATGTTATGAGGGGCGTCGGTAGCCGCAACGGTTTAGGCGTTGACACGACGCTCATTACTGTAAGGTAAAGGTCCCGGGTTCGAATCCAGCGGCCCTGCATCCCAACCCGACATACTTACAAATGGGCTTTTTTTCAAAAACACCGGCACCCCGAGGGTTTATATAACCTCTGCTGTTGCACCCTCGTTTAAAAAAAAAAGTCTTTGGCGTAGCAAAATCGAAGGGCATAATGCTACTTTTGATGCCAATGGAATTAATTAGTACAAAAGTAAATAAAGAAGTAACAAAAAGCATTATTTACTGTTGACTACGACAGCTTCAATATACCTGTACCTAATGCAGAAAGATAATGAATTTAATTTTAAACTAAATAAATTGAGTATCGTCCATCAGTGTGTTTTGTTTTCAAAATATTCTCAAATTAAAAGAAGATCCTATACTTTTATATTTAATTTTATATAATTTTAATTTTGGGGCGTCGGTGGCCGCAACGGTTTAGGCATCGCTGTAAGGTCCTCGGTTCGAATCCAGCGGCCCTGCATTAGAACGTCACATACTCACGAATGGGCTTTATTTTTAATTGTAATTAATGTTCATATGGTCTCCTAAGTGCAAAATTATTTTATATTTAAAAAAATCTTAAATATACAGGAATTTTACGTTACATATTTATATTTCACACCAACTCCTTAGTTTTAATGCTTTAAAGAAAGAGTAATTTGAAATTAAAAAGGGTTAATTTGAAGTTAAAAAGTTTTAATTTGGAAATTAAAAAGACTAATTTGACGGGAATAGGTTATACCTATTGAATTTTATCAAAAATAAAATAGCATCATATAACTTTATAACAACTTGATTGCCACTATAACTCTTAAACTAAAAATAAAGCCTAATATAAGCTTAATTTAATTACCTTGTTTAATGGGCTTTTTCCAACTTCTGACGTCGTAAAGTACAACTCTGAAAGAAAGAACAAAACATATAAATTTAACATATAGATTTATAATTTAACGTATATAGATTTATAATTGCACATAGTAAAAAGCGATAAAAATGTCCAGTTATTCGGGATTGAAAGTAGAAGGTTTAACCTACAACGCCCGTGATGTCGGAACTGCCTCGTAATATTTTATCGGATAATTTCCTTGCCGAGAAAAAGGATAATACCGGATGAACCTGCGGTGCAAAGCGGGGAGAACTGTATATAAAAAAAAATTAATGAACTTTACCTTAGTTCGTTGTATCTTTGTCATCGCTCGGAGGATTAAAAAACCAGTTTAAGATAATTAACTATCAGCTATTACCTCTAATCCCCTTTATTGAATGCATTTATTATATCTTTTTTTATTTATTTTTTAAGAAAGAAGTCAGCAAATTGTTCGAGAAAGGCGAGGTCGTAACGTCAAAAAGTTTCAATGGTTCAAGATCAAAGATATGCAATGACTAATAATTTACTAGTCACTCGTACCAGTGAAACGTACCTGTCTGATTATCAAAAGAAAACCAGTATGAGATGTGTTCCTGGCGTTGTACTTTTAAAACTTGGCTAGCAAAAGAGACTTGGGAATTATCGAAGAAATGTGAGTCCGAATGTTTCCAGGCCGAGTTTTACACTCGCAGTGAACGTCTATAATTTTTTATATTTTTTATCGACATCCCGCTACTTCTTCCGATATAGATTATCGGGCATAAACGAGACAAATAATACAAAACAAATATCAAGGATCATGTCAACTCAACTTGGCCTTGACCAGCCATCAGGTTAATCTATATGACAATAGCCTAAGAGCAAAGACAAGCCGAAACCAGTTAGTAATGGCCAATAAAAAATAAATTTAAAAAACAAGAAACGAAAAAGGAAGAAAAGCTCTTATCTGGAAACGAGTCTGTTTTTTCGACTGCGACCACACGTGTTAATCATGCAATCTTACATCCAGGTTTGATGTGCGAAAGTTTTTTTGAAGCTAAGCCAGCGAACTCAACCGCTTAAACATTCACACAATCTGCAAGATAATCTATAATGGTAATCTTCGGCGACCCATAACTGGAACGGACTGACTGTTAACGTACTTCCAAGCAGACCTCCCCCTACCCTAAATTAAAACCCAATAATTGGATAAGATTTGAAAAAGTTCGTCAAAGGACCATGGCAGAACTTAACAGCAGAAATGTACAGATATTGCCAGGAAGAACATACAGTGTTTGCCAACTTTTGTGGAGGCTAGCTGTTACTCCTGGAAGGGGAAAAGCTGGCTGGAGAATACACCTTAAAAAGCTTTGCAATCTGGTAAAAAGCTTAACAAAGAGCTCTAGATAGTAATATGCTAGGTCGTAAACAGAAACTGGAAGGAGATTGTATCGGGTTCAGGGGTATGGTATCGAGATTTTCATCCTTCGTGAATAGTTTTCTTAGGTACCAGAGGGTTCTATTGAACACTGTGCCAGGAAGACAGAAGGTTGGCTACCAATGAAAACCATCTACCCGGACAGCCAGGTAGCACTAAAGGCCGCATCAGTATCAAAATCCGGAGCCGTTTTGGATTGCATTAAGGCCTGGGCAGACATTAAGGAAAACATCAAAATTACCCTGCTTTGGATTCCAACGAAGAGGACAATAAAATGGCCAAGGAAAGTTCAATGAGGACACCTAACGACCCCTGAACCCTTTGGCATACCAAGGTGCCAAACATGTAGATCCATCAGATCAATGGGTTTCTAATAAGACCTCGGTTACAAAGAAAGGTGTCCGTATTCATCAAAGGAACGTCGAAAAAACTAACGGCAGAACTAATAAACGGATCTTCTGGCCGATTAGACTCTGCAGACTTCGGGGACATATGCAATCTCGGGATGTCCTCTATTGGTGGCATGATCTATGCAGGCTGATATTCCTACTCCTGAATAGTCAAAGCCTGAAAGATGCGCACGATAATGATGGAGATTGCATCATAGACCAATATTGGTCGCAAGATGGTAAAGAGGCTACTTTTAACCTTAAACCGATGGTCCCATAACCTTTCGTTCCTATTGCCGGGTATTTCTAAATGATGTGTACTAATGTCTCTGTTTCTTCTAGAAACAATTTCTTTTTAGAAGCACTTCCCTCGTACCATTGGGTTATTTTTGTGTCTTTTTGCTTGCCTCATGGCTGGAGAGTGCCCAATATTTGTGGTTTTCTTTCGTAACCAAGATTCTAGTTTTTTATTAATTTAGCTATCGTTTGGGATTTGGTGTAAGCTTTGATCCGAGGCTCGCTCTTTTGCTAGTAATCTGTATTCTCATTGTCTGAATTTCCGTCATAACCTGGAACCCATCTCAGCTTCGGGCTATTTACACATCTCGGTGTTTAGGCATTCTAGACTAGTTTACGGTTTCACGACTTTTTAGAGCAGTCTGCCTATCCAAAAGTATTATTATTGTTGAACCAAAGGATTTGTGGCCATTCCCGTACCATTTCTTATCTTAGAACCTACCTAACATGTGTCACCCTCTCAATTTGGGGATGACACTTTCAGAGATACTCCGAAAAGTGAATGGGGCACATATTAGAATGCTGAGTGGGGGAAGTTCGGAGGAGGGGAGATATTCAATTTGAACTGGAAAAAAATGATCATACGTGTTCCAGACTCGAAACTTATTGCTCGAGCTAGTGCCAAACTTGAGAATTAAATTGTATGCTAATTTAGTTCCCACGAGGGTGAGTTGAGGGATTATGTTGTGCGGTCTTATGGCTACAGGTGGAAGTTAAAGAGTGGAATAATTAAAAGATTTTATTCATTCTATGTTACAATTTTTGGTTTGCCTTGTATATACGTTTTGTAAATAAATTTTATGTTTTCAGTTTATTTGGTTTCAACAAGTGTGCTTTTATTTGGTTTATTTTACCATTCCCCGTATCCTTTCCTTTTAACTTATTGGTCTAATTCCGATTCCTTTCCTATCCCCGAGTTTTGGAAGTGTCTTACCCTATTTGTTATGTCGTTGAGAGAAACACCGTCACACAAGAAAGGGCGCCAGGCTTTTCTCCTTCTGTTTACTTTAAATCGTTCTGTCCTTCAATTATTATATTTTAGTGCTTTCTCAAACATTTCACTACGGCCTTTTAATGATTTTTCTTCTCTGAACGATGAATTCACCATCATTTGGGTATATAGGTTGAAATAGGTAAAACTTTAGGATGTATTCCATTCCACCTTTGGGTGTTGTTCTAAGATCACTAATGGTGCCTTTTTGTTAATACACCAATTTTTAAGTGGTATTCTACGAGAACAGACGGATACAAATTTGCTTTATTCGATATTTTTCACGACCGCACGAGTCGATAGCCGTTTACGAGACGCCGAAGTCAGAACCCAACAATGTAAGCCTTGAAAATATTGCAATCGTTAAACGACGTCTGTCAACCCGCACTACGCCTCCTTTTAAGCACATTAACGGTCTTTGAATAATTTTATCGTCCGAGGAGAAATTGAGAAAATACCATAGGCCTAAGATGGCACGTCGGTTCTCTATCATATCCAGTCGGATTGCCATAAATGGAAAGAAGTTTTACAGTCGCATTCAATGGAGTTTATAAAGCTTTGGGATTTTATTCATTTCTGTTGTTATAAGTTCGTAAAGGCAAACACTATAATGCATGGTGGCGTTATAGAAAAAAAGAAACTGACGGTTAAAACAAGTCTACCACACCTCTTCAAGCAATTCACATATTAAATAAAATTATCACGTGCGCTAGACAAGAGATGTACATACCACCCCACCCCACATCATCAGACAATGTTTTATGAAAAAATTCAAAACGTTCAATTTGGATGAGCTTGACCGTTAGCAATTTCTGACAGCTTTGTTAGATAGGAGAAGGTCTCTTGCCCTAACCAATTGAGTAAGACTACAATGTCCTATTCTTACGCATGCCGAGTTTGTTTCCTTTTTACGGGTTGAACTGCAGAGAACCATTGTTTTACCTTCTGCAGTTTATTGTTATTAACTTCATGACATCCGTTAATCCAGCTTTCCCAGATCTTATTTTAACTGTGATGTCCAAAATCCTCGAAAATCTCCTTTTAAAACCCACATACTAGATTCTTAGATTGATGATTCAAACTGGGGTGTGGCAACGAGTATTGAGATAACAGTGATACAAGCCGGACAAGGGTGCATTAATGGTCCCATCCAAGCAACCTTCAACATACAAAAACACTTTGAGCTCATCAAACATTGGTGCAAAATGGCAAGACTGAATATGGAAGAGTGTAAATTTACTGTGAAAATATAGTCTCAACCTCCACTCTACATGTACAAAACAAAAAAATACGGATTTCCAATCCCCACTTAAACTTACAAGACAATACAAATCATAACTGCGATCACTAGCACACCACACCAAGCCAACTAATATCAAGAGTCTAAAAGTCCTCAGATTAATCGTCAAAGCTCCGTACTACTATCCACAGCGGCTTCAATATTCCTTATACCCTGAGGTGATCCGATCTAGCACCAAAAGGTTCCACATCAAGATTTCTATCCATCTTAATCCTACTGCGTAACCCTCTTATCTCCTCGGCCATAATCCTTCATAGGCTGTTTTCTCTTAGAAGACATTACTGTGAGCACCCTGGACTGCGGGGTTCCCTCACGGGATGTAATGTCCAGCACATCCAACAAACATTCAAAGGTTCTCAGACTACTACGTTAATCACTTCACCATCCATTGGGACTTCAACATTCCTTTAACTCTGAGGAGATCTGATCTCGCGTACAAGGTTCCACATCAAAATTTCTTATCATCCTAACCCTATTGCCCAAGCCGTATGTACATTTTCCCATCTTGATAAACCGTCACATTGCCTTCAACCAAGATGACCTCCTGGCCCCTCCATCGTATTCCTGGGACAGTGATGGTAACTTAACTAAATGTAGATCTTTACCGCGAAAAATTAAAATCTACATAAGACTTTACCGCGACCACTTACGACGTACGAAGTTGAAGTGTGGGATTCCATCGAGCCATCCAATATCCAGCGCATTCAATACTTCCAATCAGGTTAACAAATCACTATCCTCACTATACACAACGATCCTCGACCCAACGACCCTTCTGCCCAAGCCCTCTCTAGTCTTACCCCTTAAATAACGAGACTTCGCCACTAATCATTTAGAGTAGCAGGGTTGGCTGGTTTCTCTTGACCTGTGTTCTCCGGATGCATTTCTAGCCACATTGCACAGTATTGTGGCCGGGAGGAGAAATAAAACATAAATCCACAACAAACACTAAAAAATAATTATACAACATCCTATTAAATTTGATTCAGATGTTCAAAAATAATGATACTTCAACCCTTTCTTGCTCAGCAGATTTGGCATATTTCCTAAAGCTTAGGTAGTCCCATGAGTTTAGAGTGGTTGCAGTGCTTTTTCTTACACGTATGATCCCGAGTATTGGGAACACTGATTTTTTGGTACCAAACTAAAATCTCCTTCGTGGGTAGTTCATCTCCAACCACTACATTTTTAATCGATTGTTGTATTTGCAAAATATAAATTTTTCATATCAAGTTTATAAATTAACCCCTTTTTTGTTCAAGTTGCTTCAGAGCAATGCCAACTTTAGCTATTTTGTGTGATGTTTAATGATCGTTAATTAATGATTGTTTAGCAATTTTATTAGCTTAAGCTTATTTTGTTTGAGGTTAGCAGAAAATCTCCTGAGTTTAGGGTTGGCGCAATGTTGTGCCTGCTTTGTTTCTGCCCGTGTATTGGCTACACTGATTTATTTAGCGGCAATCTAAACTCACGGGATTTCCCGCTAACCTTTTAACAGGATTGCCTAAGTTCGTCTTGCTCTATGACAACATTAAACAATAAAGGGTTAATAGGTGTTTTTGGATGTACTAGCTAGTCTTGTTAATTTATTATATCAAAATAATCTTAAAAAAGGAAACAGATGGGATGGACTTCACTATGACTGTAAAGATGGCGCAAGATCCTACCAAACTCATTCCAAAATTATTTATGTCCAATCTGTCGATTCATGTCTATAATTTTGTGTTATGGGATCAGATTTCTGCAAATAAAGAAAAGGTCCATCTCTCCCCTTGCGTTTATGGATTTTCTACTAGGCGATTTGAAACACTAGTTACAACAATTGAAACTCGTGTCGGCTGTTCCTTTACAATGGAAGCAGTCAATCGATAGAGTTCGGTGGAAAAATGTCTGTTTCGATTTCACAAAAGTAAACGAAACCGACATCTGACGAAATTTATCTAGAGCTATTTTTAAACGCTCACGGCCACGCTAGATAGCAACGGAATGAACATTACACGAAAAATCCCACCATCAACAGCTCTAGAAATTAATAGATGAGAACGTCCTTCGAGGATTTTTTCTTCTTCCCATTGCATCTAATCGCCTCGACATTAACAAATGTCACTAAACCATGGAGTCTGTTGATTGATAAATTTATTCCATAACTTTCCACACATTGGGAATCACAGGGCCAATAATTGTTGATTTAACAGAATCTATTCAAAATATCCAATGAATTTATAATCTTACGAAAATACGCGATAGTTGAAATAATTAAAAAACTTCTGTAGTGAAGATGGCGAGAAGCCGAAATGCTGTGACAGATGGGTTGTTTTCCCTACATGTGGGGTAAACCGCTCACATTTGAAAATCATCGCCTACAGACTACATAATTGATACTCAATTTGTATAAAATGAATCAGGGAGGCTAGATTAGGTTAGATTAGATTATGTAGGAGCCGGCCTCTTTACGACCTGTGCACCGCGACCAGTATTGGTTTATTGTGCATCTCCATTTTTATCTAGAGCTCCTCGTTAAGCTTGAAGGTTTTCGCCAGACCCCAAATCGTTTTCATGGGCTCCCGTGGGTATCTTTCAGGGGCTGGCTTTTCCTCTCCCAGGATTAGGTAGCTCAGCCATTCATAGGCCTTCGCACTAACAGAGGACGTGTCCGCTGTTTCTTCTTCCTCTCGGCAATATCCGCACAGGCTTGTTTCTGCCACTCCAAGTCTATAAATATGCCTCCGGAGACTGCAGAGTCCAGTTAGCAGTCCAACTATTATTCTAGTACTAGATTTAGTAGTTCTGCTATGGTCCTTAGATAAATTTTTTCGCATGCTTCTGTCCCGGGCTACATTCCCATTGAGCGGAGGACTTACTATTAATCCATTGTGAAAGGATCCGCGTTTTTGGCAGTTTTGTAAGCCATAAAAGGGTTCAGGGTCAATTAGGCGAGGGAGACTATAATTGCTAATAGGTCCGCTTGACATGGACACACGACGAGTAATAGTTCATTCCGCATCGACGAAAGGTGCATTAATTAAACGTGCCGATCGAAAAATGGAAAAATGGCATTCGAATGTAGCTATAAATGTGTATAACGGCACAGGAAGTTCTGCGCTCAAATTCGTCATCCACGTGTACAGAGAGGAATGCAGAAAGCGCATGAAGAGAATGAGAGAGTACGTGATCCGTGGACGTGCTGTGGAGAAGGAGCTTTGCAATTTTCGATGCAGTCCTATCATTTGAGCCGACCGTGGCGGTGGGGAGAAGCTGAAAAAAAATAGCCTCGACCTTCTCTATTAGACAAGACTGTCGCTGCCTTTCCTGACGTGTTTTTTAGGAAATTTACGAGCCGGTTTTCACTCCGCGGGCCGAGCCATTACGCTGCCCAGAACAATTTTTCTGAAATTTTTAGTAACAGATTAAAGAGTTAACAACTATTCTCTGTAATGTCAAAGAAAGGATTGATAGTTTCTTTTTTAAATTAGCTTTACGTAATTCTATTCAACACTATTCGGAATTGCCACTATCCGTTGATCTTATTGCAGACCTCGTTTCAAACTCCCTTGAGCTTAAAGCAGTAATGTGTGTTCTTGGATGTTCACCAAACCTCTGACGGATATGACGTCACTCGAAACTGTCGTGGAAGCGCTCAAGCACATCATACCATCTAAGAACTATATGCTAAGATCATACAAAGGAGGATCTGCAAGGCAAAAACAGACTCATACTCCTACTGTTCAGGATGTATAAAAAAAAACACAAAATCTAGAGAAAATGATAAACCTTCACCAACTCACAGCTACAGTTAGAGAAGGCAAAATTGAAAAGATTGAGGTCAACCGGTCACTGGCTGTTAATGATTTTGGTATTAGCCAATAAATGCACACACTTTCGCTAAAGCTTTATTACTTTAGCACTTTATTTACACAATGTTGCATATATTTACACTGATTGCACTCAGGGATATTGCTTTCCTGTATACTCGGTCGTCCTTAAAAAGACAATGAGGATCTTTAACATCCGCCTTATCGGACGTTTTGATTCTCAAGATGAGAGCTGACGCACCTCCGCATACGACAGAAGTGTGTTACTGCCGCAACATTGGTGTATAGGCAGCTCAGCCCCGAGGGGCCAAGACATCCTCGCTCCCCGCTTGCTCATTCCGGGTCCGCATTAAACATCGAACCGTACGCCGCACGCAAAGGGCTACCTAAGCCGAAATACATCAGCCTGGTCTCCCGCGCACTCCCTAGATAGAGAAGGCCACTATATCTCCCAGAGTATTGGGGCTTCCCAAGCGTAGAAACTACCGGATTCGCTCCGTGGTTTTGTTTAAAGTGGAATTGCTAACTACCCGCTAGAGAAGACTGCCTACGCTAAAAGCCGCCAATCGTTTTTGATACCAGGGACTGGAGGAGTTCCCTCCTGAGCACTCCAGTTGAGCTGTACAGCTTATTGTACTTTATCCCTGGCTCCATATTTTTGGGGGCTCGCAACACAAATGTGAACATGAGCCTCCGTTGTACCGGTGTTCTTCCATCGAAGAAACTCATTTTTGAAGGGGGTTGGGACCAAATTCAGGGTCGCTGAGATCCGATCCCGCCCCTTCCATTGATGAGTCCCGGGTCAATTTCTTTCAATTGCAGCCACCGGTCCCCTTAGGCGTAAGAAAAGTCCAGAGGCGACGGTGGGGATCGAACCCACAACCGCGCGATCTACTAGCCGAGAGTCTGACGCCTTCACTTGGCTACCGCGGCCCCCTCACTTAGTTCACCATCACGCTGGTCACAACAGTTCATATGGAGCCAAGAGAACGGCAAGGCTCAACAAAAGACGCGGTTGTCCCTAGGTCAAAAATGACGATCCCGGTTAGAATGGTCACAACGGAAATCTATAGGAACTTATATAGATTATCCTTAACACTGGCATCTGGGAAAACATCTACATAACATGGGTTTAATGATGACCTCGCTGAGTATGCAATGAGAAGAAAGAAACAGCTATATCATTTTCGAATGCGAAGAAACCAATGATACAAAGAAAACTCAGAAAATCAGTTAATTGCCTCATATTTCCGACTAGACGGATCGAGTAGATTGTACTGAACTGAGTAACTAAGTAAAGTACAATAAGCCAGAAGTTCTAGGGTAACATCAAACCCCATTTATTATTCTTCATTCATCTTCGTCATCATCAAGATTCCATACTGATCTTTACTTCCAAATATCTCACAAAACTTCATTATAACCTGTCTACCCTATGCTATGAGTTTTCCCGCAGGGCATCGTCCTCTATCCTCTAATGTACTCAATTTATACCTACGACTAAGATCCGTCACAACTTCCCGTAACCTCGCAAATCATCTGCATATTCTCGAAACCTGCCTCCGACAGTGTAGGATCTAGGTCAACAAAAATCCACATATGCTTTTCAACTAATACACCAGTATGCTTTGACAATGTCTTTGCTGCGAACCATGTACGATCGGGGAAACGGCTGACGTGGAACACCATACACGACTTAAACGCACCGTTGCCCTGCAGGCAGTTTGTATATACGGGCTTTTAGAAATCTTGGCAGTCCGTTTACGTTCAAACTTCACACGACTATCATACAGGATGATATGCTACGTCATTTCCACCTCCGTTGAGCTAAAGTAGTATTGCCATGGTGTTTTCTTAGATGTACACCATGATCGTTCCTTACAAACATCACAACCTCTCGACTAATATATTCTAGGTGTCTCTAACTGGTTTGATTTTATGCGTCCGACCTTCCTACACCTAACATTATCAGCAAGCATCCTTGCAATGTCGTCTTCTTCGTTTCACTTTACTACTACATGTCCAAGGATAAAGCTGGTGTAGAGTAGAGGTAGTTCGATATCGTCGCGTGGTACTCAGGACTGTTGTGGAAGCTCAAGCGCAAGTTAAACCAACATATTCTAGTCAATAGTTATATATTTTTGGGCCCGCCTTAGGCGTTTTCACTGGCTATCTCTAATAAAGCTTTTCAAAAATTAAGAAAACTCATTTACCAGAGAAAAAAGTAACCAATGAAAATCGACTGCGCGTGAATGAATGGGAATGAATGTTTGAGATCATTTTCTGGGCCGAACGTTTGCTCTCGGCAACATTTTGGCTTCACGTCATATTCACTGAGAATGTGTTTAGAGGAGACGGAAAATCTTCACAAGTCGAACTGCATTTTGCAATTCATTAAAGTATTTTAGTACTTGAATTTTCCCAGGGCCGATTGTTTTTCTCTTTGCTCAGAAAAGTCGCTGAAGATGATCTAAGAGTTGTGGACGAACTTCCCATTAAAAATGAATTATGATCAACCTGGCGAATATTCATTCCAAGGCTGGAAAAAAGATTCGGCTAAGGGCCTTTGATGTTTTATCAACGGTCGTTTTCAACATAAAAAAAATAAATTTAAAAAAATCTTTAAATGAACAATCATTCGATTTATAGGGAAATTTTATTAATCTTGTAAAAGGCATTAGTCTCGACCCGTTTTATTTCGGAGAGTAAACGCGTCCCTGAAATATTCTGATTGATGGTCGGCTCAAGTACCACTTCAAAATGGACGGGAATTACATCTAAATAGGATTTCATTCAATTCAAGGTTCAATAGGAACAACAAGCCCTAGCGGGGAAAAACTATTTTCAAGTCTAAATTCTACGAATTATGCGACATTTTCAAGATTTCATTCCATTCCACATAGCCACCTCTTTCACATCTAAAATTCTATAGACATTTTCTCTATAAAGATGCACAAATGTTCCTGACTACCAATTTGAATTCAGACCATCCATTTCTAGTATAAGGGGTCTTCGAGTTATTTTATTGCACTGGTTCAACCCATCTGCCCAGACCTGTTGTAAGAGGTCAAGCCTATACCATCAACCCTTTATCTAGAACTAAAATCAAACTGTAATAGGGTTTGTACTCTAAGACAAGGACCGACAAGATCACAGTTCGAAAGGTTGGAATCATCTTTTGCCTGTACAAACAGATCTGCGGAGTAAACATCTTGTTGATCATGCCGATTACCTTAGGTCTACTATTCCTTACAGGTTCTGAAACGACGAAACTACCCTGCGAAAAGCTCGCATATTCACCAAGTCCATAGTAGTTCCGACGAGCTGTACAGTTAATTTGCAATTCGGAGGTCCTCGTTCTTATGCAACACGGCGGTTGATGTTAGGGACAGTCTCCATGCAGATCCTTCTGCAGGTCGTTGTGGTTTATATATTTTTTCCGTAAATTAACACGTTTTAATGTCAAATGACTTCTTCTTAACTTCAAATTATACTTTTCTTTAGAGCAGATTAACATTTTTTACTTTCAAAGAACCAATTTTTAAACTTAATTAGCCTTTTTTAACATCAAATTATTCTAATTTCACATAAACCCTTTTTAATGAAAATAAGACTTTTTAACAATAAATTAACCTTTTTTTATTTTCTTATGAACCCTTTTTAATTTCATACGAGCATTTTTTAACATCAATTTAACCTTTTTTTAATTTCACATGGACCCTTCTTTAATTTCAAACTAGCCTTTTTAACATCAAATTAACATTTATTTAGAAATCGTGAGATGCGGTCTGGTATGATGTAGGTTTCAGAAAGACATTTTCTTTATCGTGCCAACGTTTCGATCTTTATTGAGATCATCTTCAGGGTTCAAAGTGTTTGTCTTCTGTGTAATTGTGTCATTCTTGCGTGTCGTGTCGAGGCACAAATGTTTTTCTTAATTTTTTTTTCTTTTATTAAATAAATATAATCATGTAAAGTAAAATACCTTCGTATTTGCGACTTTTTTAATCTGAAATAGTTTGGCTGTTAGACCATATGATAAATAATTACAATTAATACTAAAAATAAAAGACTGTTCTTTTAATTTTACTTTTATTAAATAAAAAATGGGTCCTTATCTAAAATGTAGTATGAAAATTAATTCAAACTCAAATTCAAAGTTATATCAAATTAAATATGAAAACAAATGATTGTCTTGTTAATTTGATATTTTTTCCATATAAAATAATAATTATAAACCAATTATTTTTTGTTTAAAAATTGCTCGAACCAAAAGAATCGTTTATTTTTATACTTAATTTTATATAACTTTTATTTGTAATTGTAATTAATTTTCATGTAGTATTTTAGATACGAACCCATTTTATTGTTTTTTTAATTCTCAGATCAAAAAAAGAATACTATACTTTAATTTCATCTCATTTTTTTATTCTAATTAATTCCATTATATTTAGTGGTCTATTGAACAAATTACTTCTTTTAATTAATTAATCTTTTTATTTTTACTTGTCCGAGGGGATCGAAGTCACGATTGCTCAAGTGGTTAGAGCAGCGGCTTATTGAGCCGAAGGTCGTGAGTTCGAATCCCGCTCGTGACACTAACTTTTTCATTTCAACCAAAACCTCATATAAAAAGATTAATATTCTAATTAATTTTCATATTTATTTTCACTTTCTAAGAGCTTATTTTTTTAAACTATTTTATCTTTAAAAACCTCGCCAATACACAGGAAATTTACTTTAGATACCTCTCTTTCATACCATTTCCTAATTTTTTTAAATTCTTTAAAGAAAAGGTTAATTTGAAGTTAAATAGGGTTAATTTGTAGTTTAAAACGGTTAATTTCAAGTTAAATAGGGTTAATTTGATATAAAAAGGGTTAATTTGTCGGCAAAAGCTATTGACAGATCTCGTTAAGTATTATTTTTTGTTTAGTTAAGAGTGAATGTATTTACTAGTGTGAATGGGCGTAAGATTGAAAGTGCATACTCCATAAATTCTTTGTCTCTTATTCTTCTTTTTTCACTGAAAAGGAAACTTTTTTTAAAAAGTTATTTTAAGCAGTTGACAAGCAAATAGAAAAAATCTACGAAAGTTTTTTTTAATGACTGAAAGGAATAATTGATTTTAATACGCTAAAGAGGCGGAAAAAAGTTAAGTCAGTACGGTCTTAGTCAAGGCAATAGACTCACATAGTCTTGAACTCTCTCGTACTGTCAGTAAAATTTAACTTATATCAAATCCGAACATTTAAGATCAAAGTCTTTTTTCAGTTTACCACCAATGGCCTTTTTTACCTCACTTATCAAACTCTACATAAAAATAGGTACTATTTGGGATGGTTTTTGCAAAAAAAAAATCGGAAAGTAAAAAACGGATAAGGTAGCGGAGTGTTCAGCAGAAGCGGAGAATGGTTCGTGAGTTCGATTCCCACCGTCGCCCCTGAAATTTCGGACCCTACGACCCATCATTTACTTTGCTGCCTAATGTGTAAAGCATACCGTCATTTATTGTTCAAATTTTTTTTTCATTTTTACACTTTATTAATTTTTAAGTCATAACGATCCACGCTTTTCAAGAAATGAAACAACGAAAAATGCTCCACTATTTGTCATTCTTGTTCTTTTAAAAAATACAACATATCCAAGGGATGACAATTGAGAAATTACTGTAATTTGGAACCTTGTAGGTCAATTGCTGTATCTTTTGTGGCCCGGAATGCCCCATGAAAAAGTCAATAACGACGATGAAATCCGGTTTGTAAGCTCTCTTGAACAAATTCAGTTTGTATAATGATACTAAAATGAGAACAGGTATTCATTTAAAACAACGCAATTTATTCGGGTAGTTGACCAACGGATATTCTACAATACAAACCATAAAATGGCGGGGGGTTTTGTATTTTATACAAAAATAAAACTAAGACAAGTGAAGAATGAAGGATATTGGGTTAGAATCGAAGAATTTGGTTACACTTTTTCTTTGCCCTTTTCCTATTTTCTCTTTCCAATCGATCCCAACGAAAACAGTCCGTTCAATCTTTAAATAGGCAATTTTCCTGATGTTCCGACTAGGAGGAAATCGATAGGTTTAAATAATAGAAAACATAGTATATACACCTTAAATGCTATGAAATAGGCCGATATATAATTCATTTGACGTAGACCCTCTGGCGGAAAGTAAGGACGCCGAATTATTTCCGTCGTGAAAACTCACGTTTTGTTTGTCATCCTTGAAACGTTTCTTTTACACAAAGCAAACGTTTTAAAAACGATGTCACACGTGCTTATCAGGCGATATTAAAAAAAATTTTATCATCTGTTTCCACCCTGCCCGAAGTGCTCAGCGGACTAGGCGATTTTTCAATTATTTAGCAAAATAGGTCGAACAATTTTTTTGCAGGAAAAAACAAAGTTGACATTCGTTTTCTGCACCTACAAGAAATATGAATACAAATTTTGGGTAAAATCAAAATATTTTTTTACTCCACAAATTTTTGACAGCCTGTTCCTTCGATAATTTTTGTAAAAATCACAAAAATTGTGATAGTAAATACTCCACCGATCTACAGGTACTTTTGTACTACTTTTGTAACGGTATGAACATATTCTCTATAAATAAATTATCGCCAAACATACAAAATAAAAAATTTCAGGTTTTTTTTTGTTAATTTCATCCTTATTTCTCACATTCATATTGTCATATGATTGAACGGTAACACGTTCCTCTTACTAAAGATTGTAATAATAAAATCCAAAAAAGTTAATGAATTTTTAATTGAAAAACCGGACGTCCGAGAAGAAAAACTTGCCTTTTTCACATTGACCGATGTAGGAAATTATTCTTTTTATGTAAGGTTTTGATTGAAATGAAAAAGCTAGTGCCACGAGGGGGATTCGAACCCACGACCTGCGGCTAAATACGCCGCTGCTCTACCACTATCGTGACTTCGATCCACTCTGACACCAACTCGCCATCTCAAACTACTACCTTTCGAATTTTGAAAAATGGCAAAAAGGAGGGAAAATGCGAAATTTCAACCGTAACCTTAGGCAAAAAGCTTAATTAATCGAAAGAAGTAATTTGGTCAATAGACCGCTAAATATAATGGACATTCGTAATATTTTTCTTACTCATTAAAATTATTTAATGTTTTTAAAAATAAAATAGATATGCAGAATTACTTCGTTTATTTGCAAAATGGTGAATTTAATTTGAAAAACCTGTAAACTAGTTTTGAAATGCGTTAGCTCAAGTGGTAGACCAGCGGCGTATTTAGCCGATGGTCGTGGGTTCGAATCCCGCTCGTGACACCGACGTTTCCATTTCAACCCAAACCTTACATAAAAAGATTAATTAATTGAAAGGAGTAATTTGGTCAATAGACCACTAAATATAATGGATTTAGTAAGGAAAACGTACCGCTCGTGACACCATTTTTTCATTTCAACCAAAACCTTACATAAAAAGATTAATTAATTGAGAGAAGTAATTTGGTCAATAGGCCAATAAATGTAATGGATTTAATAAAGAAAACGTACCGCTCGTGGCACTATTTTTTTCATTTCAACCAAAACCTTAAATAAAAAGATTAATTAATTGACAGAAGTAATTTGGTCAATAGACTACTAAATTTAATGGATTTAGTAGGAAATTATGTTAATTATTTAAGCTAAAATATAGCTAAAAATATTTCTATTCGTTCAGTACATCCCAAAATCCTTGAATACATATGTCTATGCAAATGTTTCCCCTGTAAAAGGCTGATTTGGTGGAGAAATCACAAAAACCAATTTCAAATAGCTTGGAAACGACTCCATTGATCTGCATGAAACTTTGCAAAGGTAGAACTCTTTAAACAATACGTACGTGCACAAACCTGGCCTCTGTAAATAAATGAGAACCAGAGATATAAAATAAAACGTTGGGAAGTTCGTTTATTTTATCCGTATTTTCCCTATTTATAATGACACAAATTGTTTAGCCTGACTGAAAGGTTCAGCTTTCTAATCTTTCCGATAACGTTGGATTTCGATAAAATCCAGAGGAGCTATGAATTTTTTAAGCAGAAAACGCCTAACCATCCCTAAGCAGAACGCCGGATATCCGAGATGAAAATCACGCCCCCGGTCGAATCCAGCTCGTAAAGGTATATTTTCTGCTTGACTTGTAGCAAACTATGTTGTTCTCTTTTCGGCAAAAAAAAACAACAAAAAAAACAAAGTTGATATTAGTTTCTTTTACACCCCCACGAAAAAAAGTTTGATACAAATTTTCGTTAAAATCAAAAAATATTTTTTATCACAAATTGTTCGTATTGAAATTTGCCTACGATTTTTGCTCGAAAATCACAAAAACATTTAACAACATTTATGGAAAAATTAACAAGGATTGCGAACCTTATAAATTACATGTAATGACACAAAAATGACCTCCGTAAATTAATTATAACTGAAGATATAAAATAAAACTTTTGTGCAATTTTTGTTAATTTCATCCTTATTTTTCTAATTTGTAATGTCATAACATCTAATCCTTGTTTACATTCTTTAACAGTATAAACATTCAGCTTTTAAAAGATTCCAATAACGTTGAATTTGGATCAAATCCAGAGAGTTATGAATTTATAAATGGAATATCGGAGATAGGAGAAGAAAAACAATTGTCACTGGTCTAGTTCCAGCCCGAAAATGTCTTCTTTATTTACAGACATAGCAAAATAAGTAAAACTATTTTTTTGAGCAAGAAACCAAGTTGATATACGTTTTCTGCACCTCCAAAACCCTTAAATACCATTATTTGTGAAAATCGAAAAACAATTTTCTCAATATTTCCCCTACCAAATACTTTCGATTTTTTTCAAATATGACAAAAACTTTATAAATTTAGAGCCGACCAATTCTCATGATATTTTGCAAAGGTTTAGATACTATAAACTACGACAAATATAAAATTGATCTCTACAAATAAATGACAACAGGAGGAATAAATACACAGTTTAGTCAAGCTTTGTTGATTTCATCCTTATTTTTCTCGTTCATAATGACATAAATTTTGAAGCATTCAAAAACCCCGAAAGGGGAAAAATTCATTATTTTCCATCGATTCTAATAATGTTGGATTTGGATAAAATCCGCAGGAGTTATGAATTTTTAAATCAGGAAACCCATACATCAGGGAGAACGGTTGGTCCAAGTTTGATCCAACCAAAAAATATGTCAATGTTTTCGTTTGCCATAAACATTCGTATTTACGGGCTTTCAACAATGCTTCATATGAATCAAAATTTATAATTTAAAACAAATATCGTGCGTTTACTTTACTGAATGCATCTTTTCGTTATTGCCATCCAAATGGATGCCTCCAATTTTTTCTCGAAAATCACAAAAATATTGATAACTTTGGAACGACTCCAGTGACCCCCTGGAACCTTTACAGGATTTAGAATTATTTAAACTTCATGAAACGGCATAATCTTGTTTTTATAAATAAATAATCGCCAAAGATAAAACGTTTGAGTGGTTTTTGTTCATGTCATTCTTATTTTTCTCATTTATAGTTGCATATAATCTTTATTTTAACCATTAAATTCACTAATTTCGTGGTCCGCTTGACCAATTAATACATTACAATTAATTAAGGTTTTTAGTTGAGATGAAAAAAAGTTAATCCCGCTCGTGCCATTAACTTTTTTTTATCTCAACTAAAAACCTTAATTAATTGTACTTTATTTTAACATTGACTGAAAGTATAAACATTCAGTTTTACAATAATTCTAATAATATTGGATTTGGATAAAATAGGATAAGATTCGGTCCAGCCTGATCCAGCTAAAGCGCTAAAAAAAAGTCTCGTTAAATCCGTGAATCTCTGGCCTCTCGTTTTTCTAAGTCCCATCGTTTTGCTACATCATTAAGACCTAAGAAGTCGAACGACGTCCACATCAGCTCAACAGCAAAAGATTGGCGCATGGAGTACATGGAGAAACGTACCAAATCTGGCCTTTTGGCCACACAATATATGTCAGGCCAATTATGCAGCAAAATTCATAGATTTAAATTAAATATCGAAAGAAGAAATGGATGTTGAAGTAGTAAATGATCGTAGAAGTTGGCAAAAATCATTTAGCATAGCAGACAAATTTATAGCATTAAAAAAATAGTCCATAAAATGAATGCCTCCACCCTATCGAACATAAGAACTGGAATCTTCCGCCAGGGAACCAAATCTCTGGATAAATCCGGCAAAAGGGGTGGAAATAGATGAGCCGAAAGGCTTTAAAAGCAGCGAAAATATAACGCCAGCCGGATTTGATGGGGATGGTGCACTTTCTGAACAAACCCTGTTTGTCCGGTGGGTTCCCTTGACCGTGTGCCCATCTCTGGATTACCCCCAACAAGTTTTTTTTTTTTTTATTATTAAATGTAAAAGTGGACATGTTTAATCGAGTGGTAATTAAGGCTCCGGGCCGTGATCCGAGACCTTGAAAAACCCTGCAACGCGGTTGTCATGTTCCAGACCGCATAGATCATCTAAGAAATCTGCATACGCCGCCCACACGCCCGTGAGTTCGAGCTTGCGGCTCGTTCAATAATCCACCGCGTTTAAAAAATCGTTCAGAAAAAGAACTCGGAGATTTATCACTTTTTCCAACTGCGAGAACAATGTCTCATAATTTATCGAGACTTGTTAATAAATGTGACTCATGTCCGTGACCAGTGCATCACGGAGGCGGGTATTTAAAATTGTCATGCTGGCTAATTCTCGATCTATGAAAAATTGTAGACCTTATTTTAGTGTGTGACATTTAACAGATTTCATCAATTGCCACAATCAGACAAGTTATTTTTAAACACTAAATCATAAAATAATGTTAAGAATATTTTATTATGCTTTGACCACGTTTTTACCCTACCTTTACCAATCTAACGTATTTCTTTTCTGAACCTTTTCTATTTTCCTAACACTTCCATTACAGAATAACGCCCGCGAATGTCGAGAAAAGTTGCTTTATGCTTATCACATTATTGAAGGGAGTAAATTCATTGGCTCCGTATAGAGAGCGAGTAGGAATGACAGCCGATATAAGAATTGTAACTAGAGCAGAACAGTGGAATTTCGGAAGAAACAAGTCTCTTTTATTTCAAAATTTTACTCCAAATGAACCTTTTTAACTTTATTTTTGTAATAAAATTAACAATTGTTAACTTCAAGTTAACCGTTTTAATTTCAAATTAACCAATTTTAACTTCATATAACCTCTCTTAATTTCAAATTAACCCATTCTATGAAGCATTAAAAAAATAATTAGCAGATGGCAGGAAATATGAGCATGTAAAGAAAAATTTCTGTAGACTTGATATTTTTTCAGAATCTAAAATTGGTTCTTATATATAATGAAATTTAATTATTAAATTAATTATAGTTAACTAAAAATTAATTATAATTAAANAATATAAAATAAAAGATTATTCTTACAATTGAAGAATTTTGTAAACGGATAAAATTGTTTCTTATCTAAATTACCATGAAAATTAATTATAAATAAAACTAACACATTGAATTGAAATTGAAAGTAAATGAATGATTCTTCGGATTATTTGAAACTTTTTTAAATATAAAATAATTATTTTATCTTTTACAGAAATCTCGAATTATTGGTAGAACCATTTGTTTCCATATGTAAAAATTAAATTGAAAATCATAGTTCTATTAATTCGAGAATTTTTATAACTGAAAATATTTATTTTATTTATTTAATTTTTTTTATCTGGAAATTATTGAAGAATTGTTTCCAAACGTAATTTTTTAATTAAATCATATGGTTTTTAAGAGACCACATTTTAAATATAATCAATTTTCACGTGGTATCATGACATAAATGAGAAGAATCCATTTCATATTTTTTTAAAGTTTATATGTTCTTTTAAGAGCTCAATTATTTTAAAAAAGCTCAAATAAACAGGAATTTTACTATCTATGCTTACATTTCGTATCATCCCTCTAAGTTTTTTTAATATTTTAAGGAAAGTGTTAATTTGAAGTTTAAAAAGTTAATTTGTAGTTAAAATGGGTGAATTTAAAGTTAAAAAGGTTTAATTTGAGATTAAAAAGGTAAATTTGAAATTAAAAAGGGTTAATTTGCAGGAAAAAAGCTATAATAATTTTTAGTTTTTTAATGTTTTAAAGAATGAGTGAATTTGACATTAAAAAGGGACAATTTGAATAAAGATATAGCATTTTTGTTTTTTAATGCATTACTGGGAGTCTGCCGAAAGGTATTGGAAGGAACCGGCACGCATTTATATCGCTCTGTTTTAAAGTCTTGTAAAAGTAGTCAGAAGTACGGGACGGATTTTTTTTTTAAATATTCAATATTCGTAAAACAGTGTGAGTGGGTTATTTTGATGTAAAAATTGGAGGCTAAAAACGAAGCTGTGTGAATAATTAAAAGTTTCAATATCGAACATTTAATCCTTCTCGGTCGGAATTGAAAGATAAGGAACAAACATTCGGATAGTGGGAGGCCCAGTAAACTACTCTAATGTACTGTAACAAGTGCCAAGCTTAATCTGTTAATAGCTTAGTAAATAATATGCATCCTACCCAGTGGAACCCTGTTTTTCGTTCTTTGTAGACGACTATTGTCAGTTTAATAAAATCTCTTTGCGAATAATGTACTCATTAAAAAGTTGAACTGCAAATTTACAATTTTAAAGTATAAGTTGATAATTAGAGAGTATTCCATTAAAGATGGCAATAAAACGTTCGATCAGCTTAAAAAAGACCGTTAACTAATTCACCCCCATCTGCAAAGGAATTAGACAGAAAAATCATCAGGGAACATAAAAAAACAAAACCGGATGTTACGTGGAATCGAAACTTGGAACAAATGTCCAAGCCGCCGAAGTACTTCGGGAGATAGTGCTGATGATGCCGGAAAAAACGCATCAGGGAAATAAGAAATAGGATTTCATCGGTTGACAAGGATCTGGATATATTTTCATACACATTCATGGCTTGGAGAACAAAAGAAATTAACATAATTTTTTTTAACTATCATAAGAGCTTCAATATTATGTTCCTCTTTATGACCTACGTAGAGGCTAAGGGTCAAGATGAATTCATTCCCATTCATCCCCGTTTCAACATATCCAGCTTCTGTGGATTCCAGCATCAAGAGAAGCGAAATTTGGAAGAACGCAGGGAAGATGTCTATATGACATTAATGTAAGAAGTATGGCAGTAAGGTGAAAATTTCAAGTTAAAAACATAGATATGCTAAATGTTAAATAGTTGTTGTATGTATAATTTATCCAATAGAGTAAAACTATAATAAATAGAACAACAAACTTTTTAATTTAGTACTTATACGACATAATCGAAGAACATGTAGTGCTATTTGCCCTTCCCCACATCGGTGAGAGATTCGTATCATTTCAGAGGATGCCTACCTGAATGAAGTTGGAATTGAGTGCTGGGTGTGGCCAGCTCGAAATCTGAAATTAAACCCAATCGAACACAGGAGGAATATCGAGTACAGTACCAGAGACCCTCAGTTAGGTTAGTTGTATAATGAGTGTAAAGGTTGTGTTGAAAGTGAATGTGTTTACTAGCTTGAATCTGTGATATGAAAGGGTCGATGGGGGAATATCGAGTACCGCATCGACCCTCAGTTAGGTTAGTTGTATAATGAGTGTAAAGGTTGTGTTGAAAGTGAATGTGTTTATTAGCGTGAATGTGTGATGTTAGAGGGTCGATGGAGGCATATCGAGTACCCCATCGACCCTCAATTAGGTTATTTGTCTAATATGTGTAAAGGGTGATGGAGGAATATCGAGATTCCATCATTCTAATTGAATGAATGGTATGTAAATATGAGTGAATATATTTAAGAATGAACGTGAGTACGAATGAGTTTGGGACTGCATGCGTTGTGTGCTGTATTAACCCAGCTGTTGACAGGTAGTATCCTTGGTCCTAACCTATATATCATTTATACTGCTGACTACCAATACATCCTGACACTATTATCACCACCTACCGCAATCCTATCCTCTAACTCGAATCCTGTCCAAGCTACCACCAGCATCCAGGAACACCTTAAGCTTATCGAAGACTGGTGTAAAAAATGGAGGGCAAGACTGAACGAACGAAGAAAAAATCACTCAGTGTACTTTTACGCTGAAAAAGTAGTCTTGCCCTCCAGTGTACATCAACGACAAAGAGATTCCAGTTTCATCACAAGTCAAATACCTGGGACTATACGTCGACAGCAGATTGACATGGAATTCCCACAAAAGGCTTAAAAAATAACAACTTAATACAAAACTTAAACTACTACGAAGACTCTTAAGACCGAAATCGACTTTGAAATTAAGACAAAGCTAACACTGTGCAAGACTTTACTAAGACCAATATGGACATACGGAATGGAACTGTGGGGTACTGCCAAGCCTTCCAACATCCAGCATATCCAGTCCTTCCAATCGAAAGTCCTCAGACAAATTGTCACTAATCTCACTATCCACAAAGACCTCAACATTCCTTTTGTCAACGAACTAATCGGGTACATATTCCAAACCTTCCACACCAACCTTTTAAACCATCCTAACCATACTGCTCGAGTCTTCTCCACTCATTCCCATCCTGACAGCCTGCCACTTCGCCTCAACCGACGGTGATCTCTGGACCTCCTTGACACCAAATCATACACATTGACTGTCAGTAATGGCCGGCTCCTCAAAGCATGTGTTCTATCGTTGCAGTGCTGGCATTAGTGATTGATTTAGAGGCATGCTTAGATGGTGGTGTGTATGTGTCGGGTAGTGGCAGAATAAAGTTGTTGGCTTATACAGATGATGTGGTTTAATAGATTACTATTTTGGTAGAGAAGGTCTAGTAAGGTATTGTTAGAATTTATTAATGGCAAAGACTGGACTGTTTTCTGTAAAGAGGCTTATTCTCTTAGAGCCAGAATCAGCGGCGCTTGGTGAGGGTGGAAGCGGCTTTTCTTCGGATTCCCCTGAGTAGATGAAAAGCTCATCCTCGACTTAAGTATTTTGCGTGCTTGTGATGAACGATTGGCGAGGACGGCTGAGTCGTATCTGTACGAAGCAATTTATCTGTTCTTGGTGTCCACATTTGTTCAATATTATCGCTGACCTTTGTTTTTTTAGACAAACTCCCCATAACTGTCGTAAACATTTTTTTACTTTTATCCCTTTAGTATATAATGTACTTTATTATTATTTACTTTTATTATATTATTTCCATTTACTTTATTTGTTTATTTTATAGATTGAGTTATGTACATTGCACGTAATCATAAATAAATGATGTTATATTTGCTATTATCGTTCAATTATGTTATTATGTTTATATATATAGTATGATATATACATATAAAGTAGTATATATATTATGCATATAGTAGTAGCAGTAACGCTTTTCACAATGGACTGTACGAAGTTTGTGACCTTTTTTTAGGTTTTATGAAATTAAAAAGTTTATGAAGTTAAAAAGGATTAATTTGAAACTGAAAACGGTTGATTTGAAGTTAATACAGGTTACTCTGAAATTAAAAAGAGTTAATTTGATGTTAAAACGGGCTAAATTGAAATTAAAAAGGGTTCATTTGACGCAAAAAACCTATAATAATTGGACGGGTATCTCATTTTGTGTTTATTTTTCAGTAGGCTGAGAGTGAACGTATTTATTAGTGTGAGTGGATCCATTGTATTGAGTACTTAAAGAATTCTTGGTTTCGTCATCATTTTTTTGCCCAGCCAACTTTTTGAAGAAGGTGACAAGCAAATAGAAAAATATATAAAACCAAATCGTCGTTGGTAGAAAATTTTATGTACTAAGGGTTATTTTGCTTTTTTGTCATATGCGAATTAATAAAACTAGCCGTCCTAGTCAGTCTATTGTTTGACACTTGTTCATCACTCAGCCTGACACTCGTGCGTCCTCGGTGACAAATGATCCTAACTTACGTTCTCGCACCGCCTAACTCGTCTTGCGGGCACGTTTCAGTTTGGTTAAACATATTTCCGAATACATAAATATAAAATTTAAACCATAAATGAGCCTTTTGGAAAAAGGCTATATACCAGTTCTCTGAGTAATATATTTGAAAATGTACTAAAAAGGGTCGAATACTAATATACGCAGTACGTATAACAAATGCGAATGTTATATTACGCAGGGTGGGCGACCAAGACCCGAGGGGTTAAATGCCTGGGTAGACTCGTACCCCATCCCTAAAAGGTCCGAGACTTGGTCGGCTCACGTGTCCTGCATAAACCTCTTGGACTTGTTCACAAACCCCAAGATTTTGGACCATTTTATCTTGAGTGATTTGGCAATGTCCTCTCTTTCAAAAGTTTCAAATCTATGCCTGGCATACCTATCACACTCTGCGAGGTAGTGCCGTGCCGTTTCTTCTTTTATTTCACAGAAGCGGCAAAAGGGGTCTGGTAAAATACCCATTATGAAGAGGTGTCTTCTCAAGGGGCAATGGCCCGTCAGGATACCTATCAGCCTCCTAATTCCCCTCCTTGAGTTAGAGAATAGCCATTTCGATTCTTTTGGTTTGATTTCCTTCACAAACTCTTTCGATTACGTTATGTCCGGGGGACAGATTCCATTCTTTAAGGAATTGTTTCATGCCCCAGCAATTAATACTCTCTTTCGCTGTGCTTATAGAGTGGGGTAATACCGGTTGTGGCCCGACAAAAGCAGTATTTGAGCCTTCTTTGGCCAGGCTATCCGTCTCTTCATTGCCATAGTGTCCCTTATGAGCTGGTATCCATATGAGGGTTACCCTATTCTCGTACCTGGTAGTAATCTTATTAATAAGTTCAACAGTTTCCTCCACCAGCCTAGATGTTGATAGCTCTTTTTGTAATGACTTAAGACTGGCCTGACTGTCGGAAAAAATTCTAATGTCTTTTCCCTGATCTTGTTATCCATAAGTGTTCTGCAGCAAACATTAATGGCCAAATTAATTTCCGCCTGAGAAACGGAGGTGTTATTACCAAGAGGGGAGGAGATGCTGATCCCTAATTTAGGTATATGTATTCCAGCACCACTTCCCTTGCCTTTAATGAGTGAGTCATCGGTAAAACAGTCTAGGCTACGATGGTCATCATCCGCACTATAGTTATATTCACATGGAGTAACTACCTGAAAGTACTTTTTCCCCGAAGGGATGCGGTAGTTGCATTCAAGTAATGCGAATGTTTACCGTATGATATATTTAGGCAAAATTAGTGCCCCTTTCATTTAAGTAGCAGGTGTCCGACAAGGCTCAAGATTGGGTCTCACACTATTTTACACATTTCTCAATGCTTTGTCAAAGCCCAGCTTCTGCTAACTTAGCCCTATATGCAAACAATCCGCTCTGTTCTTCTGCAAAGATCCGTGCAACAGCAAAAAAAATAAATAAAATAATTTAAAAAATCAGAAATTAGCTGCATCTCTTCGCTAAACGCAGGCCATAGATCTTTAAGAAATTTAGGTTTAAAGAGGAACAAGTTTTGACAGGTCCAAAACCAAAACCCTACCCGGGTATAAAACAAAACTCAAAACTGAATTTTAGCGACCACGGAGTTACAACATTTGCTAAGCCAAAAATCATGGTTGGGCCAATAAAAACTCAAATTTTATCCCGGCCTCCTCACTTTCTTATAAACTTGTAAATTCTGATTTTCTACCATCTCCTAGGATTTTTTCAAAAAATGGTTTATTGGAAATTTAAAATCGTTAATTGGAAGTTAAGAATTGTTAGTATGAAACCCTTTTTAACTGCAGAATAACCTTTTGTAATTTTTATAGAAAAAGTTTTTAACTACAAATTACCCCCTTTAATATCAAATAACCCCTTAAATGTAACCATGCCAAGTAAACTTCCTGTACATTTCAGTTTTTTAATGTATAAGAAAAATGGAATCATAAAAGACTACATGAAATTTAAATGCAAGTAAAATTAAAATTTATATTAAATTAAATACAAAAACAAAAACAAATGATTCTTCTTTTGATTTGAGATTTTTTTAAATATAAAATATTCGGGCTTTTAGATAAAAAAACACATAAAAATGAATTACAAATAAAATTAAGTTATATAAGAAAAAATATAAATATATTGAATTCTACTGTTTATTTGAGTAGTCAGAAATTGTAATTTTCAAGAGCCCAATTATTTTATATTCAAAAAATCACCAATCAAAAGAAATCATGAGTTTTTGCATTTGATTTCATATACTTTTTAATTTTATTTGCATAATTTTCATATGGTCTTCCAATAGACCTATTATTTTATGTATAATTTTTTTCAAATACAGGAATTTTACTTTACTTGCTTACATTTTCCTAGGATTTTTTTCAATAAATGTTAATTGGAAATTTAAAATGGTTAATTTGAAGTTAAAAATTGTTAGTATGGAATTATAAACGGGTAATCTGAAGCTTTTTTGGTTAATTGATAAACTTCTTCTAGTTTTTTATAGGGGTTAATATGTGACTGAAAAGGGTTAATTGAAATAGGAACAAAAATCGAAATTGAAAAGGTTAATTTGGAGATAAAAAGCTTCATTTGAAGATAAAACAGGTAAATTTGAAGTTAAGAAGGCTTCATTTGAAATTAAAAATGGTTAATTTGAAGTGAAAAAAATTAACTAGAAATAAAAAAGGTTCGTTTGAATTTGAAAGGGTTAATTTGAAGTAAAAAAAGTTATTTCAAGTTAAAAAGGTAATTTGAAATTAAAAACGCTTAATTTGATTCGAAAAAGCGTTAATTTGGCGGGAAAAAAGCTATAACACCATTTAACAATTCAAAAATTAAAATAAAATATTTCGCATTTTCGAGATTATATAACTTTCATTAATGATTTTTTATATTTCGTCGTAGAGGGTCAAGAACGAGAAGCAGACAGATAAACAAAATATTCCCTGCTGAGTCGATTTGTAGTGGTTCAGTCCTATATTTTGTGGGAAAGCCAGTGGTTTCGTGACATTCTTCTATTCTTGGAAAACATTTTTTAGTCATCATTAAGAAATTTAAAAAAAATTAAATGACAGAAAGTAAAACGAGTCAGAACACGAAGACCAAACACCAACGCAGTAAAAAATGAACAAACGTTATGGTAAAGTAGGTGAAACATTGTTACTTAGGAACAAACAGCTCTACAAACAATGAACATTCAAACAATGAAAAAACCTCTTTTTTAAAAATTTATTGGTAGTTTTAAAGCGTTTTCCTGAAAGTTCTTTTTCATTATTTTGACCTTTTGTTTTTAAAACTAGTTCACATATGAAATTAATTTTTCCCCCCTTGTAAGTTTACGGTTGCTATGGGCTGACAGAAGGTGTTTGTACAAGCATAAATGGGAGCTGAAAAAATAATAAAACTTTATCAAAAACAATAATTTTTTAATACCTTTTAATATGTTTTCTAATCCGAGAACTTAATTTTCTACTCGTCTATATGTTTGATTAATCTTAGAAATAAATAAAAACAACTCGGTTTTCCTAGCTTTAGTGGGATTTGATAAAATGAGGCAAACATAGGAAAAAACATTTTTTGGTGGTAGAAAAACTATCGGGAAATTATTATCAATTTATCATGGATTGTTAACCGTGGTGAGTTTTCCGCAATAACCAAAATAAAGTATAATTGATGGATCTTACAGGCTGGATTAAAGGGCTCTCCACTTATTTCCACCGTTCTGTCGTCTAATTTTATAATACAAAGTCAGCTTAGATTACATAACAGTTGAGTCGTTATGTAACGCTCATGAAACCCGAACCGCCGTTGTACAGTATGCAAATTTTTTAAACGCCGACTCTTTTGTTTCCATTGAATGAATTACAGACATTTTCGGCCGGTAAACGAACAAAACCTTCGTAATTTGTAGTTAAAAACTTTTTCTATAAAAATTACAAAAGGTTATTCTGCAGTTAAAAAGGGTTTCATACTAACAATTCTTAACTTCCAATTAACGATTTTAAATTTCCAATAAACCATTTTTTGAAAAAATCCTAGGAGATGGTAGAAAATGTAAAATGCTATTAATGTAAAATTCCTGCATTTGAAAAAAATATATACATAAAATAATTGGTCTATTAGAAGAAAATGAAAATTAATTAAAATTAAAAATTATATCAAATTAAATATAAAAACAAATGATTACTTTCGATTTGTGATTGTTTTAATATAAAACAATTAGGCTTTTACAAATTAACATTAACGACTACTCAAATAAAAAAAAGAATTTAATATATTTATATGTTGTCTTATATAACTTAATTTTAATTGTAATTAATATTTATGTGGTTTTTTATTTAAAAGCCCAAAAATTTTATATTTAAAAAAATATCAAATAAAAAGAAGAATCATTTGTTTTTGTTTTTAATTTTATATAAACTTCAATATTATTTGCAGTTAATTTCCTTGTAGTGTTTTATGTTTCCATTTATTTTTTCCATTAAACAATCTGAAATATACAGGAAGTTTACTTGGCATGGTTACATTTAATACCATCTAATTTTTTTATGCTTTAAGGAAAGAGTAAATTTGAAATTAAAAAGAGGTAATTTGTAATTAAAAAGTTTTTCCTTGAAACTAAAAAAGTTAATTAGAAGTTAAAAAGGATTAATTTGATGGAAAAAAACCTATATCCCAACCCAGCCGTTTAGCCAATTTCACAAATAAAAATAAATTATTTCGTCTTATTGGAATTACAAAGTTATTGAAACAAAATGTGTAGAAAGCTTAGTTTATTTTTTGGAAAAAAAATGTTTTTACATTTGCAAGTGGGTACCAAATCCATTACCCTTTTGAGGTAGGTTACTTAGGAACATAATGAGTCCTTATCTACTAAGCCCATTCACCAAATTTTAAGCAGGTTGTTCTGAAATAAATGTTCCTTACACTTGCAACAGGATTTATGCAAAAATGTATGACCCGTATAAATTAATTTCACTTCAAATAATTAATAACATTTAACAACGTATTTTTGACAAATGAGGAAGACATGAAAACGGATCGGTGAATATCTGTAGTTTTACAGAAAGTGGGTTTAAATGTATTCAATAAAGTCTAGACTCCCTTCTCATATTTTTATCTCCTTTCAACGAGAAGAGCACCTTTAAGTTATCCAAGGTAAACAGTATTCCTTGATTGTTGCCGGGTGAGTTAGACGAAAGAAACTATTTACAAATATACAAGAAAGTTAAATCTGAGTTTTGTTAATGAACAATGATTTCCTCTCGGAAGGAATTTAAACATTTTCATTCATAAAAGACGTGAGGCTTTAGAATTCCGTCCGTTTGAATGTTGGATAATAAAGTGTACTAAGAGTGATTTCAAGATTTGTTTTAATAAAGAAACCCGCATGACTATTCATATAAACAAATCCATAAATTTAAACACACGAGATGTACCCTTGTACTTCCCAGTACCATGCAATTATCATAATTATTGCCGTTTCGGATAACAGCACCAGGGGTATCTGGTCGTGGAAGAGTTACGACAGCAGTGCCCCGCCCAGCACAACGGGCTCTACAACGCGCAGGCCGATGCACAGATATTTTACATAATTTGTCAAAGAAAAAATACGGTTACGAGGAATACCGTGGGAATTGCGCTAATCGTGTCATGCGGTCGGCTTCGCCCACGTTCTGCCTGTTCTGAATACCTTAATTCCAAAAAGCGCGCATTCTAGATAGCGAATACGGACCGCCCACCTCCGGCGGATATAGGTATTTAAAACGTTGGTCCAATCGATCTGATTTGGGACGGAAAACAACGGAGGACGTGGATCGAGTGGATACACCTCGAAGGTTTCCGAAAGCTCCCTTTTTTAGTTTTTATTTCACACACCTACACCCTTCCCAGAATTGTTTGTTTTTTTCAGTACGTTTACCATAATAAATTTCATTAGCAACCAATCCTACACAGCTACAGTTGTATATAGTTGTACCTTGCTCTGTAATGAAATCTACACCACTGGGGGAAAAACTAGATAAATATTTTTAAAAAATTCAGGATTACAGTGTAGAACTTTTGTAAAAATCATATTTTGCAGAATATATTTTCTTTTATTGAATATATTTGTATAAAATTCAATGCAGATGTCCTACTGAAAAGGTTTTGCATTTTATTAAAGTATATCTTGACTTTGTGGTATTTTCTCATTATTTACTGAACTTATCTAAGTTTTTAACATAAATTTATTGCACTTTGATAATTCGACTTTCTTAGGTTTTTGCATTGAGAAAATACTAGAGATGTTTCTGCATATCTTGGTATGATACTTTTGTAAATCCTACAATTGGAACTATTTTAGTTTAATTTTTGAAATTGGCCAATTTTAGACTAAGAAACGGCTGGTTGCCCATGCCAATGAAATTAACCATTTTTCTCTTAAATTAACTCTTTCTGACTTCAAATTAACCTTTTTTAATTTCAAATTAACCCTTTCTGTAAAGCATTTCATAAACGTAAGAGATGGTGGATTTAAAGTAAAATTTATGTTTTTGAAAAAAAGTAATATAAAATTAATGGGCTCTTAGAAGACCACATCAAAATTAATTACAATTTAAATAAAAATAATATAAATTTTGAGATTTGATTTTATAGATTTTTCTATTTGCCTGTTAACTTCATAAAATTTGTAGTCAACATACACAAAACGAGATACCTATCAGGCTCCATGGCTTTTTTCATGCAAATTAACCCTTTTTAATTTCGAATCGGCTCTTTTTTATCTTTAAAGTAATCATTTTTACCTTCAAATTTACGCTTTTTAATTTCAAATTAAGCGATTTTTAACTTCAAATTAAACTTCTTTTAACTTCAAAACACCCTTTCTTAATTTCAAATTAACCCTTTTTAAATTCAAATTCACCTTTTTCTAATATCAAATATAACCTTTTTAACTTCGAATTAACTAATTTCATATTAAGCTTTTCAGTAAAGCATTAAAAAATAGAAGATTGTGTGAAATATACGCATGTAAAGTAAAATTTCTGTATATTTGAAAAAAAAATTTAATATAAAATAATAGGCTCTCAGAAGACATTTTGAAAATTAATTTCAAAAATAATTAAAAAATTATGTAGATTTTTAATATGAAAATAAAGTACTTTTTAATTTTAGAATTTTTAGGCTCTTCTATAAAAAGTCACAAAAATTAATTATAATTATAATTAAAAACTAAGTAAACATTAAAATAAAAGATTCTTCTTTTCGATAATGGCTAAAATATATTTTACCCAATTAGTTTATGTTTAATTTTTCATATGCAGGAAGTTTACTTTAGGAGCTTACATTTCATACCTTCTCCAAAGTTTCATTGATGGTAGAATAAAAGGGTGAATATGCAACTAAAAATGGTTATTGCGAATCTAAAATGAGCTAATTTGAAATTCACAATGTTAATTTTATAGTCAATTTCAATGTAAACAGGGTAATTTGACATTAAAAAGGGTTAATTTGAACAAAATATTTCTCATTATCTAGATTACAAAATACTTATACGAAAATGTAAAGCATATTTTATATTTTCATCAAAGAGGGTCAAAATGAACGAGAAACAGACGTATAAACAAAATGTTATCACATGAGTCATTCTGCTCAAAATCCTTCAACAACGGTAGTTTTATCATATGGTTATCGTCACTACAATTATTCAGTTGTGCATAGTTTCGTCTTTAGTCATTTCGATGGATTGTAAACAGTGGTAATGCAAACGTGCGCTCGTGTGCCTGCCTTCCAGATCATAATCCCTCTACAAATGTTACCACAGTCTCACCAATTGACTCCTTCGAGCCCTACCATTGAAGCATCCGCAGCTCTAGGAGCTGATCTCAATCAACTTAATTGTATTAAACCCATCTTCATCACGATACAGACTGTAAAATTCACTTTTCACCGCCTACCTTAGGAATCTCTCTGATATATTAATATTTCCTTAAAATATCTCTTATACGACTAGTGCTCCTCGGCGAAATTCTACAAACGCTGACTGAATTATAAACGAGAGGGAATTCCAGCCGGAAGGACTTTTGTAAAACCGTGTGCGGTAGGGACGTTAAATTTTATGAGAAGTAGTGGTAAGAGTGAGTGCGCGTACACGGCTAAACACAATTACTCCGAGTATACAACGCTGTTAGAAGTCCTTTAACAGTTGTTATTACTAAGGTTAATGGGGTCAAGGAGTTAACATGTTTATTCTACACTGACTACACTAATGTCACCAGTCGATGGATATGCCAAGTCAAATAATTAAAACAAAAACTTATTTAGGACAGATGATTCAATTTTAAGGACGCTATAAACAATATTTTATATTAAAAGACCAGGAAGGTCCAGCCAGCTTTGGAAAAAACTAAAGTTTCGTGATTGCAAGTCTCGCTTAATCCTACCTCCGGAAGACCTAACGGAAAGATGATTCAAAGTAAGGTGCAATGAGTTCTCGGAGATAAACTCGATCCGGCGTACGACAATGGAGTGTTCTTGGTCCCATCCTATATACTATTTATACTGCTGACCTGCCATTCTACCACATCAATATTTATTACGTCGGAAGATATTGCACAATATTACGTACGAACCCGAATCGCAAACTAGCCACTCCCGATATCAGGGATCAACCTCAAGGTGATCAAAGAATGATGCATAAAATGACATTGAACAAGGTCAAATAGAGCCAAAACCAATTGTCATAGACTATACGCCAACAACAAGGAAACCGACATCCCCACAAGTCAAATACTTAATATGCAGACTGACGTAGAATTACGTGCGGAACTGAACAGAAGAATTGTTCATCAAACGTAATAAAGGCCAACAAAACAACAATTCGACCTATCTGGATTTACAGGCAAGTGGGGGCCACGAAACCATCTAATATTAAAAAGATCCGAAAATTCCACTCAAAAGTACTCAGAAGAATTCTCAAAGCACTTTACTACATTTCTAACCTCCCTTTGTTCAAGACTTGGTTCCATCCTGTTTTATATACTTTTAATCTGCCAATAGATCTCAACGCCATACATATAACCTACACTGAGCATACAGACATTTTATCTTACAACTCCAATATGTAGAAACAGCTTGAGCTGTTCGAGGAATGGTGCAAAATGTGGAAACAGAAACTGAACGAGAAAGGACTTAGGGCGATAGTCAGTAGACTGATATAAAATCTCGTCAACTCACTATAGCAAAAATTGAAGGGCAAGGTTAAATTAAAAAAAAAATGAACACAGTTATACTTATATAACAGATCATTACAAGCCGTCCCATAGGGAGAATGCTTGGCCCCACCCTTTTTTCCATTTATACTGAGGGTTTTCCTCTACAACCCAAAAACATGATTACCACCTATGTGGACGACACCGTAATTATTTTCAAATATGAACCCTCCGACATCTAATTACGTTGAGCTTATCAAAGAATAAGAAGATAACTTGAAAGCAGGCTGAAGTTAAACCTTAGCAGAAGACTTGGATAATAATAAGACACGAATTTAAATCAGACTGAAAAAGCTAACACTCCACAAAACTACACCTATTTGGATATACGAAACAGAACTGAAGTGAACCATGAAGCCATCCGATATCCAACCCATCCAAGCATTACCACTCACATGTCCTCAAAATAGTTCACCAAACTCCTTACTACGCCTCTAACCTCACTGTCCACAATAACCTAACCACTGCCTTCTCTGAAAAAATGATACGTTTCCTAAATTGCCATTCTAACGTTTCGTCTCAAACTAACCCTTCCCATAAAACCCTCCCCTCCCATCGTCCACGTCGCGTTAACCCTCCTACAGTATTTATATTGATGATCTGCCGATACATACTAACGCCATCATTACAACCCGTGGGGATGTCACCGAAATTCTGACTTCTAACCCAAATCTTCCAACATCCAAGAACATCTTCATCAAAGACTGGTGCCAAAAGTCTCACTCACTCAAGTCAGGGACATAGGACCATATCAAGACAGCAGGTAAACGTGAAATCCATATGAGACTGAATAGAAGACTTGCACAACTAATAAGACTGCTTGGACCAAATTCACATATGACTGTAAAAAACTAACCCTCTACAAACTCAACATATTCGGACATACGTAGCAGAACTATGAAGTACAACAAATCCATCCAACATCCAGCTTATCCAAGCATTACAATCAAAAATCCTCAGAAGAATTTGTAGAACTTCTTACCTCACCGTCCAAAATGACCTCAACCGTTCAAGCCCACTCTATTATCTCACCTCCTTTGAATCGGCCACGTCGCCTAATCCCTCGGGTGAGATGGTCACCAAACTCCATCATAACCATCCGTGGGGAAGGCATAGGAATTCTGACTTCTAACCCAAATCCTCCAACATCCAAGAACTTCTTGGGTTTATAAACTGGTGCAAAATCTCAACTAACATTACTAAACATCCCTGCGACCACTTTTAACAATCGGACCTGTGGGGTACTAAAAAACCATCTAATGTCAAACAAATCCAAGCATTCCAATCAAAAGGCACCAGAAGAATTCTCCAAGTTCCATAGTCTTTAACATAACTTTTAAGACTTGATCACTTCTCGCTGCCTGAACCCTAACCATCCGTTCAAACCCTCTTAACTATCTCACAACCCCTTTATTTTCCACGTCATATTAAACGTTGACCCATAGACCTACTCACCCCCTAACTCCTCAGTTGCGAGAGTGTCAGCCTAGACTGGTTTCTCAAACAAGATGTGCCAAGTAAGCTGAGCTCTTTCGCCCTACACAAACTTTCTCTTTGACGAGACCTTACAAGCAATTTGCACGGTTTTAAACTTTCATACCGGCTGAACGGATCGATCCAACGACCTGAAGGATATGGATGACCTCATGACTACGGCGGTCAAATTACGCACAAACACTTAAGTTGTATTATTAACTTTAGCCGACGCTTCATATATTTTGACGATCTATTACTTTTATTAATCCACCGTGCAATGAAGGCATTAATTTGATCCGGCAAAAACCGTAAAAATTTGAATTTTAGAAATTGTCTCGGTTTAAAAATCTGTTTTAAAGGAATCAAAAAATTGCGAGATTGTTCTCCTAGGGCCGAGGAAACATCTTCCAATAATAGGCTAATTGTGATATTTTGAATGTCACTGCTCAGAAAATCCAATTTTGCTTGAAGGAAATCAGGAGAAAGAGAGCAAACGACGTTGGCCATGAGAAAAAGAAAATGCGTGATCCGAATGAAACAGTCTTGCAGATTACAAGCTTCCCATAGAAAAAAAGTTTTAAACAAACTCCAAATCAAGACAAATGAAATGACAAAGCCAATAGTGCAGATGCAAGTGTAAAACGGGCGTGGCCGAAACCCAGCACCCAACCCATGCCATGATAAATGCACTAAAGACAACACTGTAAAGAAGCGAGACACAGAATAAAGCATGCAGAAGAAGAGTGATCTGATTATTATTATTTTGTTTAAGAAAAACCTAGGAAAGGAATTTAAAATCCAGGCGAATATATAATGCAAAGAAAGAAGAAGAGAAGACAATAAAATCAATGATAACTACAAAATTGATAAGGAATTGATAACAGTCGATCGATTTTGTTTTTTAAATTTTGGTGAGCAGGGCAAAGATTTTTTTAGATTCTTTTTCAATCTCACTGCACACCATGAAAATACTGTTTATCTGAGAGTGCATCCAGTAAAGACATGCAATCATGCTCTTAACGTTATATTTGGAAAATTATGTAGCACAAGCGTCAAAAAATTGGGTTCTAAGTTACTTTGTACCCAAATTAGTTAATAACATACATTCTAGCTGGCTTGTCAATAAAACATGAAGAGCCCTGATTTAAAGTCGGGCTGGTAGGTTGGAATACAAAAAAAAAGAGGAACACTTGCACCGACACAAAACTCATCGCGGGGTGTTGCGGCGTATTGTGTAACGGCTTTCATAACGATCACGGATAATTTACTAAAACTGAGTTATCGCCGTTTAAACCGGACGTATTTAGAAATGAGAGAGATTTTCGCGGAAAAAAGGGAAAAAATAGAGAAAAACCGACGGCAGCCACGAAGTAAATATTTATTTCCGGCGTTCCCTCGAAACTTGGCTCGTACCGCCGTGTAAATTTAGATTCGCGGTTGAGGGGGTGGGATTTTCGCCGATTTGTCCGAGCCGAGAATTTTCCAAATATTCCATCACAATTTGAACAAATCGGGAAAAATCGAGTGACACGGTCGGAAGGTCAATACGGCGGATTACCTTCCTCCGCCGGGTAACAATACGATCGTTTTTTTTTTTAAGGATATTCCGTGGTCCTTCCAGAAGGGAAGAGGGCCGAAGAACAAGGGGGGAGCTATTATTAGGTATATTAATGATCAACCAGCCAAGGACACAGGTTCGAGGTCACCACCCAAATCATAGGCACCTAGCTTGCATACCAGAGCGCATTTAGGTTTTTTTTGTTTTGTTTCTCGTAAAAAAAATCGACAAGAACATAAAACCACTAAGATAAGGGTGTAGATCTAAAGTAAAACAAATCTCTCAAAATCATCAGAAATGAACCATATTGTCCAAAACAAGATTTTTTAAAAAGTCTTTATGATTGACTGAATTGCACAAATTTGACGTAATTATACGTGATTCTTCTGTTTATGTTTTTTTTTCGTTTCGTTTGTATTGTTTTGATATCAAAATTTGAGATATTTTGGTAGCAAACTATGAAAATACGCATGCGTCCAGATCAACCTTGACATTGCCCCCTTCCAACCACAGCTGGCACAACAAAATTAACCGGAGTTGTACTTCGCAATAGCGTAACAAGACTTTCGTACGATATGTAAACAAAGTCCCGACAACTTTGGGAAAATGTTAGTTTTATCTTGACGAGGCTAAGGGAAATGGAATGAAACTGGCCGGTTTGGATGGCATTGTTGAAGAACAGATTGCAAAATCCGAACCTGTGGAAGGCTGAGGTCAAAACAAATCGTCAAATATGACGAGGTTTTGTTTATGAAATTTTATAGTAGTATTTTTTTAATAGTAAACATTATTTCTGACGTCGTTCTGATAGGGCGTATTTTATTTAGTGTATTTCACAATTCTTACATGATAAAAACTAATTATTTAATGTCTTTTGGTGTTTGATTTTTAAATAGCACAGGAAAGATGTTTTGAGGTTCTGATTGTTGGGCGAACATCCTGAGATTCCGTATGGGAAGAGAAAATAAAAAAGCCACTTTTTGCGACACAGTGTCCGTTACGGAGTAATAAAAGAAAATCCGGATGGTCTTCCCCGAGGAAACAATCGCGATGGCACATTTTTCCGGGGGATCCGCCTCAGGCGGTGGGCGGCGACGGGGGTTCGCGTTCGTGCTGGCCGCGATTCCGCTCGCCCTCCGCCTCCGCCTCCATTGCAGAAAAGACGGAAATCCCGTAGAAACGACACGGTCGACATTTTTCCGGGGGTTATGCGAGGTTAGTAAGGTTCATTGAGAGATCTCGCGCAGCCGCGCTATACGCCTCCTCGCCTCCGGGGCCGAGGTGAATTTGCCCCTCGAAACGCTTTCCGCGGATCCTGAGCGGGGGCGGGCTGGAAAAACGACAACCTGAAAAATGCAAATGTCTAACTGTGAATTTTGATACCTGATGTTGTCGGTGAGATGGTCAAAGAGTGACTGCAATGCGGGCCCCCACTTCCAAAGTCCTTGGCCGTGAGCTTCCACCTTGACATTGAAATCTGCCCCTCTCTGTTGCTGCTGTTGCTACGTAGAGCTTGCGTCACCGGCCCGCTCGATAGAGCCGCCCTCCGCCCGCTGCACGCCCTCCGGCCTCAGGACGCAAACCGATTCCCGCCCCGAGGCGGCGGCGGCGCGCACTTTCACCCCGAACGAAAAACACGCGAAACGCGCCGGCGGAAGGCCGTGGCTCTGGCCGTCTACGCGCTTTGCGGCTTCGACTCTGACGCGGACGCACGAATAAACGTCGCACAACGCATTTTATAACCCAAAACTACTATACTTAAAATAATTTTACTGTCGGGACAAAAATAATAACACTTCATAAAAATAAAAAATCACAGCAGACCTGACAAGACGAAATTCTTGGATAATCGATTTTTATTGATATTCACTATATTTAGAATCAGCTGATTTCAGATCGGAATCAACAAGTGTCCTTTCATCATGGCAATATCATTTACGGTTGAAACTTCTGTGATACATCTCGATACTTCTGCAAGCCTAGGCGGACTGGACTAGGACTAGACCTACTCGATCTAAAAGACAATCTAGATTATCACCATCAAATTAACACTGTTCCCCGTGAAATGAAAATTTTTGCCATAAAATTTAACATTTTGATTTCAAACTAATCCGGTCTTTAAAACACCAAAAAATATAAGTGACGGTACAATTTGACTGCAAAAAAATTACGATCGTACTTACAACGGTACTTGACGGACTTGTTTAAGCACCTGGGACTTGATTCAGGTAAACCTATGATCTATATCCAAAGGGGCTTTTCAACATATTTAGAATACTAATATATTAATAAAATCATGTGGATTTCCCAATGGTTTGTCAATGTTTCACTTCCTCGCAAAAGTAAGCATTTTTGTCAACTTTCGTGGGATATTGCAAGTATTTTATAAATAAGAATTAAGTTTATATTTCATCAAACTTGACAGACTTTTTTAACCAACTGGGACTTTATTTAAGTAAACCTACGATTTATATCCATAGGGGTTTTCCAAAATATTTAAAATACCAATAAAGTAATAAAATCATGTGGATTTCCCAATGGTTTGTCAAAGTTTCAGTTCCTCGCAAAATAGCGTTTTTGCCAGTTTTCTTGGGCTTTGCATGTCTTTTATAAATAAAAATTAAGTTCATATTTCATCAAACTTGGCGGTCTTTTTTAAGCACCTGGGACTTTATTTAAGTAAACCTACGATTTATATCCATAGGGGCTTTTCAAAATATTTAAAATACCAATAAAGTAATAAAATCATGTGGATTTTCCAATAGTTTGCCAAAGTTTCAGTTCCTCGCAAAAATAAGCATTTTTGCCAGTTTTCTTGGGCTTTGCATGTCTTTTATAAATAAAAATTAAGTTCATATTTCATCAAACTTGGCGGGCTTTTTTGAGCACCTGGGACTTTATTTAAGTTTATGATCTACATCCGTAGGGGCTTTTCATCATATTTGAAATGTGATTTCTTACGTATTTAAACTATAAATAAAAGTAATTAAATAATACTTCTTTCCCAAAGGTTTTTCAAAGTTCGACTTCCTTACAAAAATAAACATTAATGTCTTATTTCATTGACTTGAAGGACTTTTGTAGCACCAGGCAATATTTTAAGTAAACTTTGATCATTTGGTGCTTTTTTTACATATAAACGGCCAATAAAGCATTAAAGTAAAACTAGTGCCTACAAATCTGTCAATAGGGGTATTCCCGATGTTTGTAAGATGTTACCTGTGTTAACTGGAATAGAAAAATGTCCAGGAAGATCGTGACCGCCCTCTTCCTTTCTTACCACGTTAAACTTTAATTTTTCCGCAAGCTGCGCGTGGCGATTGTAGAACCAAAAATAAAGATATAACAGTCCGTGCAAGCTTGTTGTTCTGGTTTTCTTTCGTGTTAAATTATAAGATGCCAGACGTTAATAAAACAGAAAAATTAATCAACTCTTGCATTCAAAATGCTATCTATGCACTGGAAAAGTACTAAAAAAGAAACGCTTGAATTCGTGCGGACATACCTAACTTGTACCTTAACGTCTAACAGCCTACAACTTTATAGGATGTGGGACGCATCTATTATGAATGAGAGTATAAGGACAGGTCAGAAATTAACAAAAGAAATGTATTGGTTTGATTTCATTATTGCGTTTTTAAGAAAAAAAAATACGTGTAAACAAAAACTAGATGTTAAATTCACAGCTGCCATGTTGGTTACCTACGCCCTAACGGGTAGCAATGTGACATTTTCGACCTAACACCTAACATTGGCTCTGGCCTGTTAGATCGAGCAATGTTAACTAGGTGATTCTTACAAGTCTACGTCATCATTTTTTTCGTTCTAAAAGGACCTAACAGAGTTAGCAGGGTTAACACAAAGTTCGTGAATACGGCTAATGCAAACATTAGACTGCATATAACTGCCTTACAAAAATAAGTATTATAGTACTTCGAGGAAATTGACGTACGTTTTTAAGTATATGGGCAAAACATAGAACTATACGAGGTTTTCAACATAATTAACGTACCAATAAAGTAATAAAATGAAGATTCTTTCTCATAGTTTTGTCAATGTTTCACATCCACGAAAACATAAACAGTTTGGCCAAATTTCGTGAGACTTGATGCAGTTCCATAACGACCATGAACTTTCTCTGACAGGTACTCAACGGTAGGTGCTTTTTCACATATTTAAATCAACGACTAAAGAAAGAAATCAAGCATACTTACCACAGGTTTGTGGAACCAGACATACTTACAAATGGGCTTTTTTTGCAAAAACACCGGCACACCGAGGGTTGATATAACCTCTGCTGTTGCGAACCCTCGTTTAAAAAAAAGTCATCATATCACACGGTACTTTATTTAGGTAACAGGTGTTTTTCCACATATTTAATGTACCAATAAAGTAAAAAAGTCAAGCTTATTTCACATAGATTTCTCCATGTTTGACTGCACTTCAAAAACAAGTATTATGGTCAAACTTCCTGGATTTGGACGAAATTTTTTAAGCACTTGGCACTTAATTTAATTAAAGATGGGTCAATGTGGGCTTTTCACATTATTTTAAACTAGCAATAAAGTAATAAGATCACGCCTATTTCTCAAAGAATCGTCAAAGTAGATATCGAACAGAAATAAGTATTTTTGACAAATTTCGTGGGTCTTGATGCACGGTTGGAATTTTTTTAACCACGACGGACTTAACTAGAAAGGGTACATCTTTAGGTGGTTTTCCAGATTGGTAAAGTATCAAAATAATAAATTCTAGCTTACTTCCCACAGTTTTCTCAAAGTTTGACTTCCACGCGCTTATAAGCATTAAGAGTATATTTCATGGAATTTGACAGCTTTCAAGCTCCGAAGTCTGTTCGCGATCACCGCCTAAGAAGACACCCCCTAACATAACACTATGTAACCATATGCAACCCTCCTGAATACTGTGAATTCCAGCAATGGATTAAACACTTTGCCTTCTATTTGAAATTTGTATTGGAAAGCTCAAATTAAAACTTAAAGTACTTACTGAGTTGTTCAGTTATCGTTTACTACATTCACTTTCTTGCTTCAAGTTTCTCTTCAATCGTTCCTTCCTCCGTCATGCTTTTCCCCATTGTCACTCTTGGTTTGGTACCTAAAACAAAATTCTCATCAGGTTGGCTAATCACATTGTTCATTGATAGTTAGTTAAGGGCGTTAATTGATCGTATTAAAAGAAAAATGACAGCACTAACAAATCAAGTGGATTTTAAACGACCATCGGGTCATCTGGTTGCCAACTGTAATCAACAAGTGTCCCTTCGTCAAAACATTTACATTGGAATCCAATGGCAGAAGCATGTTTTACGTGTTAAAAAATATAAACATTTGGGACATTATGTATCGATTTGTAGTATCGATTTTATTCCCGTTTCATTCGACTTGTTGATTGGTGAGACATTAACTCTTCTACCGCTCGCAATAGAACAAATTCCTTAACTCCACTCACGATTTTAGATTATACATGCAAGATAGATACTTTGCCACGTGCCAACAGCTTATAATGGAACTGTTCACAAAAGAGTCAGAAATGGGGAAACAAGTTAGATAGAGAAAGGAAGAAGAAAAATTTCGATTTTATCAAACCATCAAAGAAGCTTTTAAACAGATAATCCAACTTTTTATTTTATATTTACTGTTATAAAAACGATTAACCTTTATTATGAAGAGCGGACAAAATCTATTTGAAAACCTATAAATAACCATCCTGTTCCTGAATAACCTGCCCATCATTCATATGAAAATCACGAACTACATAATAATAATAAATATGATTATTTGGGTCGTGATATGCGGTCTGGTTCGACGTAGGTTTTAGGAAAAACATTTTCTTTATCGTGCCAATATTTCGATCTTTATTGAGATCATCTTCAGGGCCTGGGATTTATAAACATTGTATAAATTCATTTTTTTCACACCCTATATGTTTTTGTAAAATTTAAACAACTCTCAACACGACACGCAAGAATGGCACAATTACACTTTGAGCCCTGAAGATGATCTCAATAAAGATCGAAACGTTGGCACGATAAAGAAAATGTTTTTCTNGTATTTGTAACATTCCAACATGTAGAAAATGTTTTTCTGAAACCTACATCATACCAGACCGCATCTCACGATTTCTGAATAAATATTATAGAACGTTAGTCGACGGAGGCCAGGAGGACGCATAAAACAAACTCTGGAGTGAAAATTTGTTTTCTGGAAGGTGAAAGTAATTTATTAGCGTGACTGGAGGGTTTAAACACGTCTCGAGGAATAACGAGTATGCTGGGGGAGTGAATGTAACCATACTTGTCATGTTATGGGAGGTGACGGGATATCGACGTTGTCGGAATATACACGAGACAAATTATGAGAAAATCAATGACAAAGAAAAAAGTAGTATTTTCCGTTCGAAGGGCAGAGGGATGGCGATACCACTTGATGTCTGTGGGCCCATAAATAATGCTACATACATGTATTATAATTCATATTTTATCGACAGAATCGATTACAAGTTTTTTCGTTCTATGTAAAAGTAGTCATACTACACAGCCAGGCAAAAATTCCACTAAATGTCTATTTATGCTATATTTTAAATTTAGAATATCAATTGAGGTAATCGAAAATGTTTACTTTTAACGGAATTTAAAATGTTTGTTCAGTCTCATTTGAATTCTGAAGCAATAAACTGTTTAGTTTTATCTTTGTTTTTTTAATTTCAATTTAAACTTAAAGATGCCATTTAGTGCTGAGGATGTTGCGCGTGGTGTGGCGAGTCCATTGATGATGGATGTTCCATCAGGTATGCGGCAATTGACACGGAGTTCCCTATGAAACTCTGCGAGATGCCGTTTTCGAGAAACAAGGTCCTACTATAGAATGCCCAGTTCTGGATACCCTAGGGTAACAGAACCACAGGATGACCGATTTTTGACTTTGAGAATTTTGTGAAACCGACACCTTAGTGTAGGCACCTTACCAAAACACACAGAGTTGCACGGCTCCCATTTGATCGAGAACACAGCCATTGGTCTTTGGACGATGGTCTTGCTGTACTTTCTATAGATGAGTGTACATTTGCTCTACGATCTCCAGATGGGTGTGAAAGAGTGTGGAGAAGGCGAAATGAAAGGTACGAAGCCTGTAATTTTTCCCAGAGCCGTCCTTTTATACGTAGTTTAGTGATAGTCTGCGGGAATTGCAATAGAAAGTCGCATAGGGTTGGTTGTAGTTCGTGGAGCTGTCTTTGACGGCCACTCGCTATGTGGATGAAATCATGCGTTGTATATCCTCTATGAAATCAGCAATAATCTATATAGCGATATCTATTCTAATGCCCGATAATGCCCGCCACATGTCGCAAGCACATTTCGAACGTACCTTCAACAGCATAACATCATGGTCTTAGCCTGGCCATCCCGTTCTCCAGACTTGAGCCCCATCGAACATTTATGGAATAACCTCAAAAGACGAATAAGAGCGTGTCCATCAATTCCTGATACACTCCACGCTCGTGAAAGGACTCTTCCTGAAGAATGGGCTAACATCCAGCAGAGACATTTCCAGACTTGTAGAAAGTATGCCGAGGCGTCTTCGAGATATAATTAAAGCAAGAGGAGAAAAGACGCGATATTGAAATGTTAATTAAAAATCTAAAACAAAATTAAAATAAATCTTATCTGTCCCCATTTTCCTTAGTAATTTACATTTTTTACGTTTTTAGACAAAGACTCAATTATTAAACGTTAAAAATGGAAAACTTCGATTAATATATAAAAATATATACAAATCAAGTCATATTAGAAGTGGGTGGAATTATTTGCTTGTCAGTGAATTGACTGCTTTTGTTACAAAACATTGACACGTAATTAAGCCAGGAATAATTTTTCCGATTTTTTTCCAACCGGGTTTAATTCTGGCCGTGGAAAATGGCCGAATTTAATGATCGACGTAAGGGTTAACGACTGACGCAAATTGTTCAATCGATTCGGTTTGGATGGATTACGACTCGGGTAACAAAGTAGAATGGAAAGCCGATTTGATCCGGAGACCTTCGACCAGAGGTATTTGCTCATTGGAAAACCTGAAGGAAAAACAAACCCCCTGACAACGCCAACGCTTCGTCCAAATTCTTCGGCCCATTACTTTTTTAACCAAAATTTCCACTTGTTTCAATTACACTTATTTGTAGATAAAGTTAATATCATCGAAAAGGTATTTGAAACAGAATATCTTTTTGGTGAAAATATATTTCCTACGTTTGTGAAAGTAGTACGTTATTTAAAAAAAGGAAAACTAGCAAGTTCAATTTGAGTCAAAGGCGCTTGATTTACAAGTACAAGATTAGCTATGTTAATCTAAAAGACCTTTTTTTCGATTAGCGCTTCATATTCTTCGACTGATCTGAACTGAAAAACTATTCACTTTTGTTACTTTTCTTTAATAATATATTTAAAAACGATCGTATATGAGGTCAAGTGGATGCGAAGTAGGGTAGTTTGGTCAATGGTTCAAAGGACTTTGGATTATCGGGAAGGATTACGTAATGAAAGGTGTTGAACTGAGGGCCAGGGTTTAATGGAAGCTCTGTAACGACTTCTTAGGTTAGATAGCAAATCTGAAGTTCTATGCGGATAGAAAGGTTGTAGTAGAGAGCTTGGAATTTTGTTCAAGAGATTTTTTATTATCAGGAGGGTTTCAGGATAAAATGTGTTTGACTAAGGGGTTGGGATGAGGGACCAGGGTGTCACGGATGGGTTGTATCGATTTATGGCGGTTTCAAGGAAAATTCGAGGGTCTGAGTGGATAACAAGGTTGGATATGAAATAGGTTAATTGGGCAATGGTTGGAACAATTTTGGTCTGGAGTGACTCTGCAGGTTAGATGGATGAGGGTTTCATTTATCCGGAAGGTACATACTGTGACCTTGGGGATGTGGACTTTTCCATGCCAATCTAGATATAATGGTTTTTATCCACATCCCCGAAGTGGTCACAGTGCAAAAATAAGGTATGAAGTATCATTGCGGGTGTCCCTTCTTCCTCCGGCTGTGGGCCGTCGCTGCCGGGGTCTGGGTTCCTGGTGGCCGGGGCATCCGTCACACCTGCAAAATCACTTTGTCCGGATATGAAAGGATAATGCCAAAAAAGTACATATCGGATCGAGATAATTTTATGATCTAATAGGCAGCGAATGGAAAAAATGAGTTTTCGGGGCAAGCCGATGGGATTAATCATCGGATTCAATAGATCCCGTACAAGTTTACATTTCATTGTAGCAAATTAGGTCGACAATAAGCTTTTTTAGTTCATTAGGCGTCTGGAACACTCTGAACGTGAAATGCTGTTTCTCTTATTAGTAATGAAGGCCGTAAACATGAAATAGAAGTTTCATACTTGTAAATTATTTAAAATGGTTCCAAAAGGGAATCTTGTTGTGCTTTTAGCGGTAGAAAGGCCTGGTATCAGCAGAGGGTGGGATTTTATAACTCAAAACCGCTTTTGTTAATAGATCGTAGTCATTAAAACTTTCCCTGTGACCTGTTGGCTGTTCTTGATTACCTGCGGCTTTGCATCGCTAGTATCCCGGAAAACTGTTTCCGCCGAGTTAGTCGTGCAGTTAACTTCCTACGTATCGCATTCAAGTCGGTTTATACATCAGGTCTTCAAAAGGTTCAATGATACAAAACCGTATCCGTTTCATTTTCAATTAACATAGGGAATCATGTGTTAACATCCGCGCTAAATGATGACGAGGTCGTCCGTTCAGAACGCTCCAGGACGCTTCCTCCGCAGTCAGTGCGAGTTTCCAATGAAATTTGCAATACGATATCCAACATTTTTAATTTATTGTGCTTGGCACCGATGAGGATTAATAAGCCGACCAGATAGCTTTCCCGCTCCGGGCTGTCGACAAACAATTCCCTTTGTAAACATTCGAATCCGGTTATAATTGTCGTCCGTGAGATGGAATCCTTGGATTAATGAGATTACGTGAAATGAACTGTTAATTAAACTCTATCTGCTCTCTGCTTGCAAAGATGAACATTATTTTTTCAAACAACCAAATACAATTTGTACCACGGTGAATTAAAAATTAATTAATTGAAAAGAATTTATTTGGTCAATCGGACCACGAAACCTAATAGATGGAACAAGAAAAATGACGTATTTTAAAACACTACTGGGATTTACAGGTGATGTACAGATATGGCAAAATGCTTGTGAAACTCAGTTCAAAAGATGACACAAAAAATTGTATTATTTTAACACACTACTGGGAAATACATTCGATGCTACATTTATAGCTAAATGCTGGTGAAACTCAGTTAAAACTATTAAAATTACTTTGTTACTTAGACAAAAAAAATTGGAAATTCGTGGATGCAACCTTTGTCGTTACATGGTGGTGTATCTCAGTTAAAAAGACGAAATGCTGTATTATTTTAATGGAAAAACTTGGAAATAAGTGGACGTTACTTATGCGATTAAATGCTGGTCGAAATCCAGTTAAAAATTGCGAAAATCCTTCGTCATTTTGACAAACAATTGGAAACACATGGCTATAACCTTTAAGATTAAATGTTGGTACAACACAAAATAAACAACAAAAAAACTATTTCCCAATAGATGATCTGACGTATACCAATCACCTATATTAAACGACGTTGGAAATCGGCGCCAATCCATCTACGAAAGCGATCAGCCGTTAGACATCTATCAGGTTGAATGCAACAATGGAATAATTGACATATGTTACGTCCCACGCGCCTTCGATGTACCAGTAGCCTCACTCAACTAGGAAAGCCGGCTGCGCAAGTGGGACCAGACTTGATCGATCAGTACTATTTCAACTCCTGACGTTCTATTTGAACAGCGGACACTCAAAACATCTAACAAAGCCGTATATTACTAGTTTTAGTTAAACGGAAACATCATTGAAGTCTGAGCCTAATGCCAGAAGTAGAAAGTTTTTTAAAATTAATAATATTAAATGTTTGTAATGTCCGCACATTTCCTGTTATGTTCTTTAAGATAAACAGTTAAATTGTATACCTCAGATTTCCCAACATATACTGTCCTAGAACCCTTCGTTATTCCTTCGCAGGACCGCGATCCTTCAGTTGGATCGCTAGATCTTCAGAAGCACTGAAGACTGAAAGTGATATGTCTCATTAAGACATCTGAGAACTTCGTTAACAACGATTATTCGGAGATCGTGAGATGCGGTCTGGTGTGACGTAGGTTTCAAAAACACATTTTCTTTATCGTGCCAACGTTTCGATCTGTATTGAGATCATCTTCAGAGCCTGGGATTTATAAACATTGTTCAAATTATACAAATACATGTAGGATGTGAAAAAAATATAGATATGAATTTATACAATGCTAGAAAATTTTAGATTGGAAAAAAATGAATTTATACAATGCTACAAAATTTTAGATTCAAAAATATATTAATTTATACAATGCTACAAAATTTTAGATTAAAAAAATTAATTTATACAATGCTGGAAAATTTTAGATTAAAAAAAATAATTTATACAATTTTTATTTAGAAATCGTGAGATGCGGTCTGGTCTCACTATTTCTAAATAAATATGGATTAACGGTCACTAATCACCACACAAATTTATACAATGCTGGAAAATTTTAGATTAAAAAAATGAAATTATACAATGCTAGAAAATTTTAGATTAAAAAAATATTAATTTATATAATGCTAGAAAATTTTACATTAAAAAAAGAATTTATACAATGCTAAAAAAATTTATATTAAAAAAAATTTAATCTAAAATTTTGTACTATTTTCTAGTATAAATTCATTTTTTTATCTAAAATTTTTTAGCATTGTATAAATTTATTTTATTTATTTATTTTTATTTAAACAATAAAACATTACAATTCTAGAAAACTGTAAACTTAAAAAAATATTAATTAAAAAATGAATTTATACTATGCTAGAAAATTTTCTAGCATTGTATAAATTCATTTTTTCACATCCTAGATGTATTTGTAAAACTTAAACAATGTTTATAAATCCCAGGACCTGAAGATGATCTCAATAAAGATTGAAACGTTGGCACAATAAAGAAAATGCTTTTCTAAAACCTATGTCACACCAGGCCGCATCTCACGACCTCAAAATAATCATTAAATTACGGTCACTAAACATCACATATTTGTTAACAATAGACCAGTCCCTAAATATTGATGGCGTACTCTTGGGCTACAGCTGGAACCAACAACTGCAATTACCTCAACTCTGTCGGTTAATTTCGAAAAAAGTTAGGAGAGTTTAACAGATAAAATAGGCCAGAATATCTGCTCATTTTGATGTGGCCTTGTATGAAAATACTACCCAATTACATATTATGGAAGAAAATGTTATTTTTCATTTAATATAGGGCCATATGTCATTTTTGAAATAGAGATAAAGAAAATTTCAATAAAGGTTTTCAATATAAGCAAAATTGTGTTAAATATTTCATTATATTTTTGTAATTTGGACAACAATGTTGGTATTATCGTTCCTGATAATAATACCATTCATATTATATAGATAATAAATACGATTCATTTAATACACAGCTCCCTTTTCTTTGTCATCCGAGGACTTTTGTTGCGATAAGGAGACGTGGTGACAATAAAAACACCCGATAAGTCTACAACCATCTACGGAGGTAAGATGACGGTCAAGTGCCGAAGAAAATAGTACTGCCGAAGCTTCCTTTTCAGAGCATAAAATAAATCAGATCGAGTCGAAGCTGGATCCAACAGGTGTTGTTCAGGACGGGTAGTAAAAACTGAGGAAACCAGTAAAAATGTCAAAATACTGTATCGTTTCTTGAAAAACATGGATGTGGATATTACATTTATAGCTCATGAATGAAGAAAATCATTTAAAAACGAAACGAAAAAGCTGTTAGTCTACGCAGCAACAGGATACTAAAATGTTCGGAATCACCAGGAATAAAAGTTGAGGAAACCAGAAAAAACGTGGACAACCTGCTGTATTTTTCGAATAAAACTTGTGAAATACTGTGAATGATACATTTATAGTGAAAGTCTGGTAAAACCCGAAGAAAAAATAATGAAAAGATGTTATTCTACAGAGCAACAGGATACTACATGGTCTGAGATCTTAATGGATAAAAGTCGGAAAAATAAGTAATACATGCTGAGGATGTGCTGTATTATTTCCAGAAAAAAAAAAACTAGAAAATACTGAGGATGTTACATTTATGGCTCAAGTCGAGTGAAAATAATGAAAAACGTAACGAAAATCTGTTAGTCTAGGCTACAACAAGTTACGATAATGTTCGAAATCTTCAAGGATGAAAGCTAGAAAAATCAGTACAAAATGCTGAGGAAGTGCTGTACTTTTCCAGAAAAAATCTAGAAAATGCTGTGGATGATACATTTATATCTCAAGTCCGATGAAAATCATTTAAAAACGCCACGAAAAGCTGTTAGTCTAGGCAGCAACAGTATACTACAATGTTCGACATCTTCAGGGATAAATGTCAGAAAAATCCGTAAAATATGCTGAAGAAGTGCTGTTATTTCCATTTAAAAAAATAGAAAATACTGTTAAAGATATAGCTCAAGTCTAACGAAACTCAATTAAAACCTTAACGAAAAAGCTGTTATTCTACTATACCACGTGATACTACATGTTTGAAATCTTCAGGACTGGAGAAATCTGTAAAAAAGTAGTCTAAGAGCTGTATTATTTTAAGAAAATATGTTAATGCTTTAGATTTTACATCCATAGCTCAAGTATGGTGAAAATTAAGAACTTAATCCATTTAAGTTTTAGTGGTCAATTGGCCAAGTTACTTCTTTCATTCAATTAATTATTCTTTCTATGTACGGTCTTGGTCGATAAAGTCGAAGTCACGATACTCAAGTGGTAGAGTAGCGGCGTATTTAGCCGAAGGTCGTGGGTTCGAATCTCAACCAAGACCTTGCATAGAAATAATAATTAATTGAAAAAAATAAATTGGCTAACACTAAGCTAAATGGATTAATATTTAACAAGTAAAAGAAGTATCACTTCACTAAACAGCACCCCGTGCCCACTTCATAAGTCGCTGAGAGTTGGTGTCCGAAGGATCGAATTAATTAATTTTTAATTAAGATTTCGGTTGAGATAAAAAAGTCAGTGCCACGAGGGGGATTCGAACCCCGGCCTTCGGCTAAATACGCTGCTGCTTTACCACTGCACTATCGCGACTCCGATCCACTCGGACACCAACTTCCCATCTCAACCCCACCTTTTTGTATTCGAAAAATGGCAAAAAGGAGGGAAAATTAATTAAAAATTAGTTAATTGAAAAGGATTCATTTGGTCACTCCGACCCCGAAACCTAATAGAATGTACATAATTCAATTAATTAAGGTTTTTAGTTGAGATAAAAAAAGTCAGTGTCACGAACGGGATTCGAATTAATTGAAAGAAAAAGGAAAAAAATTAATTGGTCATGCGGACCACGAAAACTAGTGAATTGTATATAATGTTGATATTGTTGTGTACCATGTGTGTTGAGAGTGAATATATTTATTGGCGTGAATCTGTTGTGTGATAAGGCCGATGGGATATTGAGTCGCCCTCGACCGAATCGACCCTCAATTAGATCAACCACCCTTAGTGGATGGTAGGAACGTATTTATTTAAGAATGAGTAAGAGTGTGAACGGATTTAGGATTAGGATGATTCCGTAGGGGGCTGAAACGACCTATCGGTTAGTCCTCGGTGGCTGGGCCGATAAGACCGAGGTCTGACCCTGGACTGCCAACACCCAGGGTGCGTGATTCTCGTGGCCTGCCGATAATTTATTGTAAATTGCAAAAGCTGGAATTTCCCATGGACTGCGAAACGTGATGGGCTCAACTCAGTAAAATCAGTAAAAGAATTTTTATACCTTTCCCAGTTTATACCTTTCGTTTTAAGCGTTAACATGTACTGTATTGCCCAGTTCCGTCTTAAAATACTTTGTCACTTGTAACAGATTTTCAGCAAAATTAATAATGTTATATAAAGCTGTGCCATTCAGCTTCGAAGCAATAATATACTCCAATGTTTGAAATCTTCAAGGTTTAAAACTGGAGAAATGATTTAAAATGAAGAAAATAGNTACCAACACGTTGGGAGAAATGTATTGAGAGTATGGGAAATTATTTTGATTAAAGAACATTGCTTTAAAGTAACTAGTTTCTTTTTTTTTATTTAATACCAAAATCCTGCATTATTTTCCGGACAACCCAATACAATGGTTAAAATTTTCAGTGGTAAAAGCTTTTGAGCGTTAAAGGTAACGTTTAAAACTCATGTCAGATGAAACTTTCTTATAAACTTAATGAAAAAATTAATGATCTTAATGAATTAATCTTAATGAAAATTCGAAGGAGCAACAATACACTGCAATGTTTTAAAACTTCTGGGCTAAAAGTTGGACAAATCCGTAAAAAAATGGTTCATTCAAGAGCGATAACATTGCAAGTAAAACCTAGGAAATATGTTGGATGTGAGATTTATAGCTAAACGCTGGTGAAGCTCAATTAAAATTTTTAGGAAAACCTATTCTGCGAAGTAATAGGAGACTCAATTTTTAAAATCTTTAAAGGTAAAAGCCTCAGACATCAGTAAAAAAGTTGATAAAAAAAGTTGTACTATTTTAAGAAGAGCATGTGAAATACTGTCCATGGTATATTTATAGTTCTGATGAAACTTACATAAAAACTTTATGAAAAGCTGTTATTCCACGAACCATCATGATATTATATTATTTTGATTAGTCAGGGCTAAAAGCTGGATAAATGAGTAAAAAATGTTTAGGAAATGGTGAATTATTTCAACAAAAAATAGGAAATATAGTGATGTTAGATTTATAGCTAAACGCTGGCGAAAGTCAATTGAAAACGTAAAAAAAGCAGTTATTGTTCAAAGCTACAGGATGCTGCAATGTTTGAAATCTTCAAGGCTAAAAGCTCGAAATATCAGCAAATAAAATGGACAAAGTGCTTCATTATTTAAAAAAACATCCTAGGAAATTCTGTGGATGTTGCATTTATAGCTCAAATCTGGTCAATATCGACTAAATACGTAACGGATGGGTTTTGCTCTGCTAAAAAACGGGTGACCACAATGTTTCAAACCTTCAGGGCTAAAAGCTTCAGAAATCTGTAAAATTTGATGAAAAATGTGCTATATTATTTTATGAAAATAAAAAATACTGTTAAAATATTGTAGCTCAAGTCTGATGAAACTCAATTAAAAACTTGATGAAAAAGTTATATTCTATGAAGCAGTAGGATAATACAACCTTTGGCATCGCCAGGGATATAAGCAGGATAAATCAGTAAAAAAGTTGACAAAGTATTGTATTAATTCAAGAAAGAAATACGGGAAACATTTTTTGCTCAAGCATGGAGAAACTCAATTAAAAACGTAAGGAAAGGCATTATTGGAGATCGTGAGATGCGGTCTGGTGTGACGTAGGTTTAGAAAAACATTTTCTTTATCGTGCCAACGTTTCGATCTTTATTGAGATCATCTTCAGGGCCTGGGATTTATAAATATTGTTTAAATTTTACAAATGCATTCAGATCCTAACTGTATTTGTAACATTCCAACATGTAGAAAATGTTTTTCTAAACATACGTCACACCAGACCACATCTCACGATCTCCAAATAATAAGGAAAGTAAAGAAAAAAGGAAAGATACGACAATTCCTGAAATCGTCATGGGTAAAAGCTGGAGACAACAGTAAAAAAGTTCGTAATGTGCTGAACTATTTTACGAAAAACTGGAAAACACAGTGGTGCTGTTTTTCTACCTAATGATTGATGAAACTCATTAAAAAACTGAATTATTTTGTGAAACGACTGGCCAATCAGTGGATGTAAAGATTGCCATTAACTTATAGTGAAAATCATTTAAAAAAATTGCAAAAAGCTGTATTATTTTAAAGCATTAATACTAGAAAATACCCATAGATGCCACATTTATAGTTAAAATCTTGTTCAACTTAGTTCAAACAATGAAAAATTGCTGAAAATCAGTAAAAAAATATGGTAAAATCTTCCCTGTCTTAACATTATGTTATAGTTTATGTTGTTTTCTTAATATTATTATTTACTAAATCGAGTCCTCTATCCTTTTTTTATTTTTATTTTTATTTTTTGTTTTGTTTAGGCGCATGCGACAGTTTGGTTATTTCAGCCCCAAGCGCATGCGGAATACAACCACACACATTCGATACGCATTCACACAAATAAATACATTCATACCTATATACATTGCATCATCTTTATAATTATTACTAAGAATGTTCATTTGTAGTAATGACATTAACTACAGTATTAATCCATTTATGTTTATTGGTCTAATTGACCAAATTACTTATTTCAATTAATTATTCTTTTTATGTAAGGTTCCATTCGGACACCAAGTACGAGGCCACGATAGCTCAAGTGGTTAGAGCAGCGGAGCATTGTGCCCAAGATCGTGGGTTCGAATCCCCCGATCTTTACACTAACTTTTTCATCTCAGCCAAGACCTTAAATAAAAAGAATATTAAATATAGTGTTATATGGATCAATCGACTAGTTCAAAAAGCTCGTTCGCTTATCAATTACCCATTTCTATTAGCTCCCAGCCTAAAACAGATCCATTTTTTGTTGAATCATTATTTCGTGAAAACTGAGCACTGTTAAATAATTTTGGGGTGGTCAATATGTATGGGTGAACTTTGAAAATTTCCTAAGCCGATTCTCTTTGAACATTTGCTATCCCATTAATAAAAACATAACATTAATTTTGACATTTCACAGGCTTATTGTTAATTCAAAAGACTACTTTTTCCATTATCGGATTTTATTAATAGTGAATTGACTTTTTATATAGCTCTTTTTACGACTCCATCGAAATTGTACATCTTATCATGAAAAGGCCATAAAATAGATATGCTTAAATCTAAAGGGATAATGATAAATAATTTAAAAAAATTTAAACTTATAAGGAAAAAAAATCCTATTGGGCCGATTTTCCCGGTGAAATCCCTGTCCCTCTGAGCCCAGCGGTGCAATAAAATAAAAATCCATTTAATCATGACTAAGGGATTTTATAACCAGTTTTTTATAAGATGCCGTGATTCTCTCATTTCTTTATCCGAAAAGAATATCCCCGGTTGGAAACAATGGTAATTTGTCAGGCAAATTTTATTCCAAACGTGGCAGAAAATAAACTAAAATACCAAATGGTCCATTTTTAGTTAACACTAGGTTTATAACCCGGCTTTGCCCTTGGCGATAATAAAAAGTATTATTTAACACATTATTTTGAGTAGACATATTGCTATTACTATATAAATTAAATGAATACAATTGAATGTTTCATGTCAATGATATGATGATCAATGATACATCAATGATATGTATTAATCTTCACATTAGATGTTTACATATGCAATATAATTTTTGTTTTGGATTACATTCTATGAAATCGTAGTTACTGTTGTATTCAGCAACTTAATTGCAATGTTCTTGGATATAAATGTTTCTGGTGATGCCATTTGGTATGTATACGATCAACAAATACCCCATACTGCCTTAGTGACATGTGATACCAGAAAATATTCGATACCAGTACTCGATACTGGTATCGAAGGGAATATTCGATAATACTCAAGAATCGACAATTATTCGATACTAACGAGTAACCCATACGAGTACTTTCTCGTTTATTCATAAATGATCAACTCACTATCGACATGTCGGTAAAATATGCTCATGCGTTGAAATAAGCAAGAATTTGCGGGGTTTTTTCGTATTTTTAAGCCTTTTTTCATACTGTGGGTACGTAGGTAAGAACAGGGAAAAGCTGTCAACACATGTCAACATAAAGGGGCGTCGGTGGCTGCAACGGTTTAGGCGTTGACACGGCTCACATCACTGTAAGGTAAAGGTCACGGGTTCTAATCCAGCGGCCCTGCATTCGAACCCGACATACTAAACACCAGCACCCCGAGGGTTGTTAAACTCTGCTGTTACGAACCCTCGTTCACCCTCGTCTCAAAAAAACAAAAAAAAAATTTCAACATAATTGATATTAATTATTCTTTCTAAGGTTGAGATAAAAAAGTCAGTGTCACGAGCGGGATTCGGACCAAGACCTTGGAAAGAATAATGAAATGATTGAAAGAAGTAACTTAGTCAATTGACTACGAAAACGTAAATGGATAGTTGATATTTTTGATATTTCAATTTTATCGTTATCGGGTTTTCAGAAAATTGATAAACGGGTGTTTTGTTTTCAAATAAAAAGATACTTATTCTAGACTTATTCCCACTGTATTCCCGCATAGTTTACAAGATGTCGACGATTCAGTAATAAAATAACCTCATGCCTTACTTTTGGGAGGAGACATGGTTAGGTATCTGCCTACGAGAAGGAAGGCGAACACTTTTCAGGTACTTGAAGACAAAAACATTTTATAAAAATTGATGAAAGTGAAAGTGCGAGATACGACGCGAGAAAGAATGATGAGTTATCAAAACTATGAGCAGCGTTACCAACCGAAATCTCGATTAACTTTGTTGACACATGCTGCTAATAGGCGCTCCTATTGTGATATAACAGTAGCTAGTCAATTTCCAGTCTGATAAAAGGTAAGTTTCGAACGGAAAATAACAATTCAATATTGCTTGAACACTCGACGAAAAATCTATTTGAGTATTTTTTCCGACACTACAAGCACTTGACATAGTACTTATATCGAATGACAATAGGGGTATTCACGATCCCTGTTAACTCTGTTAGGTCCTGTCAGATCGAGAACGATGAGTTNCCCTGTTAACTCTGTTAGGTCCTATTAGATCGAGAAAAATGATGACGTAGACTTAAAAGAATCGGCTAGTTAACATTACTCAATCTAACATGCCCGGGCCAATGTTAGATGTTAGGTGAGGTAGACACATTGCTATCCGTTAGGGCGTAGGTAACCAACACGGCAGTCATGAATTTAACAGCTGTTTTTTGTTTACACGTATTTTATTCTTAAATAGGCATTAAGTAAATCAGACCAATACATTACTTTTGTAATTAATTCCTTTCCTTTCCTTATACTCTCATTCATAATAGATACATCCCTTATCCTAAAAAGTAGTAAGCTGTTAGACCTTAGGATACAAGTTAGGTATGTCGGCACGAATTTAAGCGTGTCATTTGTTAGTACTTTTCTGGTGCATAGATAGCATTTTGAATGCAAGAGTTGATTAATTTTTCTGTTTTATTAACGTCTGGCATCTTATAATTTAACACAAAAGAAAACCAGAATAACAAGCCTTCAAGGACTGTTATATCTTTATTTTTGGTTCTACAATCGCCACGCGCAGGTTGCAGAAAAATTAAAGTTTAACATGGTAAGAAAAGAAGAGGGCGGTCACGATCTTCCTGGACATTTATCTATTAGAGTTAACACGAGTTTAACATCTTACAAACATCGTGAATACCCCTAAAATTCGATACCAAAGGTACTGGGTATTGAAAGAAAATACTCGATACTTTACTCATATCGATTGGTATCGCACGACACACATCCTGGAGCATGGAACGTATTACTGTCCATGAGAGAACCATGATTCTCCAAATTCAATCCAAATAATAGCAATGATTGTCCTCGTGATTTCTTTATCATTACTGCAAAAGCCAGTTGAACGGGAAATTGGTATCATTTGAATTGGAAAGGCACTTCTGTTTGTATTATTTGTACATGATGTATTAGTACATCCTCTCCTTGGTACGAATATTAATGTTATTCTACGAACCATTTTTTGTTGTTTCGGTGGTATTTTAAAACAACAGCAAAATGCAATTCTACAACGGAGTGAAAATGTCAGAATGTAAGATTATATACTACGGATATCGTGAGATGCGGTCTGGAGTAACGTAGGTTTTAGAAAAACATTTTCTTTATCGTGCCAACGTTTCGATCTTTATTGAGATCATCATCAGGGCTCAAAGTGTTTGTTTTCCCTGTACATGTGTCATTCTTGTGTGTCTTGTTGAGAGTGCCCGCATCTCACGATCTCCGAATAATCATTGACTAATGGTCACTAACCACCACACATTTCTACACGAGAAGAACGATGAACATGGGATTGTATTAACAAATTTCAACTACATATGGACACCAAGTAAAAAGTATTCTGTAGGACATCGCCAACAATGAGAAGAAACTCGCATCGGCTATCAATCAGAGAACTTTTTTGTTGAAATGAAGACAACATAAGGGGGCACTTTCAACACGACAAAACAATACTTTGAGGCCTGAAGATGATCTCAATAAAGGTCGAAACGTTGGCGCGATAATGAAAATGTTTTACTAAAACCTACATCACATCAGACCGTATCCCACTAACTCCGAATAATCATTACAGGCAAAAGTAAGAAACTTACGAAGCTAATATAAACACAAAACTTTCAAAACTAAGATAATTTACTACTTCATCTTGATCTACATCAGTATCTCATTGTTGATTAGATCATATGGCGTCACCATTCACTTTTTATTTAGTTTCGTTTCTAATTTAAGATGTGTGTGTCAAGTGAGATCTATTCAATCTAGGATGGAAGATGAAGGCCGAGCCCGCCGCAAGTGTCGTCCCTCCAACCTGGAGAGGAATAGACAAAAGAAATTAACCGTCAAATAATCATTCTGTTAAACCTCAAGGCTGAGGTCCAACCGATTTATCACGCGAGGAAACCAGTTTGTCAGAGCGGGTTGACCGACATTGCGGAATGTCGCTTAATTTGCTGCCGCCGACTTGTCTCTTTCAACCCTTTGAGGCCGGGCTTCCCTCCTCGCTCTGCGCTTTCTTCCTTAAGTCACAATCATAATTCACACTTAACATCGCTACCGTCATTAAAGGGCACTTACCAAGAGGTGAGAGATAATTGTTATAAATTGCAACACTGGTGCGAAGTCGCCTTTTACTATTACTTTAAAAAGTAAGGACATATAAAGCAATTACAAAAGTAATTTAACTGTATAAAAAATTTATGTCTATCTTCTATGTAAAACGACGAACTGTGTGCAATATAACAATATTAACAATAACAATAATACACTGACTGGCAAAAAATTCCGCCTACTTGTAATATAACTTGATTTGTGTATTATATTTTTATGTATTCATCAAAAGTTTCACGTTATTTAACGTTTAATAATTGAGCCTTTATCTAAAAAAGTTTTAAAAAAACTAAATTGCTAAGGAAAATGAAAATAAAATTTAAAAAAAAAATTAAATAAGACGGACAGATAACTTAATAACGTGTCAATGTTTTGTAACAAAAGTAGAAAATACACTGGCAGGCAAAAAAACTTGTAATATGATTTGATTTGTGTATATTTGTAATATTACTTGAAGTTTCACGTTTTTTGAAGTTTAATAATTGTGTCTTTATTTAAAACCGTAAAAAAATGTAAATTGCTAAGGAAAATGAAAAAAAGGAACAAATGAGATTTGTTTTAATTTTGTTTTAGATTTGTAATTAACATTTCAATATCTCGTATTTCCTCCTCTTGCCTTAATTACATCTCGAAGACGGCTCGGCATACTTTCTACCGGTCTGGAAATGTCTCTTTGGTGGATGTTAGCCCAGTCCTTTCAAGATCGTGGAGTGTATGAGGATGTGCATTAGAATAGGATTGTCGCTCATTTCATCGACGATGGGCAACGCATGATATTCCAAAATTTCATCCACATAGCGAGTGGCAAAGACCCTCCACGAACAACAACCAACCAACTCTGCCCAACTCTCCATTGAACAAAAGCCTACATCATCACTGAGCTAGATTGAAAAAGTTGGCTCTGGGAAAAATTACAGGCTTCATCCGTTCATTTCGCCTTCTCCACACTCTTTCACACCCATCTGGAGATCGTAGAGCAAATCTACACTCATCTGTAAAAGTACAGCAGACCAATCGTCCAAAGACCAATGGCTGTGCTCTCGAGCAAATGGGAGCCGTGCAACTGCGTGTTCAGGTAATTCTGGTCCACTTACGGGGCGAAAAGCCTTCAGTCCACACTGATTTAATCTCGTTCAAGCTGTGCGTTCAGAAATTTGGACACTTCGAACTTCCTGGAGCTGATGCTTGAACAACAGTAACGTGCCGGTTTCCCGAAATTGTCAATGTCAAAAAACGGTCATCCTGTCGTTCTGTTACCCTCGGGCATCCAGATCCGGGCCTTCCATGGTAAGACCCAATTTCTCGAAAACGTTTAACAGCATCTGGCAGAGTTTCGTAGGGAACTCCTATGGCAATAGCCACATACCTGATTGATAGTCCATCATCAAAAAGTGCCACACCACGCGCAACATCCTCAGCACTAAGTGGCCTTTTTAAGTTTAAAAATTGAAATTAAGAAAAAAAGATGAAAACTAAACATTTATTGCTTCAGCATTCATACGAGACTGAATAAACATTTTAAATTCCATCAAAAGTAAACATTGAAAAATCCTTTATCCTTGTTTTGGATTAAGGATTTGTGTTTAAGTCTAATTGATATTCCAAATTTAAAACATACCATAAACAAATATTTATTGATAAAAACAGCCAGTTGGGTGGAATTTTTTGCCTGTCAGTGTATTAACAATACAATCTCTCTCTTCTCTCTTCGCTTTCTCTCTGCCATTCTATACTCCATATAATTGTTTAAAAATTTAATTTAACAAATTGCCAACGCAAATCGCGGTTGGATCGGCCATCAATGGATATACAGGGTGAATTGCTACTCGTGCTACAAACTTCTCCAGTAGATTCTTCACCCTAAAATGAACAAAAAAGTTCATATTGTCCATGGTCCGATTCTCAACCATTTCAGAGTAATTTCGCTTTTTATCGATTTTGAAAGATATCACGTCCTGGCGTCGGAAAATCGTGATATCTTTTAATCTAAACATTTCTCTGAAAATCTAATAGCACCGTTGAAATTCCCGTTAATTTTTCAATAAGAAGATGACGGTGGCAAAATGTTTGGGCTAATTTTTTGTGTTTTATTTCAGCCAGAACTACAAAAAGAGTGGAAAATTGTGTAAATCGGAAAGTGTATAAAGTAATCCAGAGTTTCTAATTTTAGTCTCAGAAGGCAGCAAATTTGAGGAAAACTACCTGATTTAATAACGCTTCCAACGCACTCGTCATTTTCTTATTTAGTGGTTGTGAGACCAAGATGTTGATGACAAAAAGAGAAAAAATGGTGGTTCAAGGATTGCTAATGTTTGAGAGTGACTTGCTACTCGTGCTACAAACTTCACCAGTAGATTCTTGACCCTAAAATGAACAAAAAAGTTCATATTGACCATGGTCCGATTCTCAACCATTTCAGAGTAATTTCGCTTTTTATCGATTTTGAAAGATATCACGTCCTGGCGTCGGAAAATCGTGATATCTTTTAATCTAAACATTTCTCTTAAAATCTATAAGCACCGTTGAAATCCCCGTTAATTTTTCAATAAGAAGATGAAGGTGGCAAAACGTTTGGGTCTTTCTTCCTTGACCTTCTAGCTGTTTGTAAACTTCTTAAGCATTACATACTAAATGGGCATTAAATTAAATTAAAAAATTTCAATGGAATTATGATTTTGATTCTCTCTAAAAATTAACGGGGATTTCAACGGTGCTTATAGATTTTAAGAGAAATGTTTAGATTAAAAGATATCACGATTTTCCGACGCCAGGACGTGATATCTTTCAAAATCGATAAAAAGCGAAATTACTCTGAAATGGTTGAGAATCGGACCATGGACAATATGAACTTTTTTGTTCATTTTAGGGTGAAGAATCTACTGGAGAAGTTTGTAGCACGAGTAGCAATTCACCCTGTATAATATCAACAGATCTTCTTTAGAAGTGGTGATCTGCTAAAGTCACATCAAAAGTACAAGATAAGTTGTCTATATGAAAAGAATACGCTAAACTAACCAAGCACAGGAATTTATATCAAGTTGCACAATGGTGTATTGGGCTGGTGCAAAAATAATGCAGGTTTTGACAAGGCAGTCGAAACTATTTGTAATTTTTATAAAATAAAGAAAATTCGAAATATTTTCCATTACAATCTATACGTCTTGATCATCAGAATCTATACATAAAATCTTTATTTCGACTCACAATAAAGTCTTGAAAGGCGTTTTCGGCTTCACCGCGTTCTCCTGAAGACGTGACCAAAATGCCTAAAAAAGGGGAAGTCTCTAGGAGAAAGTCGGGTGAATATGGGGGGTGCGGTAAGGTTTCATATCCCTGCCTTTTTCACGAGTCGGTTTGGTTGATTCAAGTTGCCCGGTTGACTCTCAACTAGTTTACTGAAAACTGGGTTTCAAACCAGGCCACTTGTGGAATCAACCTCTCTTCCCAGCGGGAGGTCAGTACATGTTAGAACCCAAGGAAGCAGGAGCACTTCTTGTGCTTGCTCTTCTGCAAAAGAGAAACAGAAAAGGAGGAATCCCAGTAAAGAAAAGAGTGGGATTATTCGTTGTTATAAAATTGGGAAACGGGCGCTTTCTCTCAAATACGGTTGTGCTACTTCCCTCCAAGCTTCGCTTCTTTTAATTTTATCACTATACTTCTCACACTTCATGTCACATATCACGGGGATAATACGAATATCTTCAATGAACTGCGCCACATTGAAACTTGCAATTGCAACGCTTTCCATGGTGTACTCATTTTACTCAACTAGGCGACTGGTGTGAAGGGTGAATGCCGAACAGTGTCTTTTGAATTGAGTCAACCAGTGGGGATGAGAGCGTGAGCGGCACTTGTGCCTGCTGGCCAACTCGCCTGGGCGGACGAGTTGACTGCGTGTGAAAGGGTTGGGGCGATTCCCAATCATTTTCTACCATGATACACTCCTTGACACTCGTCCGTTCAACTAGTTGCCTCGTTTGAAAGAGGCCGGATTAAGTATCCGTACGGTTGGCATTGCGACATGTGGCCTGGCGTGAAGGCAAATTGGCTTTTTTTGGATTTATTTCTTTAATATCTTGTTATTGTACAAGATGTACTAACTACTGTTCCGCCAAACTGACCTGCCAGCGCCCCCGACACCATGGAGGTTACATTAAAAAATTTCTGGTAGGAAAGTTTCTCTGATTTCGTGGTATTCCTCGCAATCGAAAAATAAATGCTTTAAATCTTCGGGTACATCCCAAGTGGAACAATTGGGCGATTGTCTCTGTTTTATTTTGTAAAGGTAGGCATCGAAGGAATCCTTAACATGTAAATACCAGGATGTTTAAATAACATTTGGAAATAAGGCCTTGTAGAAAGACCCCTTTTCAGCTGTACCATAAATATATAGCCACTTTTTGATCCAGAGTTTATTGGATAACTTTAGCGCATCGAGTTTCGGAAGTTTCAAATCTTGAATACTGCCGAATTGAGTAGCATGCTTGGCCAATTTGACCACTGCGTCATAACTCTTTTTTCCACTAGGGCCTCGTACCCAACAGAAAACCACGTTCTTGTTCTGTCTGCTGAGATCGAAAGTTCTTTTAATAATTTCGCAAAGCAAATAGTCCGGTTTCGAGTTGTTGCTAAAGTTTTGAATATTCTGTACCGCACTTTTGCTGCCTGACATAATACAGGACTTGGTGAATGTTAACGCTAATATATATTGAAGGGCCTTTACGATGGCAAACATTTTGTAAAGATGGATACTGCGTTAGGGTGCGAAAAGACCTCAGAATAACCATTTTTTGGAACCAGAAAAACCTGTCACGCTTTACCTTCTAGCAGAGAGCCATCAATAAAAATATGGTAATGATTCGGAAAGAATTCTTCGAGGTCTGAAAGGAACATTTTGTTTGATATATTGGGAGGAAACAAGGGATAATCCTTTAAAAGCCTCGTCGTTGGTCTGAATATAATGGCTTTGCAATTGGCGCCTTAAGGTTTACAAATGCTGAGCAAAGGTGTTGCAGTTTTCCGTGCATTTTGTCAATTTCTTGGCAATGTGATAGTTTCACCATAATTCAGGAAATCTTATTGAACAACCCCAGCAGTACACCACCAAAGCGTCACCACAACCCTTTTTTGGTGCAGACCCATGGGAAGAGGCAAACCTTAGGGTAGGCCCCTATAGAGAAATTATAACAACCACTAGGTTGTCCATGTGGTGCCGGATCCTGACCTTCTAGGCACTACAGACACTACCACCATTCTAGGGCTGATAAACTAAAAAAAAAAAAACAAGTATTAATTCCAGTCAATAGAGAGTCATCAGCCAGAAAGCAGAAAGCAAAGTTTTAATGCTGGTGGTAGACATATATGTTGTATCCTTTGGGGGTTTAAGCAAATCCAACTTTATCTTGGCTTTGCAATTATTACCTTTAGGGTCATCAAAAAAGCAGTAAAGACTGATGTTGAGGGTGCTTGAAACAAACCTTCAGCACAGTAAAGCTGCAACCCTTACGCTTTATCGCCTGGCCAAGAAGAATAATATCGATGTACCCCTTATCCTGGAAACCTAGCTAGTAAAATGTAGAGTAGCTGGGCTGGGAGATAAGGGAAGAAAAATCATATATGACCACACGCAACATGCATTTCAATTAAAAATGAACTACAATGTCCAATCACATACGAGCTCTGTTCCAGGGACCAAAACTAATTAGATTAAACTACATGAAGGAAGGAGTCAAGACGGACATGATGATATCTTTGGCCGACATACCTTATGACTCATCGGGGCTTTGCCACCAAAGGAAACTGAGGACCTGGTACAATACTGTACGCAAAGAACTTACAGTTAATCATTGGAGTTGATGCTAACTCGTACAATGAGATATGTAACAGCACAAACCCCAATAAAAGAGATGAGAAGCTTTTAGAATTTGTACTTACTAAAAATCTTAGTATAATTATTGATAAAGGCTTTGAACCGACATTTGTAACCATCAGAAGAGAAGAACTTATTGATATTACACACGTATTGCAAACCGGATAGTGAATTGGGAGTGTCGGGGGGATCTCAAACTCAGACCATCGACACATTTACATGGAAATCACACAAGTGGGTAGCAACCCCCGAAACACAAACTGGGAGAAATAATGCGAGTTACCGGGGGAAAATACACTAACTACAATGACTAACATCAAAAACACCCACCACCCAAGCACCATATTGAGCTAACTTCTGCACATAAATACAACCAGCAATAATAAATTCATATCAAGAAGCCTGCCGACAAACCACCTACAACAACAAGCAGAGAATCTACTGTTGGAATGGCAATCTGGCGGTTTTAAGAGAGTCAACACTAAGGTCTTCCTCAATTTCCCGTGTGGATTTTCATCAATCAACGTTTCGAGTTGGTCGTCGTCCACAACGGAAGGCCTACCGCGACCTTCCCTGTCTTCGAGATCGGAATCTCCAAGACGAAATCTCTCAAACCATCGCTGCCTCGTGCATTCGCTAATGCTTCCCTCCCACCAAACTCCCTCGATGTTACGCGCGGTTTGAGCCTCTCTTCGCCCACATATAAATTCGTACAAATAAATTGGACGAAAATCTACTTTGGACATATTTAGTTTTGCAGGTTCTCACTCCTATAAAATTGAATATAAATTAAAACTTGTTATTAGGTTTCCTGGTCCGCTTGACCAAATAAATTCTTTTCAATTAATTAAGGTCTTGGTTGAGATAAAATTCAAAAAGATGGGTTGAGATGGGAAGTTGGTGTCCCGAGAGGATCGAAGTCACGACAGCTCAAGTGGTAGAGCAGCGGCTTATTTAGCCGAAAGTCGTGGGTTCGAATCCCGCTTGTGACGCTGACTTTTTTATCTCAATCAAAACCTTAATTAATTGAAAAAAAAATTAAAACGCTTTTATAAAAGATAACGTTAAAAGTATTTATGATAATCCATAAATAAGATTTGAGGATTTTAGCTTTGTTTACAAGCACCTACGAAAATAAAACAAATTTTCCAAACCTGCATTAATTTTACAGCAACCCAATATTATGTCAGATGGGTTTCGGCGTTTTCCACGTCTACGTCATTTCCATTGTCGTTAGCGTTAAGCTATTTAAATATTTGCTGCCGTTATACATTACAGTTCGAGCGTAAAAAAAAACCTTGTCAAGATGTTGCAAGGCCGAGTTAATTTACGGCATCTGTCACAGAGAGCATGGGGAAATGTGACTTTGAGGACATTCATGTCATTATTAATACACCAGTAGTTTCTACGTATATAGGACCTTATTAAAAACAGTCTCATTAACTACTTCTCCGAATCTGATAGACATTTTAAGTCATGAACGACGAACAACTCGAGTCCAGTTTATGTTTAGCTAGTAAAAAAAATTCAAAATGAAATTGTATAATTTTCAAGGGAGAAGTAAGTTTAATACCATACCATTCAGTAAAAGCCATTATCAGTCAAAGGTGCTGAGTTCGTGGTTTATTAAAGGACAGTGTGTCAATGAAAGTCTGCGTTTTTTAAACGATAAGAAGGTTTGTAGATGGTAGATGGATGTTTAGTTTGTTTACCACGATTAGCGATAAAGATATATTGTTTATAACGTTAAAAACAAAGGATAGGAAAATAGTATCAATTTAACAACTTACTTATAGACGTTGTATTTACAATAAAGGCAAAAATAGTTTTGTATTTGACTTACAAACCCTACAAATAGTCTTTTTAAAATAACTTTTTTCACAATGGTCATACTCAACCAAGAAATAAGGAACATTTGTAAAATATTAGAGCTGCAGGAGGTCTTACGCACTTGTATGAATTGCTCGTGTACTTCGAAATACTTCACCGGTTTTACCATCAATAAAAGAGGCTTTACCCCATAGAGGGAAAGGGAGGGATGGGAGAGAGAGAGAGAGAGAGAGAGAGAGAGAGAGAGTGTGTGTGTGAGAGAGAGAGAGAGAAGGAGAGGAAATATATATAGGGGAACGAAGAGAGTTAGGTGAAGAAAGAAAAAAGAGAGAATCCTAGAGATGGAGATAGAGAGATATGATATGAGAGATTACATGATATGTTAAAACTTATATTTTCCCATGCGGAATTGCGATAGGTCGCCTAGACACAGACAACGGGGGTAAGAAAGATTTAAAAGAGAAAGAAAGAGAGAGAGAGAAAATAAAGTGTGGGAGAGAGAAAGAAAGAAAGAGAGGGAGGGAAAAGAAATTGGTTAAACAGAAAGAAATAGAGATAGATAGGTAGAAAGAATGAAAGAGAGAGCGAGAGAGAAGTACATTGACGGATATGATATAGGAGCTTATGTGACATATATAACTTTTAGTTTTCAATTTTCCGTTGCAATTGATCACCTGGACAGATAACGTCGGTAATAAATATTTGAGAGAGAGAGGAAGAGAGAGAGGGGGAGAGAGAGAAATGGAAAGATGAATATACAGAAAATTAGAGAAAAAATAAAAAAGGAGTAAGGGAGAGAGAAAAGGGATTGAGTGAAAGAAAAAGGAGATATATAGAAAGAAGAGAGTTAGGAAAGAAAAAAAGAGACTCCTAGAGATGGAAATAGAGAGATATGATATGAGAGATTACATGATATGGTAAAACTTATATTTTCCCATGCAGAATTGCGATAGGTCACCTAGACAGACAACGTGGGTAAGAAAGATTTAAGAGAGAGAGAGAGAGAGAGGAAATAAAGTGTGGGAGATAGAAAGAAATAGAGATAGATAGGTACAAAGCATGAAAGAGAGATGGTTTGGTAGATAGAAAGAGAGAGAAACAAAGGGTGAGAGAAAAGGGGAAGATGGAGAGAAGAGGGGGTAAGGAGACGAAAAGAAAAGAAAGAAAAAAGAGTTCTAGAGAAGGAGATAGAGGTGCGATAGGAGAGATTAACGACTTAAATAGAACGAAATTCATCTTAAATCCGTAGCTTTCCTTCATGAGGACATCGTTAGTCCGGCAGATTCCTTTACAAGTCGAGCACTGCTGATATATCTTTCCCGAGAGGTGTAGTTAGAGTTATGTTACTGATCTCGTGAGTCAAGTCATGTTTGCATAAACTTACCGGCTTCATTTCGCTAATTTGCCAAGGGGATTAATTCATCACTGCGCACGTTGAAACTTTAAGTTTCAATTTTGAATCGATCGAGACTAAATGGCAACCAGTTGTCGTACGGGCTCCTCCCGAAATTGTAATAAATCGTAAATCAATTAGGGAATGACGAAAGGATGGAAGCCTATCTCCACCCGACACCAATAGCCTTCGACTAATCGGGCTTGGTCATATTTCAACGAATTATCTGAAAAAGGTGTCTGAGTCAAACTAAACTTGTTCCAACAAATTCAAATCTATTGACACAATTAGACTCTTGAAACATATACTTTTTTATTTGACCCACAGGACATATCCACCCGAAAGGTTTCCAGGCACAAAGACAAAATTTTGCCTTTATTTTGGAAAGATTTTTCTGTTTGAAGTAGTCAAAAGTCATTTACATTGTTCCGTCGTTAAGTATATCAGTACAGCAACAAAGAAACTTTCTTTTTTTTCAATCTATTCGGTTATACACCTTTTTTCCCATCAAATTAATCCTTCTGTAAAAATATAAAATCTTAGGAAATATGAAACATAAACTTGTAATGTAAAATTTGGGTATATTTGCTATTTTATTAAATGTAAAACAATGTGCTCTTAGAAGTTCATATGAAAATAAATTACAACTAAAATTAAAATATATAAACTTAAATATCAAAATGGAGGATTCTTCTTTTAATTTAAGATAAATTAAATATAAAAACAAAGATTCTTCTATTAATCTGAGCATTTTTGAAACATAAAATATTTGGTCTATAACATAATTTATTTATATTTTTTATCTGGAATTAATAGACGAATTATTTGTGTAATATTATTATTACAATTATTTATTTTGTAATAATTATTATATAACTTTGCTTTTAATTAAATATATAGCATTCACGAATATATAAAAACCACATATAAAAATTCCAAGCATTCACATATCAAAAAGCCAGATTATTTTATATTGAAAAAAAATCGTAAATCTGCAGGAATTTTACTTTAGTTGATGATTATTATTATATTTCATACCATACTCATAGCGTTTTTTAATGGTGAAAAGGGTTAATCGAAAGGTTAAAGAACATAAGTTAAAATTAAAAATATGAATTTAAGTTTATAAATGGTAAGTTTGAAATTAAAATAGTTGATTATACCATCTCATAAGTCTTTTAAATTCTTAAAATAAAGAGTGAATTTGAAACTAAAAAAAAATTTCTACATAAAAAAGGTAATTTGAAGTTAAAAAGGTTTGGTTGCAATTAAAAAGAGTTATTTTGAAGGTAAAATTTAAAAAATTGTAAATAAAAACGGTTTTCACTTTACACGCTTACATTTCATACCATCTCCTAAATTTTTAAAATCAATAGTTAATTTGTACTTAAAAAGAGTAAATTGACATTTAAAAGTTTTATTTGAAATTAAAAAGAACTAATTTAAAGTTAAATTTAAAAAATGCAAATATACAGGAATTTCGCCGAACATGCCCACATTTCATACCATCTCCTAAGTTTTTTAACTTTTTTTTTGTTTTCGATAAACGAAGAAGAATATAAGAAGATTAATTTGAAGTTAAAAACGGTCAATCTGATGCAAAAAAGAGTTAATTTGATGGAAAAACCTACACGTTTCATACCATCTCCAATATGTTTTTAAAGTTTTAAAGAAACAATTAATTTTATATTAAAAAGTTAATTTGAAGTTAGAAATGATTAATTTAAACTACAACAAGGTTAATTTGTTGTTTGAAAAAGGTTAATTTCATGGAAAAATCTATATATTTCATACTATCATTTGTTTTTTAAATTTTGTAAAGAAAGGGTTAAATTGAAAATAAAACGGTTAATTTATAGTGATAAAAAGGTTCATTTGAAGTTAAAAGAAATTAATTTGATTGAAAGAAGTACATATTTCATACAATCTCCTACGCTTTTGTAAAGTTTTAAAGAAAGAAGAATTCGAAATTTAAAAAAAGGTTAATTTGTAGTTTTAACGAAGGTTCATTTGAAGTTCAAAACAATAAATTTGATGGACAAAGCTATATATTTCATACCATCTCCTAAGTATTTTGAGGTTATGAATAAACGGTTGATTTGAAATTTTCAAAATTAATTTGAAGTTAAAAAAGATTGATTTGTAGTTAAAGAGGGTTAATTTGATGGAAAAAACTACAATTTCATACCATCTTTTAAGTTTTAAAGAAAAAATTATTTTGATGTTAAAAGGTTATTGTGAAGTTAGAAATGGTTAATTTGAAATTACAAAAAAATTAATTTCTAGCTTAAAAATGTTAATTTGATGGAAAAGGCTACACATTTTACACCATCTCCTAAGTTTTTTGAGGTTATGAATAAACGGTTAATTTGAAATTTTTAACAATTAATTTGAAGTTAAAAAGGTTTAATATGATGGAAAAAAACTACAATTTCATACCATCTTTTAAGTTTTAAAGAAAAAATTAATTTGATGTTAAAAGGTTATTTTGAAGTTAGAAATGGTTAATTTGAAATTACATGAAGGTTAATTTGAAGTTAAAAAAAGGTTTGTAGTGAAAGAATAGTTAATTTAATGGACAAGAGCTATAGCTCGACATACCATCAAGCTGGATATGTTTCTGAGGCAGGTTTTGCTTCTCAGTTCATTTGACCGCTTTGTCCATTCTGTGTCATACAGCTGGCAGGCAGCATACTCATTTGACAGTCCTTTTCTTACTTAACGTCTTCTTGCCTGTTTGACATTTAATCTAGTTCGGGGCCTAATTTCAAGAGTGTAAACTTTTCAAAGACCTTTCAGCATCAGTTGTGTATAAAGTCGGTTTTTTCTTGGTTTTCAATTGTCTATCATTTGCGGGCTTGTTAGTGTTTAAACCTTTATTTGCAAATCATCAACTGTTGATGTAGAAAAAAGAATCGCACAACTTGAAAAATCGAGAAAAGTCGGGAGGCAAAATCTCCAAAACACGCCCTTCGTGAGTAAAAAAAATAGGGCGACCCGGTTCGGAGACGGCCGTAAACGTTGACTGCAGCACGGTTGTAAATATTCCGGAGGTTATAACTAATGCACGGGAACGCAGACGTATTGGAATCATTGAAACCGGAAACATCTTGGCAGGGTATCAACTGTTGTTTGTGAACTGTAGTTGATTAATTTTTTTCATTGGTGTGGCCAGACATCTTAAGACACTCATGACTCGATGGTAAAAGTGTTTTAACTCTATTGATAAATCCTGGTCGTTAATTATTGAGCTGGATATAAAATGTCCGTTTTACCCTTCCTGCACGAACCCCACACGTATGTGGAAATCATGCAAATTTTACACTTCGAAGAGAAGCAGGCAGATCTCAGGTGGAATTTCCAACTGAAATGTCCTGTCTCAAATACTTAAATTAATCGCGGCAGAATGCTCCAATGTACACTTACCCCTCCCCCCGCGATCTGCGACGATGATATAAATTTATAATATATATAACATTATATTTTTATAACAGAAAATCTATTAAAAACATCTATACTGAAAACTATGTAGTAAGGATCGAGGATAATTGATTCGAGTTTTTTAAGAACGGGTAAAGATTCCAGTGATGAAGATACCTTATACTAGAAAGTGGAGGTTTTGTATTCCCCAAATATTGTGGTGTTTCTGGCGTATTATAGTTTTTCAAGTTACTTAGTCTCTTCCCTTAAGAAGTAGAAGGTCATCGACTTACTGTATTTATTTTAACCCGGGTCTTCTTAGTACCCTTGGTTATGCCTTTTGCAAAGATTAGCATTCGAAGAGAATGTAGGAGGTGTTCTGCCTACTTGTATAACCTATAAATGAGGTTAAACTCTGGCCAGTTCTTCTGCTTGATCATACTTCACAAAAAAAGCTAAACATTTCATACCATTTCCCAAGTTTATATACAACTTAAAACACCGGTTAATTTGAAATTAAAAAATGTTTAATTTATAGCTATAAAAGGTTAATTTGAAATTAAAAACGGTTAAGTCGTTATGTTTTTAATGCTTTAAAGAAAGGGTAAATTTGAAATTAAAAAGGCTGAGGTGAAGCAAAATAGGTATATCATATTTTAATATTTTTAATTCTGAAAATGAAGGGTGCATTTAATAATAAAAAAAGTCAATTTGATGTTAAAAAGAATTATTTTAATGAATATTTTATTCCATTTCCAACGTTTTTAAGTTTTAAAGAAAGAGTAAGTTTTAAATTAAAAAGGGTAATTTGGTATAAAAAACATTACTTTGATGAGAAAAGCTAACTATTTTACACCATCCCCTAAGGGTTTTTAATCTGATACATTAAGGGTTAATTTGAAATGGAAAAAGGTTAATTTGATGTTGAAAAAAATTAATGTGATCTAAAAAAGGATTAATTTGATGGTTAACGCTATATATTTCATACCATTTCCTATGTTTTTAATCCTTTAAGTAAAGTGTGAATTTGAAATTAAAAAATGTCATTTGCAGTAAGAAAATATTAATTCTATCTTAAAGAGGATAAAGCTATAGATTTTACACCATGTCGTATGTGTTTTAATCCTTTAAATAAACTGTGAATTTAAAAATTAAAAAATGCAATTTGCAGTTTTAAAAAAATTGATCTTAAAGAGGATTGAGTTGATGGACAAAGCTATATATTTTATACCATTTCCTATGTTTTTTTAATGTTTTAAAGAAAAGAAAAGGAAATTTGAAATTATCGAAATGTTATTTGCAGTAAAAAAATTTAATTTGATCATAAACAGGATTAATTTGATGTACAAAGCTATATATTTCATACCATTTCCTATGTTTTTGTTGCTTTAAAGAAAGTGTGAATTTGAAATTAAAAAGGTTAATTCGATATTAAAATCACTACTTTGATGGTTAAAGCTATATATTTCATACCATCTAATTTTTTTTAATCTTTAAATAAAATGTGAAATTGAAATTAAAAAATGTTATTTGAAGTTAAAAAAAAAATAGTTTGATGTTAAAGAGAATTAATTTGATAGCCAAAGCTATACATTTAAATACTATTTCCTATGATTTTTAATCTTTTAAATAAACTGTGAAATTGAAATTAAAAATTGATATTTGCAGTAAAAAAAAATTAATTAGATGTTAAAGAGAATTAATTTGGTGGTCAAAGTTATATATTTAATACCATTTCCTATGTTTCTAATGCTTTGAATAAAGTGTAAATTTTAAATTAAAAAATGTTATTTGCAGTAAAAAAAAATAATTAGATGTTAAAGAGAATTAATTTGGTGGTCAAAGCTATATATTTCATACCATTTCCTATGTTTTTAATTCTTTAAATAAAGTGTAAATTTAAATTAAAAAATGTTATTTGCAGTAAAAAAAATTAATCTTAATCTTAAAGAGGTTTGATGGTTAAACCTATATATAATTTTATACCATCTCCTATGTTTTTAATGCACCTACAGTGAATGATTTTCTATGAACCGACTTATTTATAAAATTTACGAATATGTATAAGGAATTTTATTTTACATGCTTATATTTCACATCATTTTTTAATACTTTAAATAAAGGGTTCATTTGTAATTAAAAAGGGGTAATTTGAAGTTAAAAAAGGTTGATGGATAAATGATATACATACATTTTACTGTTGATTTGAAACAAAACATTTTGGTATATTGACAAAATTCATTTAATTCGATATATTTATGTGGAAAATATTGTAAATTGATTAATGATTCTTAATCGAGTATCTTGGAATGAATAAAAGTGACAAGAAAGTACACCGATGCGTTATGTAACGATGCTCCCATGGGAGCGGAGTTTTTCAAGGTGATTACTGATTAAATGTAATTACCGTTCTGTACATCCGTTTTCAGTTGCATCTATCCTACATTAAATAGCCCATATCGTGTCAAATTATTTTTCTCAAAGTGCCGAAGTTAAATAGGCATTGAAATATTGATTTTAATTCTGCTTGGGCTGTTGTGTTAAGTTGGACGATGATGTGACACCACCCTACAAAAGCGGACAAGATGAACAAGAAAGTATTTCTATTTTATTTTTTATATCGGCTTACGATTGAACTTGATAGAATTCAAGTCTTCCAAAACCGCCTTAGATGGTTCATCATTTTACATCACACAGATAAGCCCAAGGGTCAGATCTCTTTACAGCAGGCTTTACCATAAAACACACCAACTTCGATAACATCGACCTACCTAAACTACTCCTACCCAGGAATCAAAAAAAGCTAGAAGGACAAAAGACAATTGATAGTGAATCTCGTTCTTCAACGATGAACTTTTACAATGAATAAAAAAAAGCTGAGAAGGTACAGATTGAACGCAATGCAGTGAGACTGCAGGTGATTTTCGAGTTCGCTCGACTGTCCTATGAATCAATATCCAAAGTGGGAAAACACTCTAATGTCCCAATTAAAACTAAATGGCAAAACATCATTGTGTATATTTAAATTCTCTTTGAAGCTTTTTCTATTTGGTTTTGATAATCAAACGGAACAAAATAATCTACATATTTTAATAGTTGTACGAGAAAAACTCAAAATTAGATTACATGTATTATTTAAAACACATAGAGTACGATGCCCAATAAACAGGAGATATTTTTTGGTGGGTGGAGTCAGGAAATTCCAGGTGCGACGGTGAAAATTGAACCCACGTCTGCGAGAGTCTGACACGCTAACTTGTTTCATACCTGATTCATCTGATTTTTTATATTTATTTATAATAATTTTTACAACTTCGATTTTTAGTCACAACAAGCAAATGCAGTGACGATTTAGCATAAGAACGGTGAAGTAAAGTAAAGTTCACACTTACATAACATCTGCAGTTCTTAAGCGAACTCCTGCCTACACGAGGCAGCCGCTGTTAAGTCCCTTCGGGCGGGGGGACTGGCAGAAAGGGTAGCACACCTGTTTATTCACCGAGTTAGTGTTCCTTTGGCTGGGAGTGGGCGCAACCGCTGGGGTCAACTGGTAAACCGTCGGAACCACCTTTTCCCGAAGAGGAAGACCATGAAGCCAGAAATGGCCGATGGTTTTTTTCACTGAATCCACCTGATACTGAGAGTAAATAGTGGACAAAACCTTCTCAATCTGCATCCTGTTTTGAACTCCTGAACCAGTCCCAACCCTTGGATGCAACGGGGGTTTTCTGGCCAAACATAATGATGTAGACCAAAGCACATGATGACCACTCTAAAGCACAAGATGGGTGTCACGGACGAAAAAAATCGTCGTGTTAACATACGGGCGGGTGCGTGATCAGTCCCGGTGCTCGGTGAACCACTGTCTGAAAAGAACCAATTTCTAATCCTCCTGGGGGTACTAAGGGTTTGATGCTATCGTTTAGACTGTTCTGTTTATCAGAGGACATTTGCCGTGCCGACCCCTGTTTGGAATTTCTCATCTGGGGGAGCCCCTACAATCGGGGGTAATGGACCGACCGACTGACTCTATGGGAATCGAGTGGTTTGGGCAGAACTTTTGAGTTTCTCGGCTTGCGGCGCACGTTCGGACGATTAATGCCGGCCTTCGTTCGGAAGAGGCAACAGAGGAAGAATCTAGTCTTGGTCCTTAGGGATCAGGACGTTTTTCTACACGTGAACTTAAGGGATGGGCACCCCGTAAGCAGAACTGCGTCGCCTCCCACCTTGTTAAAACAAACGACTGGTAAGGTTGTGCACCAGTTATATATATATATAGATATATAATGCAGGGTGGCGACCAAGACCCGAGGGGTTAAATGCCTGGGTAGGTAGACTCGTACTCCGTCCCTAAAAGGTCCGGGACTTGGTCGGCTCACGTGTCCTGCATAAAAACGTGTCGTGCATAAACCTCTTGGACTTGTTCACAAACCCCAAGATTTTGGACCATTTTATCTCGGGGAGTGATCTGGTGATGTCCTCTCCTTCAAAGATTTCAAAACTAGACCTAGCATACCTATCACATTCTGCGAGGTAGTGCTTTGCCGTTTCTTCTTTTATTTCGCAGAAGCGGCAAAAGGGATCTCGTAGGATACCCATTACGAAGAGGTGTCTTCTCAGTGGGCAGTGGCCCGTCAGAATACCTATCAGCCTCCTAATTCCCTTCCTTGAGATAGAGAATAGCCATTTCGATTCAGCTGGTTTGATTGCCTTAACAAACTCTTTCGATTGCCTGTGTCCGGGGGATAAATTCCACTCCCTAAGGAATTGTTTCATGCCCCAGTTATTGATACTCTCTTTCGCTGTGCTCACAGAGTGGAGTAATACCGGTTGTGGCCCAACAAACGCAGTATTAGAACCTTCTTTGGCTAGGCCATCCGCCTTTTCACTGCCCTGGTGTCCTTTATGTGCAGGTATCCAAATAATGGTTACCTTGTTCTCAAACCTGAAAGAGATCCTATTGGTAAGATCTATAGTTTCCTCCACCAGTCGTGAGGTTGACAAATCTTTTTGTAATGTCCTAATACTAGCCTGACTGTCAGAAAAGATTTTAATATCTTTTCCCATAATTTTATTTTCCATCAGTGTTCTACAACACTCATTTTGATGGCCCAGATTTCCGCCTGAAAAACGGAGGTGTTATTGCCAAGAGGGGAGGAGATGCTGATTCCTAATTTTGGTATGTAAATTCCTGCACCACTCCCTCTACCTTTGATAAGTGATCCATCTGTGTAGCAGTCTATGTTACGATGGTCATCATCCAGACTATAATAATAATCACAAGGGGTGACTACCTGAAAGTGCTTTTTCCCCGAAGGGGTTTTAATCTTTTTATCACTAACGCTTAATATTGACCGTTATAACCTTAATATTGATATAATTGACCGTTAACCTTACTCAATAGTTGAGAGATTTTCGAGTGACCTATGGTATTGCACTTATGATTCCAGCTGCCCTCGCTAATTAGTCTGTAGCAGCTGATTAGTGCTCTGACCTTAACCTCAATGTGAAGTGGTGTGGTATTGGTTATGATTTCAAGTGCTAGAGTGTGTATTTGTGTGTAAGTGTATTTGAAAATGCACCTGTCATCATCAAACAACCTAGTCTTTGAAATGACCTTAATTTATTACTATTCCCTTTATTTTCTAGACATTTTTCACCACACTTAAGCTGCGAAAAAGAATCTAGGTAGAATAATTGCAGTATATAGCCATTTGGCTACCCATGGTTTGATGCCCCATGTTTTACCGACAATTCTCCTACATCGTAACATTGATATGGTGCCTTTCCTGTATATGTTATTAATATGACCTTTCCAATCAAGTTTCCTGTCAAGTGTCACACCAACGAATTTGATTGAATCCACTAACTTTAATTCTATGCCCTGACATTTAGGATTTTTAAAATTACCTAATATTCTTCTCCTGCTAAACATTATCAATTCTAGTTTAGCTGGATTAATTGATAAACCTTTGTCACAACACCACCCATAAAGTAATCCCATGGCGTTTTCCATCAGTAGTGAAAGAGTCAGGCGATCCCTACCTGTGAGCATTATGGTACCATCATCTGAAAATAATTGACTGTAGAAGCCTGAGTTATTCAGAAGTTCTATTAAGCTGTTTACTGTAATTAGCCATAAAAGAGGAGACAAACAGCCTCCCTGTGGACAGCCTCCTTTTACATTAATTCTAAGAGTGCTACCACCTAAGCACATATTGACCATCCTCCCCTCCAAGTAGGTCTTCACCCATCTAGTAAGGTGATGGTCGACATTGTAATTATATAATGCTGATATAATGCAAGAAGTATCAGCATTATCAAACGCCCCTTGGATATCGAAGAAGCAACCTAGTGTATATACACTATTAAATAATGATTTCTCGATCCTGCCTATTAGTGAGTGCAAGGTAGTTTCCACTGATTTTCCTGGTACGTAGGCATGCTGATTGGGGTGAATCATTGTATTAATTCCACAATCATGCCTAATATATCTATCTAAAATTTTCTCTATAATTTTTATGAAAATAGAAGATATACTTATAGGTCTATAAGATTTAGGTAATTGATATGAGACCTTACCTGGTTTGGGTAAGAAAATTACCCTTATTTCCTTCCAGCATTTTGGTATATGTCCCAATGCCAGACTACTCCTTAGGAGATCCCAAACTGTCCTAGATAGATTCGGTGTATCCTGTTGAAGGAGGGCAGGGAATATTCCATCCACCCCGGCTGCCTTGTATTTCTTGAAGGCCGCCCATTTATAGGCCTCCCAGGAAATTACCTCATTAGCCTTATTCCAGTTTGGTGTTGGAGTTCAACCCCAGCTGGGATAGTAGAAGAGTCTGACCTGGGGAAATGAATTCTGGCCATCAGGTTCAGGGTCTCCTCGCAGGATGTAGTGTACACCCCATTATCATCCTGTAATAAACCTAACGGATTAATATAATCCTTTTCCAGAAGTTTAAAAATACGAGAACTTTCCTTAATTGTTTCTGTTTCCAAGCAAAAGTTCCTCCAGGCTTTACGCTTGGTTTTCCTTAACTCTTTTTTATACTATTTCTTCATGGAGATAAAATCCCTCCAGTATGGTTCAGAGTTCCACTGCTGTGTTTTTTATGTAATGCTTTGACCCTTTTCCTTAAACTAGCCAGATCTTTATTCCACCAGTGATGTCGGTTCTGGCGTAGTATTTTTTCAGGACACGCTTCTACATATGCAGAGTTTCTGACCTGTATAATGTTATTAGCACCCTGCTCCACTCTGTAAAATTCGAAGGAGTAGGTATGCAACCTGTGATATTGTTAATAATATTAGTATAGGTTTCCCAGTTTGTTAGTTTAGGATTCCTAAACCTTATTTTGTTGACTTCTCCTGAGATTTTGAAAGCAATGATACAATGATCTGAGGAGATCTTACCTGGTGTCACCTTCCACTCCGTTACCCAATTAGCAATTGGCAGAGAGGCTAGTGATACATCCAATTCTTCCCTTCTGTTTTTTTGTTATGAAAGTGGGAGTGCTGCCTGCATTCAGGATGGATAAATTTCTGCTTAGTACAGCTTCCAAGAATGAAATACCTCTTGCATTGTTGTCTGTGCTACCCCAAGCTAGGTTGTGTGCGTTGATATCACAGCCCAGAATAAGATCTATATTATTATCGTCGCAATATGATATAAGTTCCTTTACTGCCTCAGTTGGACAGTCCTCATCATGGGGTAAATATGCACTTGCCAAATACAAAGTTGTGTGGCTCCCCCTTCTCCTAAAATCAATTGATATAGTTATGATGTCCCTTGAACAAAATCAAGTTATAGGGATTGGTTTTAATTCCCTATGGGCCACAATGCAAGCTCTCGGCCTGTCATGCCTTAGATCCCGAAACAGTTCAAAATTTTGATTTTTTAAACCGATTACTTGTCCCCTATAGGTAAAGGGTTCCTGTATCAGATAAATCAACGTTTGCAGCACAGTCATGTCCCTACCGATTTCGGCCGTGGCAATCTTGCTGTGCTGCATATTGATTTGTGACATCCTGAGAGGTCTCACGATTAATTCATGGTAATTACCTGGGGGTTTCGTCTTTGTTTGAACCTGTCCCTGAGGGCAGGTTGAAACAAGGACGAGGACCCAACCTTATGAGACTTGTAGCGATCCTTATTGTGCTCAAACCTCGCCCTCCTCTCTTACCTCTTTTGCTTTTAAGTTTTAACCAGGGTGAATCCCTCGTCTTTATCTCCCTGTACCTGAGGGGGAGCAACCCTGTCCCTTTCACAGCCCTCCAAATTGGTGCTGCCGGTAAGGAAGGATTGCTCTCCATATTCGTGTTGTCTCTAACTATTGCTTCCGATACCTTTCCACCCATTCGAGTGAAAAAGACACTCGTCAACAGCAGAACACAACATTCGCCGTAGACACGTGGTTTACAGGCATGTAACCTCCCGCGCGGTTCATGGCCAAGTTTTGCACTAGTTACGGTCGATAAAGAACCCCATGCCTTCTTCAAGGCTTTGTCACCCAAAGCCAGAAGCATCGACCTTTTAATTCACATACTGCAAAAATTTACAAAGGACGCCACGACGTCGTCACTCCCTTTGCGTTTTAAGCCCTTGAATAACTGGTTGGAACGAATACACAGCCCACCTGGTCGATAATTATGTTCTCCATCTCAAAATTATTGTTCTTTGGTCTTTTTCACTCTCCCTCTCCATAATTTGGTCTTTGGAATTTAACGAGGACATAGACTGATGAACTTTCTTTAACCCAGTTTTGCTCTATTCTCTATTATTTTTCAAGACATTGGTGGAAATTGTCCTGGATTTATTAAAACAACTGACTGGAAAAATCTCCGAACACGACTGTCTATCATCGGTCGACCATGTCGTTATTCGTTTTATAATTCTTCTTATCCTTTTCCTATTTATTATTCATTGGTCCTTTTTCACCTTACCTCACCTTAATTTTGTCTTTGGTATCAGACCGGTCAGGGTCCGGCGAAATTCTCTTTAACACCGCCTTACTCTCCTCAGGTAAGCATTTTTTATCGCGGTTTCTCAATGGTCACGGTGTCCGACTCGTATTTGTCACGCTAGGGGTCTGGGTTCGAATCCCAACACAGCACACTGAATTTTATTTGAGAATTTTGGAAAAAAGTTGTATATGACAGCAATTACTTTTCTTTAGTCACGAAATAACATAAAATTGCGATATCAGCGGATGTAAATATCAAAGAATATTACCACATCATTATAAAACATAATTGTTTAAATAGTTAAAATATAAAAAATTAATTCAGCCAATGTTAAAACTTTAAATTTTAAAGATAAAGTAAATTAAATTTGCCCGACAAACTAAGACAAATAAGAGACGAAAGGCGAATTAGAAAAGAAAATAAATAAAAAGAAATTCTCGCTTTTACTCAGCAAACATAAAAATCATCGTTCTTTCACATTGCGTGGCATTGAATTGTGAAGAGAGGAAACAAAGAGGCGTACTTTTGAATAGTGAACGACCTTCTCCGGCGTTATTGTACGTTTTGCTATTCGGAAACAACGAGCCTAAATAAAATGGGACAACTTTCCTCCTGGGACTTTCCTTTGATGGAATTTCATCGTGCGATATTTCATTCCGTTGCTTGTGCAGTATAAAATAAGGTTAATCTAGTTTTGCCAGTCAACTTATGCAAATCTGATCTGTTCTGCAATCGTCGCAGAGCCTAACGGCAGAACTGCAAAACCTAGGATGTTTTAGGACTAGGATGATGATAGGACTGCTGATTGGGCATTGTAGACTCCAAAGGCATGTGTATATCCTCAGAATACCAGAAACAGCCTATCCAGAAAGAAGCCGGCAGAGATTTCTTTTCCTCGGGAAAAGCCAAGACCTGAAGATACACACGGGAACTCTTAACAAAACTTAACTAAACACGCTTAAGAAAAGATACGACATAATAATGATGATAGCACAATAGACCAGCGTAGGTTCTGGTACCCAAGGAGAAGAGGAAAAAGCAGACTCATTATATCCTACAATCTGTAACCTTAAACAAACAACTGTAACCTTCTAAGATTCGCCAGTGCCTTCTATATCGACATGCCATCTTGATCTAGCAAACATTCAAGCGTCACAACCACATCAGGTTGTTTAAAACACTGTATCAGTAACAATTACAGCTTTCTAAATTTTTCGCCGGTGCCATCTTCTTCTTACATTAGCAGGATGAAATTCCTACTCCTGTGAGAAAAATCCAGGTCGGAAGGACGCACACGAGTAGCCTTTAAGAAAGCTATGGAATCCGATAACAGCTTAACGAAGAGTTCTAGATAATAAGCACAATAAGCTTATATTGGTCGTGGTATACAAAGAGACTATAATCTTCTATCTTACTTAATCCTATGTTACTATCGTAAAATCTATAACCTAAAATAAACAGTTATAGCCTTCAGAGATTCGCCAGGGCTATCTAGACCTGCCTTCTAGATACACACGGTAATTGTTAACATTCTTAACAAGCTTTGGGTTCTGATAATAGTTTATCAAAGAGTTTTAGATAATAATGAGCACAATGGACCAATATTGGTCGTGGTGCGTAAGGTTCTAAAAAAGGACGACTCCTTTGTACCTTAGCCTTAACCTTCAAGTAGACTGCAAGCTGAGATATACGTATATTCAATCCGAAAACACGAAAATGATATTTCATTGTTTTTAATAATAATCTAAGTAAATATAAAGTCACTAACCTTTATTCTCTCAGACTTTGTGTCATCTTCGTCCTCACTCAATCCAAAAGTCGTCGTTTAAAGGGTAAAGTCCTTCAGTAACCTGCGAATAAAAAATGATTATATTACATGTGTGACATCTTGAGCGGGAATCAAGGAGAAACTTGAGAACTGGGAATGAATTTAAACCCAAATGAAATTTTAAATTCGATCCGATAAAATTAGTAGATGAACGATCCGAAAGCTGATCATTTAAAAATTTGAAAATATCATGTATCAATAATTTACAAAGAATGAAATTAGTTTCAATTTTTTTTTAACCACATAAGGTAAACAAAAGCATTTACCACTGATAGAATCATTGTTTTTAAAGAAAACGAGCTCGAGTCCTAATGGCAACTTACTAGGTACCATTCAAACCGACGACTATACTAAAAACTGTACTTCAAAGTAACGGCTGAACGATTCCAGACATTCATAATAACCTTACAACTGAGGATAAATCACGTTAGATAGCAACCCGACGCATCCTTTCCTACCATAATACTTCCCTTCCACTTCGTAATGACGACGGATCATGGGCCAAGTCAAATGAAGAAAAACCTTCATAATAGATCTTGATCATACAAAAACATAGAGAAAGAACTACTCCAACCACTACCACTTTCCATTCCCCCAAAAATTTTCATCCTTCAGGAATTCGGTACGTCATTGAAAACATTCCCAAAAAGAAAACTCCTAGATATGACCTTACAACCCTAAAAAATCTTTGATCCCTCTCTAAAAAAAAGGAACTTCTTCCTAACATACCTCTAAAAGCTGTCCTAAGAACTCACTTTCCTTTAGAATGGATGCTTTCCATTGTAAAAATGATCCCAAATCCTAATAAACCTAATCATTTACCTCAATCCTACCACCTGTTAAGCCTCTTACCTATTCTCGGAATAATCCTCGAAAAGCTCTTCTGAAAATAATTCTTCCTATCCTATATTATCCCATCTCACCTGTTTGGCTTCAGTAAACACCACTCCACCAATCCACTGCATGTTGTAGAGAATGTAGCATGTATGTATGTAGACTTGTATAGAATCTATTCCTCTCTTGATTTGAAACAGTGCTGCTCGGGTACTTGCCTTGATATGGCTCAAGCCTTGATAGGGTCTGGCATCAGGTATAATAAACCAGAAAGCTGCAGTGCCTGGGGAGTGAAAACCCCCTTCCTAGTAAGGCCTGGCATCTGGGTTTGCTGTGAAACCTCAAGAGCATACTTCTTTTCACCTATTTCCTCAAATTTCGCTTATAACTGACTGACCGCTTATTTCTCTGACATCCTGTTAAGGCTGGTCCCCCACAGGGTAGTATCCTTGACCCCATCGTTTATTCAACGTACACGGCTGACTTCCCTACCCATTCCGATACCTTCATTTAAACTTTTGCAGACTGCTATTCAACGTCCAGTAAAGATCTCGCCTTCTCACGTCACTACCAACAGGCTCACCTTATCAAATAGAACCTCGGCTGAAAAAGTTGCACATAAAAATAAATGTAGACAAAAGCCAGCATATAACTTTAACCTCCGACGTAGAATAATAATACCACCACTATACCTACAGCATATATCCCTTCCTTTAGTTAACCATCCTCTACCTCGGGCTGTATATCGACCAACTGACTAGGAATCCACCCACAAGACTAAAAAAGCAGCAACTCCCTAGAAGTTACAAAACATTTTCAAGACTTCTGGACAAATTATCAATTATCGTCAACAGTGACGATTCACAACAAACGACTGATTCACGAGACGATACTTAAACCCATTTGGACATACTGTATTGAACTGTAGGGTTCAACCAAACAATCCAACTATAATCGCGTCCAGATTTCCAAATCCAAAATTCTCCAAAAAATAGTAAGCTCCCTTCTAAGCATCTAATCACACAATTCACAACGATCTTCAAATCCCTTTTGTAAAATATGTCATAAAATCCCGATACACAAAATTCTACAACTCCCTTTCATTACACCCCAATCCCTTACATTACCCCCCTAGCAACTTGTTGGACAGCTAGACCAGCACGTAGACCTTGCTTTATTTTATTTAGTTTTATTTTATAGTGCCGGATTTTTTTTTAAACATATAATTAAAATTACACCATAGCGGAAATGTAAACTAAATATAAATATCTAATAAAAAGGTGAAAGAGCTGTCAGAGAGTGAGAATGAATGAATACCGTTTTTTTTTTAATCTTGCAAAGGAGAGGGATTGAGGGAGNCGAGAGAGAGAGAGAGAGAGAGAGAGAGAGAGAGAGAGAGAGATGTACATATATATATTTACATAAATGGAAAGATGATTATACAGAAAAATAAATAAATAAAAAGAGAGTAAGGGAGAGTGAAAAAGTAAGAGAGAAAAAGAAAGATGGATAAAGAGAAAAAGGAAGATATAAAAAATAAATATAGAGTGAGGGAGAGAGAACAGGGAGTGACTGAAAAAGGGAAAGAGAAAACATAAAAAGATCAATGAAAAATAGAGAGAGAGAAATAGAGAGATAAAAGGTAGAGAGAACAGAGAGGGAAAGAGTGGGTTAAAAAAGAGAGGGAGAGAAAAATATAAAGATGGATATACAGAAAAAGAAAGAAAGAAAAGAAAGAGACAAAGGAAAGGGAACGAAAGTGATAAAAAGAAAGTGAGAGAGAGTGAGAGAAGGATGAAAGTGGAGAGAAGAAAAAGAAAAAGAGGGGGAAAGAATGTGATAAAGAAAGAGGGAGAGAGAAAATATTAATATAAAGATGGATAAAAAGAAAGAGAAAAAAGAGATATTGATAGGTAGATGGATGGATAGATAGCTAACATATAGTTAGATAGATAGAGAGAGAAATAGAAAAATAATAAAAAACAGAATTTCTTATTTTCACATAATATTTAGAGGTCTGTCTGAGTGTTTCTTGTATCAATTATTAAAAATTAAGTAATCATACTATTAAAACTTATAAAATTACATGATAGAGAATGAAAAGGTTCGGTCACTTTGGATAAAACCAGTGAAACCAGGCTGTCCAAGGTATAAAAGTAAAATGACTAGAAAAATGGAAAAATAGAAAAAACGCTAAATTAACTGTTGCGAAGAAAGTACTGTGTTGTAGTTAAGTCGTCTCCCGTAATCCTGATCAGCCTAATCTCGATGTGTTGTTCCGTGAGAATTATTCCTAAATTTAGCCATTAAATACGGAAAAGATACATCACAATATTCAAACAATGTTACCATAAAAACTAAAAAATACAGAAAAAAGCATAATATTGCAGTGTTCAAAAAAGGGTCAGAATTGGCAAGAGGCTGTATTGATTGTTGTTGCAAGAAAGTAGTTATGTGTAGTCTGCATGTCCGGTCATCCTGGTCCACCCATTCTCGCTGTTTTACTCATTCAGTAGCTTTCATTTCGGCATTTCGCCCATATCAAAGCTTGGTCTGTGTTTTTTTTTGTTGTTGAAACTTATCAAACCTTGCGATTTGCGAAATAAAAATTGGATCCTTTCGGCCTTTTTTAGCACAGGAAGATAGTAGGCGACCAAACTAAACGACCGTTACCGCGATAACTCGAAAAAGATATCACAAATCAAATTGTATGGGAACTAAACACTTAGGGCGCAAAGTGATAATTATTAAATCAGACACCCATTCTTGGTGACACTAGACATCACTACATGATCAGGAACGACATGAGAAACTATATGAAAAAGAAGAAGAAGAATTCCGGAAGAAATCAGATACAATATGGTATACAGATGGCACCAAAACAATAGAAGGAAGCCAATCAGGCGTCCTGTACAAGTCCAAAATATGAACATTCAAACTCATTAGGTACACCTCGGTCTTTAAAACTGAAATGCCATCAATGCTCCTGCCTTAGAAAATCTTAAAAGAGGTTACAGTAACAAATAAATCTTCATAAGTTCGAATGGCCAAAGCATTAGCATATAAAAAACTAAAAAAATTTAATCAGTGAATTCATCCAATACCTGGGGAAATACTGCAGCCTGATGATATCCTGAGTGACCGTTTTTTGTGTGACCAGGACAAATAAGAATTTTGGGTAACGAAAAGCAGGCACATTAGTAAGAAGAGGATCTGCAAGATTCTTAGGATAACAAAAACAAACATAGAATTATCGATCACAGAATGGATACATAAAGGCAAAAAGAGAAGTAGAGAAACTCTAGAGACACAGTAACTTATGGTAAAACAACCCTCACCAAGGCAAAAGCACTGCTACTATGCGAGAGGGCTAAGAGGAGTGATAGGACATTGATATCTGTGAAAACATAAATATAACATGGGTATATTCATGTTTGTAGATTATGCAATGAGGAGGAAGAAACAGCCATATCATCTTCGAATGCAAATCAATTGCTCAATGCAGACATAACCTAGGATACAAAGAAATCCCGGGGAAAGGAATTGTAGCAACGACAGTCAATGGGCTAGTACTCATTAGGAGAAAGATCGGGTAGATTGCAATGAACAGAGGAACTAGGAAAGTACAATAAGCCAGAAGTCTGGAGTGCTTGGGGAACAAAAAAAACCGACTTTTCATTATCATCATCAAATGTCACAAAGCAGACAATCGATTGTACAAAGCCTTATTTACATTTTTCAGTGCAGCTATAATTTTTATTGTAATGAAATTCTTACCATTGAGACTACCATCCAGTTCAGAAATCCATTTGGGATCATCGGCAGAAATGGACAGTCGAAGAATCGGAATGTTCAGACATCATCTGCAAATTGAACAAACTGTAATTTCACATGTTTGCAAAAAAAACATAAATTATAATGTTTCGTTATCGTGTCCTACTCTTCTGGCCAGCCATTTTAGTCATGATTCGACATAATTTAATATTTATTAATCTTTAAAACTGTTCAATTGGTCAATCAATCGATTTCCAACCCTGAAAAGAATTTAACCTTACATGATCGGTTATATGTCATAAATGTCGATTCCGAGATTTAAGAAGCACTGTGCTAACCTTTCGAATATAATGATGAAAGGTTTGTAAATGTCACGATTAAAACATGGTAATGTATAGTAATTAACTTCGCTGCGGTATGGAATACCACTGGAGGGAGGGGGAGCAACAATTCACCAGGAGAAATTGAAAGGAAACAAAGCAGACCTTGGCTTCAGCATGGACAATTAGGTCAATGGTCAACAAAACTGATTACACATTTTACTGAGCGAGCAATGTGTCGTTTCGAAAAAAAGCATTAGCTTTTATATTCCCCCATCTCAAATAATGACCCTTGAGCGTTTGCCGCAAAATTTTGAATTTTGTCTTTCCTACCCTCAGTAACTTGAGAAGTGACTTCACCCCGTTTACCCTTACAGACGCTCTTCGCTCCTAAGACCTCACTCCTACCACTGCTACAGCTCTTCCCACATACCACTGCTACGCTCTTCCCTCCTACCGCTCCTACAGCTCTTCCTCCCTACCTCTCCTACTCTTCTTCGCTCCTACCCCTCCAAGAACTCTTCTATCACACCACTCTTACAACTCTTCCCTCCTACCACCCCTACAGGTCGTCAGACCTACCACTCCTACAGCTCTTCCCTCATCAATCCCTACAGCTCTCCACTCCTACAGATTTTCTCTCCTCCTCTCCTGACACACCTACAGCTCTCCACCCCTACCGCACTCCTAACTGTTTGTGTGGTAGTTAAAGGTTATGTCTACGAAATGTCTAACTGACGAACTGTTCAACCTTGCGATGGCACACCGAAATCATAACACCCAGCCAAAGTTTACCATAGGAATTATGGCAAAATAAATGTGGGGAGCGCGACAAAAAAGAGCTGATTCATTTCTCTGAGTGAGAGGTCTTGATCCGATCCTTAAAAAGAGTCGTTTTTCTAATCTCTAATGGACAATGAAAGTAAAGTCGCAGATGCGTGGGTGGCGGCAACCGTTAAGGCGTTGACATAGCGCTCATCACCTTAAGATGAAGGTCCCGGGTTCGAGTCCAGCGTTCCCGACAGACTTACAATGCTACAAGAGCTTTCGACTGTGGTTTCTTTATGTTCACATTACTCAACTTCAAAAAAATGCGTTTGTAACAATAATCCTATTTATCAGAATCATTATTTTTTAAGGAAAATCGGCCTCGTTAAATTTGAATTTTCTACCTTAAGCAAAAGTAATAGTTTTATCTTTCACACGAGCGTTTTAAATTTGGTTGAACGATTATGACGCAAAAGCACTTATTTGCACGCTCCTGTGATAATTTTAAACCGCAGCTGGTTCAATTCTCTAGGGCGGTTGAATAAATTTCTGCGTCTCCTTAGTGCTATTTAAAAAGATATATATTGAAACAGGTTGGCATTAAAGAAAGTCAGCCAGACTAGCGTTACATCACAATTCCCGTTACTGGCAATCACCTCAAGAGCTAGAATTACAGAAAAAAAAACTTCGAACTTCTTTTTCAAATATTTCAAAATCAAAAACCAAAACTGGCTGAAGACAGGAGAAAGCGGTACAAAATAGTTTTAAAAATGTATTTCCTGTCGTAAAGGTCTTACAATCCTATAATATTTTTTCATATAAATTTCAATTAAAAATTTCATGAGCTATGAGAGGGGATTCGAAACGAGCACCTCTAGCGTTGTTCCGAAAAACCTATGGACATTCCTGGAGGATTTGATCCTGACATTTTCCTCGTGAAAGATACAATTTAATTTAAAAAAGTGGAATACTGTGTTAAAACTTAATAGCCATGAATTTTCATTAGAGAATAATCGTTTTATAAATTTTAGTTTTAACACAGCCGTTAGGAACTTCTAAACTGAAAATTTACTACACCTTATTTATTTAACTTTACCACGGCCATAAAGTTGTTTATTTTACTATTTTACAGTCGAGACTGTCAAGTTGTTTGGTAATTGTTGAACAAATGCATTAATATTTGGCAAGAATAATGTTATAACCTCACAAAAAAATTCAAATTTTCTCTTGGTACATTTATGTAGAGGGATGAAGTTGTAGGATGATCCATAAATTAATAATTACATTCTCACATATATCCATCCCTCCCTCTCTCTCTCTCTCTCTCTCTCTCTCTCTCTCTCTCTCTCTCTCTTTCTCTCTCTACCTCTCTCTCTCTATATGTGGGTTTCTACCCCTATAATTGGAAAAAATCGTACATAATTCCCGTTCCTAAAACTGTTCCACCAGAAGATTGTTCATCATTCAGACCTATAAATATTATACCAGTATTAAGCAAAGTCTTTGACAAATTAATATTCGAACAATTAGTTGACTTTATAGAGAAAAACGGCATCCTAAATTGTAATCAACATGCATATAGAAAAGGACACAGCACAGAATCTGCATTGGTCCAAGTTGTGGACGAAATAAAAAAAAATATAGATGACAGGAAGCTGACCATTTTGATATCATTGGATTACTCAAGG